>NW_026125861.1:0-600000 GCF_943737965.1 Phodopus roborovskii | reverse complement strand
CTCTTCTACTCTATTTCATACCCTTCTATATCACCTACCCCATAAGACCAGACTTGTCAACCCAGACTGTTTTGTTTTAGCCTAAAAAACTATTAAAATTCAAAGACAAGCAAAAACCTCCTCTGATCAAAGTAAATAAAAGAAATTTAAGGCCACTTAGCTAGTTCTAATGTGAAGACATCAATCTGGAGAATACAAATATATCCAAGAGGTCATACAAAATAAACAATCCCAGGATAGTTATTTTAATGAGCTAATATAACACCACAAAATACCAGGAATTGATATACATTTTTCAATAATAATATTAATAGCCTCAGTACCCTAATATAGACTTGCTAACAGAAAACAAGATAGTAACACAATAAATAAAAGACTCAGAGTCAGATATTGGGGTTCAAGTTTCAAGCTGAATATGAGAAAAGCAAAGCAATGAAGCCACTAGCTCTTAACAATACCTCAGCAAAATGTCTCCACGAGCTCTCACCAAGCCTCAGACTGCTATGCTGTCCTTAGTATGATTGGAGAATCCTGAGACTTCAATATCATCCTATTCTCAGTGTGGCTAGAGAATGAATGCCAGCTCTGAAACCCTGTTCCTGTCTTAAATACCTCTCATGAACCCTGAGATTAAAGGTGTGTGATCCCACATGCCACAATCATCTTTGTGTGAGGTGTTTCTCTTTAGGAATGGATCAATTACATGTAGCTTAATGTGGTCTTGAACTAATAGAAATCTGTATACCTCTTAACTCAGAGTGCTTGCATTAAAGGTTTATGATTGGCTTTTACAGCTTGTGGCTAAATTTGCTTTCTAAATACTCAGGCAAGCTTTAGTAAATCATAAATAATATATCACCACCAGGAGCACCCTCCTTATTTTAGCTGCTACCAAGTAATATACTTTATCAACAACAAAAATGACCCCAGTATTTTTGTTAGGAAAAAAGGTATGCTAAACAAATGGAATTAAGGAAAAAGTGAGTACAGGTCTTATAGTATCTGACAATATACACAAAACAAAAACCCATCTTAAGATGAAATGAAGGTAATTTTCTAGTTATTAAAGGAGAAATCCATCAAGAGGATGTTACAATTCTACGCACATACACAATGAACACAGTTGCACACACTTTCATAAAATATTAGCATTAGATTAAATAACAAAATAATTATTGTATAATAAATATGAATGACATATATATATATATATATATATATATGTATATATATTTTAAGGAAAGGACAGAGAGGAGCCTGTATTCCAGGACTCTGTTAGTAGCTTCCTGAGGCCTTGGGACTGCACATGCATGGGGGAACCCTTCCCAGCAGACTAGCTAATCCAGAGTCTGACAATGTCCTAATCATGCCTCTACCTACTGGAAGAGGAGAGCCATCAGAGTACTGAACAGGCTTGCATCCACCAGAAGATAACCTTAGTCATATACTCACAAGGAGAGGGAGAGAACCCTTCCAAAGGCACTTGGAGAAAGCATGGGGAGATGAAGGTATAAGAACACAGTCAACAACAGAAAGATCAATATGAAGCCCTCAGAGTCTAGGGACACCACACCAGCAATAACTCAACATACAAACACAGATGAAGCAGAAGAGAACATCCCTAAAACCAACTTTATGATGAAGATAGAGACCCTCAAAGAAGTAACAAGAAAAATCCCATAAAGCATGGACAGAAAAATAACTCAAATGGAGGAAAAGATAAACCAAATGTGCAAGAAACAATTCAAGTGGAAATAGAGGGGGGAAAAAAGAAAAACAGGCTGAGAGAATGCTGGGAATAGAAGAGCTGTCAAATAATCAGAAGCTAAAGATGCAAGCATAAACAACATAATATGAGAGAAGGAAGAGAGAATTTCAGGTGTAGAGGATACAGTAGGGGGAATAGATTCACTTATCAAAGAAAATGTTATGTTCAAAAACTTCCTAACACAAAATATCCAGGATATTTCAGACATGGAGCAAAGACCAAATCTAAGAATAATAGGTATAAAAGAAAGTGAAGAAACCCACCTCAAATGTGCATAAAACATATTCAACAAAATCATAGGAGAAAACTTTGCCAACCAAAACAAAGACATGCCAATGAAAATAGAAGCTTACAGAATATCAAACAGAGTGGAACAACAACAACAACAAAAATCTCTCTTCCCCACATAATAATCAAAACACCAAACATAGAGAATAAAGAAATAAAATTAAGAGCAGCAAAGGAAAGAGGTCAAGTAACACATAAAGGCAAACCAATCAGAATTATACTTGTCTTCTTCATAAAAACTATGAAGGCCAGAAGGTCCTTAATAGATATTCTGGCAACACTAAATGGTCATTAATGCCAGCTTAGATTATTATACCCAGCAAAGCTTTCAATCACTGCAAATGGAGAAACAAAGATATCCCATGACAAAATCAGATTTAAACAATCCATATAAACTTATTAAATCCTACAGAAAGTACTGAAAGTAAAATTCCAACCCAAGGAAGTTAACTACACCCACAAAAGCATAGGAAATAGATAACTCCACTTTACCAACAGCTAAAACAAAAGAGAAGGGAAGTTCACATACCAAATCACCACTGTAAACAAATCCAAAACAAACAAGAAATATCAATCAATGGTCATAATACCCCTCAATAATAAGAGTCCTAACTTATAAAAAAAAATAAGACTAGACTAATAGAATGGCTACCAAGACAGAATCCATCCTTCTGCTGCACACAAGAAACACACCTCAACTTCAAAGTCAGACACTACCTCAAAGTTAAGGATTAGGAAATGTTTTCCAATTAATGGACCCAAGAAACAAACGGGTGTAGCAAGCATAATATGTAACAAAGAGGTCTATAACTAAAATCAATCAAATGAAATGAAGAGGGCTATTTCTTATTCATCACAGGAGAAACTTATCAAAGTGAAGTCACAATTCAGTGAATCTATGCCCCAAATACTAAGTCACCTACATTTCTAAAAGATGTATTGTTAAAACTCAAATTACAAGTAAAATCACACACACTTATAGTGGTAGACTTCAACACCCCACTCTCATCACTAGACAGGACCAACAGACAGAAACGTAGCAAAGAAACAAAGGAACTAACAGAAGTTATGGCCCAATTGGATTTAACAGATATTTATAGAACATTCCATCCAAACACAGAAGAATATAACTTCTCATTGCCACATGGAACCTTCTCTAAAATCCAACATACTCAGCAAAGTAGCAAACCTCAATAGGTACAACAAATTGGAATAACACCCTGTATCTTATCAGACCATCATGCTTTAAAGTTAGAATTCAACAAAAACACAAATTTCAGAAATCCTACAAACTCATGGAAATTGAACAATGCACAATTTCACCATTCCTGAGTCAAGGAATAAATAAAAGAAATAAATGAAAGATTTCCTAGAATTTAATGACACTGAAGACACAACATACCCAAATTTGTGGGACACCTTGAAAGCAGTACTAACTGCCCACATGAAGAAACTGGAGAGTAGTCACATTAGAGAATTAATAGCATAACCAAAAGCTCTAGAAAAACGAGAAGCAAACTTACCCTGGAGTAGACACCAGGAAATAAACAAATTGGGGGATAAAAATCAATAAAGTAGAAACTAGGAAAACAACACAAAGAAAGAATATAAAAGCAAAGTGCTGGTTCTTAAAACAAAACAAAAACAAACAAAACACAGACCATTATCCAAACTAACCAAAAGACAAAGAGAGAGAACATGCAAATTAATAAAATCAGAAATAAAAAGGGGGACATAAAAGCTGAGACACTGAGGAAATCCAGAAAATCTGAAGGTCATACTCAAATGCTCTTCCCTGATAATAAGATTGCTGTCAACCTAAAAGCCATCCTAGAGCCTTCATCCAGTAGCTGATGGAAGCAGAACCAGACTTTCACAGCTAAACACTGATCCATATTCCTGGAAAACAGTGGCAGATAGGGAATAATGATTATAAAAGGGTTTGAGACCTGACTGGAGAAACCCACAGAATCAGCTGACCTGAACAAGAGGGAGCTCATGGATCCCATTCTGATAGCTGGGAAACCAGCATGGGACTGACACAGACTCCATGAATATGGGTGTTAGTTGGGAGAACTGGGCAATCTATGGGGCCTCTGGTAGTGGATTAGTATTTATCCATAGTTTAAGAATGGACTTTGGGAGCCCATTCCACATAAGGGATACTTCTGAGCCTAAACACATGGGAGAGGGCTTAGGCCCTGGTCCAAATGATATTGACTTTGAAGATCTCCCACTGAAGGCTTCCATTCCCTGAGAAGCAGAAAGAGGATGGGATGAGGGATGGGGGACATGGGAGGAGAGGAGTGTGACAGAACTATGATTGACATGTAAAACAAGCTTGTTTCAAATTTAATAAACAATTATATCATAAGATAAAAAAAGAAAATCTTCAACTCACTAATTGACCAAGCACCTGAGATTACAAACAGCATGAGGGAGGAGCAATAATATTGACAAAGAAATAAAGACCATGATGGAGAATCCCACAGAATCAGGTGACCTGAGCTAGTGAGAGATTACTGACACAGGTCTGACAAATGGGGGCCCTACATAAGACCAAATTAGACTTCCTTAATATAGGTGGCATTGGTTAGACTGGAACAAAATATGAGTGGCAGTGGGTCTAAGATTAAACACTAATGCACAAACTGCCATGGTGGAGCCTATTCAGTAAGGAGAGATACCATGTTCAGCCTAGATACAGGGTTGTCGGCGGTGGAGTGGTGCTTTGGTTCTGTCAAAAAAATATGATCAGACAGATTTAGTTGACTTCCTAGGGGAGGCCTTACCCTCTCCAAAGAGCAGAGGTGGGGGGAGGAGGAGGCGAGAAGGGAGAGGGAACTGGGATTGGAATGTGAAAAATAAATTAATAAAAAACAAAGATGTCTACTTTTTAATTCCATTGTTTCTTTGACACGTAAGTTGGAATATATTATTTATTTTAAAATCTCCTAAATCACTTAGAATAGCTCAATGTGGTATGATTGTTCAATAGAACAAATCTTTTTCAAGATTTTCCATGATAATTATCTTTCTTACTCAAGAAATTCAAAGGTCATCTTAAATCAGAGGAAGAACAATGACACAGCAAATCCATTAGAATTCATCTTTATTGTATGAATGTTTTGCAGATGTAATTAGCCTATTTATTGATCACAAACACACTGAGTGGAAACTGTCTATTATTGTAGTCCAAACACTATTGAATAGATGACATAATCCTGAATAAAAAACAGGGCTTCTTAATATGCACAAGCTAGTGGAAAAAGTACAAAAGGATATCTTTTAAATGTAAGCCTCACAAATAGTTTATTACAAATTGATAAATATTTTATTATGTATGAACAAGAAACAAATGCAATCTATATTCTTCTAAGCATTTGCTGTCTTTCATTAGTGGATATTGTATAGCATCAAGTTTAATATTTACCTATCTCCATTATGACCATTCTAATACCCAATAAGTCAGCAGCAATAAATAAATATAATGAAATATTTTAGCTTCCAAATATTATGAAGAAAACAGAAAAATATTTTAAACTTAAAATAATCTTAATCATTGATACTATTACAAATGTTGAGAATTGCTACAAGATGAGGTCTCATGACTGTATGTATTTTTTGTTTAAAAATACATGGTGAAGTGTATTATTCAATAAATTTAATTCATATGAGAGATACTTCTTTTATACTGGACACTCCCATAGGTTTTCTTTGAACCCTGGCCAGTTGTTATATAATATCTAGTGTCTTGGTGAAATAACTTATGTTTTGAAAACCTTCTATTTCTGTGCATCATAGTAAATACTACTCTAATCTACAAAGGTGATCATTTAATGAAATCATGAGAGTGGCCTGAGAGTATTTCTTGGTTAAAACAATGCTTTTCATACAATCATTAGGTCCCCAAAATGTTATCAGTAAGAGCTTAATCTCTTTGTCTTTATATATCATCTTGATAGCTATGAAAGTCAATAAGAGGGGGAATTATCATCAAATCTCTGCTATACTTTCTCTTAAGATACCTACTACTTATGTTTCCATAACAATAGTACATAGCTCAAGAACATGAAAAGTCAGCTAAATACATACAACAATAAATAGAAGCAAAAGTATCACTTATATTTATCCTTTTTGAAATGATTCTATTTGCCCTTCAGTACTTCACAAAAATAAGAAGCTGGTCTAGAAATATTGAGTAAACCTCTTTAGTTTAATTAGAACCACAGAAACACATTAGTTTATCCTACACATATAGATAGAATATGTTCAGGATTTGATTTTAATGGTAAATCACTGAATGTGAGATATTAATGTTGAATTTATAGTCTAGTTGTAATATGCCTATATATTATATATAATGAAGAAATACATATATCATATGGAATATAGCATTTATAAATACACTTAAAACATGAGAACAGGAAGAAACTGTGGGTGAAAATTATGATGACATGGAAACTAGGAATTTTGTTCTCTGGATTTGTACTAATAAAAGACTTTAAATGTAACTTCTATTTATTTTCTAATATATATATTTGGTTGTTTCTAACTCAGAAAGACAGTTATGGGAATTCCTCTGATTTTACAAAAATCAAAATCAGATCTAAGAGATTAAAAAGTACAAGACAATTTCAGGGTTTTGTCATCTAAGGCATGCTCAACATGTTATTTATGGATTAAGGTAAGGTGTTGATGTAGGCATTTACATTATAAAACATAATATTTGACCTAGTGAAACAAATTAACTGCAGTTCAGAAATAGTAGATGACTTTAAAATAACAATTTTGGCAATAAATAGATCACCTACACAAAAATAGAGAAATTTCAGAATTAAATGGTACCATATATCAAGAAGACTTAATAGATATCAAACATTCCATCAAAACAACAAAGAATATATATTCCACTCAGAATTCCCAGGAAACTTCTCTACAATAAACAATATAGTGGGGTACAAAACAATTTTAATGAAATTCAGAAAAGTAATGTCATGAATCCTACTACAATTTAATATAGTTTAAACAACAAATCAGTCTCCAGTAAGTACACAAATTAATAAATGTGAAAGAAAGCATTACAGAATTATATATTTATCAAAGAAATCATTAAAGAAAAATAATTTCTGAACCTCATTGAAAAATCAAACCAGGGCACAGTTAGAGCTCTGGGACACATAAAAGTATTCCTTAAAGGGGAAATTTCTAGCTATATATGTCTACATAAGAACATTAATGATAGCATACATAGATGAATTTTTTATGAACTTCAAATACTTGGCAAAAAACAAAAACAAGCAAGATCAAATATCTAGTAGAAAGCAAGAAATAAAAATCAAAGAAGAAATTAATAAATTGAATAAAAGGAAATACTACAAAAGATATATGAATATTTGTTAAACCAAAATTTTAAGTAGCTTTAAATAAGGTTCTAATTTACCTCGATTAATATGGTAATCTCTCCCTTTCATTTCCAATATTTTTTAATTTGGGTCTAACCTCTCATTCTGTTATCTAATTTCACAAGTGGTTGTCAACCTTGTTAATATAAATCTATCTTACTTTGATTATTTTTGCCTTTTTTATTTTCAAATTAAAAATATGACTAAAGGTGTTTTGCCTGTGTGTACCACAGATTTCCTGGTGTCAATAGAGGTTAAAAGAGGACATCGGAACACCTAGAATTGGATGGTTTGCTATTAACTGGTGAGGCTTCATTTTAGGCATCTTGATTATTTATTAATTATATTTCATTAGGATTTTCACATGATTTTGATTCTCTTCCTGTCTACTTTTTTGATTCACCTATTGTTGTTTCTGTTTTTTCCAAAGCCTTAAAGTAAATAATAATTAGTTTTAAATCTCTCAAGTTTCTAATATAGGCAACTAGTGAGATAAACTCTCATCTTATAACTGCCTCCATTATATTCTGTGGATTATGCATATGAGTCTTCATTTTTATTCAATTACAGGAAGTTTTCGCTTTCCTTCTTTTCTTCCTTTATTTAATGAACCACTAAAAGGTGTGCTGCCTAGTTTCCATAACGTTGCATGCTTTCTTAAGTTTTTATTGTTATCAATATCCAGATTTGTTTCAGGTAGTCAGATGGAATGCAGAATATACTTACAATTTTCACACACTTCTACAAATTATTGTTTTATAATGTCATCAGTTTTCAAGAAAATTTTCTGGGCTGCAGAAAAAATTTGTATTCTTAATGCCTTAATAAACTGTTATGTAAGACATTTGTTAAATCTATGTCATCCACAAT
Organism: Phodopus roborovskii; assembly: GCF_943737965.1. Taxonomy (NCBI): domain Eukaryota; kingdom Metazoa; phylum Chordata; class Mammalia; order Rodentia; family Cricetidae; genus Phodopus; species Phodopus roborovskii. The sequence goes on along the minus strand of NW_026125861.1, from coordinate 591,669 downwards.
GTCATTCATCCAATATGTCTCTGTTTATTATTTGCCCAAAAAAGATTATCTATTCCTTTTATATTTAAATTTGAAACAAGCTTGTTTTACATGTCAGTCCCAGTTCCTTCTCACTCCACTCCATCCCTGTCATCCACAAACCACATCCAATCCCCTTTCTGATCCCCAGGGAGGGTGAGTCTTTCCATGGGAGGATCTTCAAAATTTGTCATATCATTTGGAGCAGGGACTAGATATAACCTCATGTGTATAGGCTGACAGAGTATCCTTCTCTGTGCAATGTGCTCCCAAATTCCATTCTTATACTAGCGATAAATACTGAACTACTAAGACAGGCCCCATAGACTGCCCAGTCCTCCTAACAAACACCCATGTTCAGGGGGTCTGATTCTGTCATATGCTGGTTTCCCAGGTATCAGAGTGGGGTCCATGTTCAGGTCAGCTGTGTCTGTGAGTTTTGCCAGCCTGGTCTTGACACCTTTGATCATCACTCCTTCCTGTCTAAAACTGGATTGCAAGATTTTGGCTCAGTACTTAGCTGAGGGAGTCAGTTTCTGCTTCCATCAGCTACTAGATGACAGCTCTAGGTTGGTATACAACGTATTCATCAATCTCATTATCTTGGAAGGGCATTTAAGGTAGCTTCTCCACTATTGTTTGATTGTTAGTTGGGATCACTTTTGTAGAACTCTGGCCATTTCCCTAGTGCCAGATTTCTTGTAAAGCCTATAATCTACTATGATGTCTCTTTTCTTAGTTTCCATTATTCTTCCCCTGACACAATCTGCCTGATCCCTGTAACAGGCCATCAGCTTTATATCTAATACAGCATCTCTGTGTCTTATTTGGGGTTGATATGACTCTGGGACCAAGCTGGTGGGAGAACTATTAGTAACAAAATGATTCCTGCAATGTGGGCACTAAGAACTTGCATTTGAAACTCAAGAAAAGCTTAAAACCATATTTTAAAAACAAAATAACAGAGACAAACAAGTCTTCTTGGTAGCAGCATTTTTCTTGGTTGGGCTCTGTTTTGCTAGAGATAAGCAGAGATTTGTGCAGTTCCTTAAAGAGAGGTTTCCTGTCTACTCATATGTGGCAAATCCTGATAACAACTTAATGGTGAGTACAAGAGATGGCAATGGCAGTGACCACATCACCAAGCAGGAAGCATGATGCTGGATGGCTCTCAGTGCTGGGAGTAAATGTAGCCCCAACATCTTGGAAAGGTAGCAGCTAATGCAACTGCAGCTACAATTTTAGTGTGGTGGCAGGTACAAAGAACCCTAGACCAACCTAAGGAGCCAGAGAATTCTGATGCAAAAGCAACGTTTTCTCTTTATTGTTCTAGTTGGCCAGCTTGGGTCTCACTCCATGGCTGGGGAGGAATGCGATATGAAACAGCCATAAAGGGAAGTTTTTAAAGAGGTTGAAGGCCACAAATTCCAGAGTTTCCATTGTTACAGAAATTTCTTAGTGCACAAGGTTACAAAGTTTCCATACAAGGTAATTGAGAGACAAAGTGTGTTTAACAAAGGCGCCTTAACTGCCATCTGCTCAGGCAGGGTTGATAAAACACATCCTGGGGTCTGGGAGAGGTTATCTCATTCTCTGTTTCTTTAAAGATATCCTGGGGTCTGGGGGATTTATGACCAGTAGGTCAGAGAGGCTACCTGGTTCCCAGCATTCTTAAGAGACAATGGGGTGGGGAGTGGTGTTTATGCAGTTGGTGATGAGTTCAGGCTTCCCTCTTCTTGTGGGAACTGCTCATGATTTCCTGTTCCATAGCCTACAGTCAAGGGTTCCTTTCCTTAGTTTGGGGTCTTTTTATTTTTCTCATTACATTTCCCCCTCTATTATGATCTTTTAGAGGCCCAATCTTGGGGCTCTGGTAGATAACTGGAAGAACGCTGGTGGGTTTTGGGGCACAGGTTAGTAAATTTGCTTTCTTTATGTATAGGAGTTTTCTTTTGACTTAGCATCTCAACCAGGGAAAAGGGGCAGCGTACTTTTTCCTGTGCTACCTTCTGTTGACTTTTGGGATATTGTCTATGGCCCCAGGAGGCTTAAAGCAAAAAAAAAGGGGGGGGGGATTCAGGAAATGGGACATTTATGGGAGGCATTAGTTTTCAGACTTTGTTGAAGATTCACATCAGCTGGGCTAGTTCACATCCACAGCAAGTCCAGGGCTAGCAGTCTTTAGAGCAGGCTGTAGTCAGTAACTGATGCTCCTCTGTCAGAAGCAGAAATCTATTGAGACATGTTTAAACTGAGAACAGCAGTTAAATTTTATATACTAAATTGGAACCCTTAGACCCATAGTTTTAGTGATTAAGAAGGACAGGAGTTCCAAAACGAAGGAGAAAATCTCATCCTCAGTAGACAAGTGGGATAACAAAAGTTATACTTATCTGGAGTCCTTTTGACCTGTGAGAAGAGGATCCAATCTTCATGACTTTTTGTCCTCTGAAGCCTATATGAACTTTATTATGTAAAAGGACATAAAAGTTTTAGCTAAATTATCATTACCAACCTGTACTGAAATCCATATTGTAGAAAAAGTAGATTTGTGCATCTGTAAAACAGCAGGAATATACTTATTCCTTTGAGTCTTGGCATAAACTAGAGATTTGCGTTAGAAGCTTGTACATTTTTCTTCTGTCCAGAGAGATCCAGGTATAGATTGGACAGAGGTGCCTTGGGCCTGATGAAAAGCCCTTTACATTTATAGTTAGATGACAACCATAATAAATCTTAAAACTTTGAGCTTGTAACTGAACAGAAGGTAGCCACTGCTCTATTAGCTTAACAGAACTTTATTAAATGTTAAGCTCTGAATTTTTATATCTTAAATTATTTTTATACCCTTAAGATTTATATGTGTTTGTATCATCAGATCCTTATTCAGATGCTGTATCAAGATTCCCTGATACTGCCAAACTGACAAAGTTATAACTAGCCCAACCATCAATACTATCAGAGATCTGAGAAGGATAAATTTTATTTAACTTTTGAATCTAATTTAAATAATGACAGGGACCAGTCTGTATACATTTAGCCATACCCAAGTCTCTATAGCATTGGGAACAAAAGTAAATCTTCACCAGGTCCATACACTGAGAGTTTTCTTTCTCTCTATGGAAGAGGGACATGGAAAAGACTGACCTTATTTTGCCTAGGCAAATGTGGTGCAATCAATTTTGTAGTGCCCTGTAGCCTGTCCAGCCTGGGAGCAGCTGTGGCAGGAAATTTTATGTTTCTACACAGGGGCGGAAGGAGTCTCTCCCATTAGATTCTGTCCTGAGTCAGAGTCCATCAAGGAAAGACAAACAGAAAAACAAACACAGTAGACAAAGACAGGTCCCAAAAGCCCAAAAGAAAGACCTGCACACACTAGGTTCCCTCAGATTCAGATGGCCTGACACCCCCATTTCCATGGGGGCATTCACTAAGCCAAGAACAGGGTGATCTCCCCAGTAGGGTAGCATGGTCCTCAACTGTGCCTTTATCCTCAGGTGGCAGGTTGATCCAGTCCTCATCTGGATCCCTGCTCAGGTGAGAGCTTGTGGTGTTCCCCAAGGTCTCCAGGTCTGCCCCTGTCTAGTGTGTCCACTATGGGCTGACCCATCTCTGCAGAGCCAGATGTCCACAAGGGACCAGACAATACAGATGAATATAGAAAGCACACAAAGAGTTTGGATACTGTATGCTATTGTGTTGTCTTTGAATTGCTCACTTGCTAAGGAAGAAACAAAAATTGCTACAATACACTTGATTATTAATGCTGCTGAATTAATCAAATGTATACATTTTAAAAATGCCTTGACTTGAAAATTTAAGTCTGAGGACAGGTTCCTGGGGAAAACAATTCCTATTTTTGTATCCACAGAAAATGAAAAGCTGTGGATTCCTTCCAGACTAACATGGTTTGATTAAGCAAGACCCCCTGAAACAGTGTCCCAGGTGATCCAACTTCCGAAACAGCTTTGACAAGGGAGCCTTGCAGCCTTGCAGACCACTACAGCCAGGATTTCTGCATCTTCTTAGGATCCCACAAGACATTGCCTCCTTCCAGCAGGAAGCAGTTTGGAAATAACGATGCCCAAATTCTCAAATATTGTATATAAATATTTGTTTTCATTTAAATGAGGTTGGTTATAAATCGTTAATGATCAAAACCAATCTCTTTTTAAGGGCAAAAGGGGGATTATGGTATAGAAATAAATCCTTTGTTTTAGAAAGGAAAAAAAAAGAAATTTAGCATGTGATATACATTGAAATATCAGCAAATGATTATCTCAGGGTAACTCATATCAGTGAGACACAGTATACTTTCTTAATTATAATATTACACATGACTCTATGCTATGGATGTTGCAGTTTGGAATGGTAGATATTAATATATTGAATTCAATTTCAGATAAAATATGCATGAATGAATTAAAATCAATAAGTAAGTCCTTTTCTAGTTGAAAATATATGTGGAACAAGGGAAAGTAGGTATTCTACCATACACATCATTTTTTTTTTAATTTTAAGTAGTCGAATACTAAATACACAGGGATTTATATCCTAGGAGTAGTATTATATCACTAGAAATTTTGTGTGACAGTCAATATAAACTTGCCAATATCAAAGCATTTTAAATAGTATCCTTCATGCTTGGCAAATTCCTTCAATATTTTGGAACTTAAAAAAGCATAAATGACAAAGTATGTCTTAGTAAGATTGTCTCTAATGCTTCATCTAGCAGGTAATGCAATCTATAATATTTATAGAATTACAATGTGAGAATTATTGATTGACAATACCTAGATGCTTAGACTTAGTAGGTGAAATTGTCCAATAGTATATAGATTTGGTTGAAATTGATAAAAAGGATTATTTACAGGATGGAGAAATAGCTCAGCAATTTCAAGCACTGCCTATTCTTCCATAGGTATGAGTTCATTTCATAGCAACCACACATTGGCTCACAAATACCTCTTCTCGCCTGAAGGAATGCATGCAGGCAGAACACTGTATATATAATAAATAAATAAATCGTGAAAAAAAATGAAAACTTATAAATTGTAAGGTATTTACCTTAATACCTGTTTTGATTAAAGGTAGTGATTATCAAATTAAGAAGGCACCGTAAATACTTGGAGTACTGTTTAGTTACAAAATGATACTATTTTCATTCTGTAAGTTCAGGGCTAACAGTTTGTATTTCGAAGAAGTTTCCCCAAAGCCACTCTAGCAGAAACATGTTGAAGAACACTGAAACTTATTTAACACACATAATTCCTATTTGGAAGTTTAGCTGAAGTATGTTGTGGCATATTAATTTAAGATGTTTTGTATTTGTTTATGCTGTGGAACATTTATTTAATGATGCTAAGATTTGTTTCATTCTTTTATGTTGCATATTGTTTTAACTCTGTGAAGCTCTGTTACTGTGCCTGTCTAAAACAACTGATTGGTCTAATAAAATGCTGAAAGAGCTACAGCAAGGCAGGAAAAAGGATAGCAGAGGCAGGCAGAGGAAATAAATAGGAGAAATCTGAAAAGATAAGAATGAAAAAGAAAAGGAGGGCACCGGGAATAAGCCCCCAAGCTACATAACCAGTCATGGAGTAGAAGTAAAAAAAAAAAGGGGGGGTAGACAGAATAGAATATAAAAAGTTAAAATCTCAGAGGCAAAAGGTAGATGAGATAATTTAAGAAAAATCTGTCTAGAAATAAGCCACGGAAGACCAAGAATTTATAAGGAAGATTAAATCTCAATGTCTTTATTTGGGAGATTAGTGGCAGCCACACCCAAATGTGTAAAAAAATAAAAAAAAAATAACAACAGAAATATATGCCAACAACTGATTTGTTATGAGAAGTTTTCCCGATAGCCTGGTTCCTCAGCTGCTTCAGCACCAAATAACACACAGAGATGCTCTATTAGATATAATGCTGTTGGCCTGTTAGTAGTGTTTTGTATTGGCTAGCTCGATCTTAAATATTTACCCATTTTTATCAATCTAAGTATTTCCACATGGTCTTATCTTACCGGAGAGAGGATCTGGACCTCTGCTCTCTTGGTCCTACATGTTGACTCTCCTCCTACCTCTTCCCGAATCCTTTTTGTCTCCTAGTCCTGCCTATCTTGCTTTCCTATTGGCCAAGAGGGCTTTATTCATTAACCAATAAGAGAAACATATTTACAGAATGACATCTCCCATCACCGATTAAATAATTTAAGTTCTGTTAAATCGTTTCATCTGGAAAGAATCTACCTTCATAAGTGAAAATTAAGAACCATGTTTCAAATATTTTACTTCTGTATCATTCTTGCCTGACTTCTTCTCTTCATGTTTGGGATAGAAAAATCGTTTCAACTATTGTGGAAATGCATTTTATTGAACACAAATATGGCTTTTGTAAGAAGCATTATTCTGTAATTGTTTGAAGTAAATTGGAAACACATAGTCATAGTGTTATTATTTAAGATGCTGTTTTAATTTTGTTACAGCTTAAATCCGTTATCTTTAAGAATGTTTTAGGAGGCCTTTGTCAGATGTCAGATTTCATTCTGGAAGAAGAAAGCTTGAAAACAGCCCTAAGGCTCATGTGATTTCTTTCTCAACATTTTCTTGTTGTTGGTGATGTGCAATAGTATATCACAGTAAGAAACTTGCTTAGATTTATGTTCTACTTTAAAAGATAAAAAAAAGGAGTCAAAAGTAAGCTAACCTATTACCTGTATTTGGTATGTTAAACAATTACTATTTATTCAAATATTCTCATGTTAGTTCTTCGATGAAAATTAGAAGGTCAAGTAATAGATATAAGTTCAAGAGTACACACAAGAAGAGTGTACTACAGAGCCCGTGTGTGGTAAGGAGAAAGAATCCACACACACAGCGTAGTGATAGGCAACCTGATATGGAGTTTAAGACTGAAGCAAAATAAAGAGTCTTTTCACAGGAAAAATACATCACATTATGAGTGTCAAGACTCATAATATGTGCAAGAAACATTCCACACAGAAGTTTGACATTAACAACAGTTTCTGTTTTGTTTCAAAGATTTTATTCAAATAAAGTAAGGACTTCCTAAAAGTGGTAAGTTAAGGTGGCAGTGATGATAGACTCATTCAACTTAAAGGTCATGATCACAAAAGTGATATGATATGATAATGAAGAGCAGAAATTTTGTCACACATAAAATAAAACAAAACCAGTAAAATATAGCTTGTGATATAATATTGAAATTAAAAATAGTGATTAACTGTTGAATTCCTCTGTGCTTGTGCACAGGCACAGGGATATATACTAAAAAAAGAAAAAATAAGACACTAAATTTGGAGGGAGATATGTTATGGGAGAGTGATGGAAAAACAAAAAGCTATATGTAATTGTAATAGAGTATATATGTGTATGAAATTCTCAAAGAATAAATGAAAATATTTTACAAGAAATTTAAATGTGCTGGCTTAAATTTGACCTACTTTAACTTCAGAGAAAAACCTTTTATCGCAGGAAAATACAGAAAAACAAAATGTGGAAGTGCAAAGTGATATGAAGCATATGCAGAGGCTATGTAATACTTTACAGGAGGATCTTTTATGTTATCCTCTAACATTCAGAAGTATGCTTTGACATGCATGTGTACATAACACATACATGCACACACCCAAATAGGTGCGCACACACATGCATTTAAAGAAAATGAAGCTTCTGGTAGACCTATAAAGCAAATGTCAGGGATGAAATTGAAATTTATATAATTTTCTCAAATGATTATGAGTACCACCAAAAATTGTACTAGAGGAGCCTGGGGTGTACATGGTGGGTGGGTCTAGGGGGCATGCAGAGTCTGCCAGCACCCTGATCCCATATACACCATTGAGGGAGCTCACCTTCTGGTGTCCTTCTAAGAGCCTCTTGAGGACTGGGAATTGTGTTCACAGGAGCCCATCCCCACTCACTGGACTTTCTAGATTCTTCCAGGCTCTTGGTTCCTCCTCTAGCCACAGTAGAAGATACGCTGGACATGTTTCCAGCCTGCCCTCCAGGTACCTGTTCGGAGCTTCCTGAGACCAGGGGTCTGCACACGCACAGGGGAGCTGGTTCAGAAATGAGCGAACTAACAGAAGATATTAAAAACCTGGGATTAACAAACATTTATAGATCATTCCATCCAAACACAAAAAGAATATACTTTCTTCTCAGTGCCTCATGGAACCTTCTCTAAAATCAACCACATACTCAGCATTATAGCAAACCTCAATAGGTACAAAAAAGAAAAATTGGAATAACCCTTTTTATCTTCTCAGACCATTGTGCTTTACAATTATAATTCAACAATAACACAAATTTCAGAAACCCTATAAATTCATGGAAATTGTACAAAGCACAATTGTGCCATTCCTTGTTCAAGGAAGAAATAAAAGACAGAAATTAAAGACTTCCAAGAGTTCAATGAGAATGAAGACAAATATGCCCAAACTTATGGGTCATTTTGAAAACAGTACTAAGAGGAAAGTTCATAGCACTAAGTGCCCAATTGAAGAAACTGGAGTATAGTCACATTAGAGAATTAACAGCACAACTGAAAGCTCTAGAAAACAAAAATAAATAAATAAATAAATAAAATAAAGAAAGAAAAAAATAAACTCATCCCTGAGGAGTAGACACCAGAAAATAATCAAATTAATGGCTAAAAACAACAAAGTAGAAAATAGGAAAACAATTTTTAAAAACCATCATTACAAAGAGTTTTCTTTGAGAAAATCAACAAGATAAACAAACCTTTATCCAAACTAACCAACAAACAGAGAAAGAACATGCAAATTAACAAAATCAGAATTGAAAAAGGGGACATAATAATGGACACTGAGGAAATCTAGAGAATCCTCATGTCATATTTTGAAAAACAGTACTCCACAAAATTAGAAAATTTCCCAGAAATGAACAATTTTCAGAATATATATTATTACCAAAATTAAATCAAGAACAGATAATCAAATTAAATATACCTATAACCCCTAACAAAATAGAAGCAGTCAGCAAAAGTCTCCCAACAAAATAAAACAGGGACAGATAGTTTCAGTGCAGAATTATATGAGAATTTCAAACAGCAGCTAATACCAATACTCCTCAAAGTGTTCCACACAAACGAAGCAGAAGGATCATTGCAAAACTCTTTGTCCAAGGCTAAAATTACCTTGGAAGTAAAGCCGCACAAAGGTACAACTAAGAAAGAAAATAACAGACCAATATCACTCATGAACATTGATGTAAAAATATACAATAAAATAATGGAATATGTCATTCTGAACTGGATCACATCTGGATAAATAACAGTCTCTAAAGGTAAATTTGGCAAAATAAAAAGTAATTATCAAGAATGGTATGGCTATACTACATCAAAATTAACTTTGTATCAAAATATTCCATAGGAGCATAAGAGTAGGTCAATATTACTTTCAAATGTTTTAACTTTATAAATGTTCTTGCAGTCTATCAACAATTTTTATACTTTAAAACTGGACAAGTTCCTATGTGACCTGAAAAGGTGTGATGTCTATATTATATTTCTACTTCTGTTTGGAATGGCAAATTATTTTGAAATATTTCAGAAAATATATGAAAGCATTCATACAATTATTTTTTAAAAATATATATATTAAGTGTCCATATCTTAAAAGTTCTCATGCTAGGGTTATGTCTTATGATTCATGCTAGAGTGCAAATTGCTTCTACAATTCACACAAGAAAAGCAATAGGAGAAAAAAGAAAGGGATACTGTTGGGATTACCAGAGTAAAATACGGACATTCATGGTCAATGGTTAAGAAAAGATGAAATGTGGAGTTTATCCAGACATAAGTGCTATTAAATATGAGAATAGGAGTGTTGCAATATATTTTAGTTGTTCATTTCTAATAGATATGATCGAGGTGTATGAATGTTATGTGAAAGTCTTTTTATATACTGTAAAGATGTGTTGCTTTCATTCTTTAATAAAGAGGTAATGGTTAATAGCTATGAAGGCTAGACTTGTGGATAACAAAAAAGGAGAGAACAGGGATAGAGAAAGTTGGAGTCACCAGAAGAGCAAAACAAATATAATAAGCACCATGGTAGAATGTAGATAAGACATATGGATTAATTTAAGTTGCAAGATCTAGTTAGTAACAACCTTAAGCTGTCAGCTGAGCATTTATAATTGATAATAAGTCTCTGGTTAGTTGAGATCCAGCTGGCGGGACAGAAACTTACCCCAACAGATAAAATTTAATACGATACATGGTGAATAATTTCAGAAAGGAGATTAAAATTACTCTCAATGGAAATCCTGACCTATAAAACTATTGACAAGTGCTGCAATAAAGCAACAGCAGACTAGATCTGAAAAAGAAGAGCATTTGAAGGGAAATCCTGGATGAACAGGTAAACTCCCTTCATGACCCAGATGATCATCGATAACCTGGGCAAATATAGTCACAGAAACTCGTATAAGATTTAAACAATCTTGTCCTACATTGCTTCAGTTTTTGTAAAACAGTTATGAAAAACTACAACATAACTTTAAACATACCTATACCATAAGAAAACATAAATTTCATATAGTTATTGTTAGTATTCAAGTATCTGTTACTGGCCTTCCCCTGTGGTCCTGACAGGATACATCCTCAGCTGCAGCCATTAAGAGCATCTCCTGTTAACATTTGCTGCATTCCCTTTGAAAAGGTAGGGCTTGCCCACCATCCATCTTTTTTCCCCCTCTCTCCCACTCAACCTCTATTTCCTCCCCTCCTTTTCATTTTACCACTTTTGTCTCCAGGTACCAGTCCTGTCCCGTTTTCTGCTCTCTTCTCTGCCTGCTTCTCTGTCCCCTTTTCTGCCCCTACTCTCTCCTCTTTCAAGAAATTCTACATGTGAGACCTCTGGTACGGTATGACTCCCTCAACCCCCATTTTTTAAATTATAACATCGGTGTGCAGCAGGCTCTTGTAGAGCTTCTAGAGCTTCTTCCTGCCTGCTGGCAGTCTGCACCATGCTGGGTCCCTGGATCCTAGTCGACATATGTCAGTCTTGCATATTCAACTAATGGATCACTTAGCTCCTCCATCCAACATAAGCATGATTGGTGAACTTACCCTCTTCTCCACCTCTGGATATTTTCCAAGAGTAAAGATTTGTTTCTCCAGTGTTGTTTCTCACCTTTAGACTTCATCAAGTCCTGGTACTATGCATCCATGGATCTCTTGGTCTTAGAGCCCTTGGCCAATCTTCTTTGTGTGATAATATACAGAGAGCCTATGCCTACTTAATCTGATTTTCTCTGAATTCCTGGGATGCTTAGAATTGCATACTCTTGCATCTCATTTCTTTGCCTCACTCATGGAACTGCATCCACCTCTGCAGTCAGATCCAGTCTCAAATACCCCTTATCTGGTCTCAAATATCCCAAAAATGCTGCTTCCTGGCACTCTATATTCTAATATTTTATGGGACCTTTGCATCATTCTGCCAGCAGTCTATTAGATGGAAGGAGGTGTCCCCCTTTTACTCTTGTGTTTCTTCCTCTCCCAATAAAACTTTCATACTAATTGTTGCATATGGCAAGTTTGCTTAGTGACTTGGCCCACAAAAGATAATCATTTCACTCTGGGACCCTACCCACCTGCTTCACCCTCAATAGATCTGTTATCTTCCACTTGCAACAAATCTAACTTCTTATTCACTGATGGCTTTGCCTTCCATTCAATACCAGCAGTTGCATCTCTGCCAAGGTTAGCCACCTCTGACCATTCCTGGGATGCCATGTTTCCTTTCTTGTTCACAGTCCTCTCCTCACCTTCTGGCTTTTCTCAATTCCAGGCACCAGTTGACTGTGTTTCTCTACAGCTCAGAGCTCTTGGCCCTGTTCTTGTGTGACTACATACAGAACAGCTTGTATGCACTCAATCTGACCCTCCCTGGATCCCTGGGATGCCAGTGTATTCAGTCCTTTAGATCTTTTTTCTCTACCTCACTAGTTGTGTCTACTCTACCTTGTTGTAGGGAATGCCTTTTGGAGACCCACTGACCATTCCTTTTAAATTAACTCTAGCCTCAGTATTCCTTGGACTAGAAAGTTGGAGAACCAAAAAATAATTCTCCACTGTCTTTCTTTTCTATTTCTCCAACACCTGCTTGAATCTCTCTGTTTTCTGTCTCTAAATGTCCTGTCTAGGGCTGCTGCAATGTGGGAGTCAGAGATGTAGACAGTCCTCAGGAAAGATAGAACAAACTATCAGCTCCATAAAAAGAATGCCCTTTAAAATGTTAAAGAAACTTCATCTCCAGTGAATCACTACTCCTTAAAGCCTCAGAGATTACCAAGATCAACTGCTTTGTCCCTAAATCCAGAAGAATAAGGTTGAGCTATGCTCAACTTTACTCAATTCTCATACAGAAGTGGATGGGTTCCTTCCTGAACCGTTTTTTGTTCTCTTGTCTTTAGCAAACATATCCTGCTTTATCAATTTCTTCATTATGTATATTCAATGATATATTCAAAAGTCTCTGATCAAACAAGTAATTAGCTATTGTTACAGGATTACCAACTGTTAGTCACAGAGCTAGAGGTGCAGGACTACCAAACATGTCCAGGTGGCAAGAACCAATAGCACCAGAGAGGTATCCTCATTCCCCAGATTCAGAAAATTATAGAACAGACTTTAATGTACCTCTTTATGATTCCTTTATATAAAAGGTACCAACTCTACAATTACTGTCCTCAGTAATCAACCTATATCTCCTGGTAAATCAGACAGAGTGTGTCAAGGTGATTTGGTGCTGGGAAAGGAGCAGGAACTTTATGTTCTTATGAGCTTAAGGGAGTCAATGTGGATCTACTCAAACAACGTTTTCACAGGTCCAAACAGCAACTGATGGTTCCAAAGATCCTGGAAAATAAAGTGAGACAGACAGCTACCCCAGCACATTGAAAGTACTCCAGCTTTCTCACATCATCCAAAGATAATCAATACCCCTCAGGTCAGCAAGAAGCAGTCTTGAGAATACAGCATCCTCATTCTCACTTCTCCTGCCATCCCTTTTAAACTCCTTACCTTTTTATAATGAGTAAAATGGACGAATGTTAGTACTCAGGCATCTGTACTGGCCTGTCCTTTGGGTCCTGAGAGGAAACATCCTCAGCTGCAGCCAATAAGAGTACCTCCTGGGCACATTCACTATGTTCTCTTTTAGAAGGGCCCTGCCCAACTCACATCTCTTTCCTCCTCTTCCCCTCCTTCTCTCTTTATCTCTCTTTCTCTTCCTCCACACTTGTCCCCAGGAACAATTCTGTAACCCCTTCTCTGACTACCCTCTCTGCCCCCTACTTTGTTCCCTTTTTTGCCCCTTCTATTTCCTCTTGAGATAAACCACCCATGTGAGCCCTAATGTTGGCAGGTCATTTTTTTAAAATTATGTAGTCATTACACCATAGTAAGAGAAAAGACCCATAAAACAGACAAAATACAAAGAAATAAGTTTTAATTCACTCCAGATTTTGGTTAGATACCTTGAAACACCCAAGAGAAGTAAAACCTTCATTTAGGAAAGGTATACTTGCACAGAAAAAGCAAGAAAGAAGTCAATGGTGTGATAGTGACAGAAGCTCCCCTAAACCCTAGATGAAGAACTTTGAAGAACAATACACAAACACTGAGACAAAAGCAATGCTTCTTAATGAATAGATATACAGAATTCAACATAGCCTCTTGAAATTTTCTGACATTTATGTTTATGGCAATAAGTTTGATTAATAGGAAGATAATTCATTCTCTTAGCATGAGAATTTGAAGAAGGAACTTCCACAAAGATATTGGGTAGATATGCTTGTACATGATTTTGCTTTGGGGATTAACTTCTCTGTTATTTTCTTTATTTCTTTTTGTTTGTTTGTTTTTTTTGGGGGGTTTCAACACAGGATTTCTCTGTGTCACAGTACTGGAGCTCCCTCTGTAGAATACTCTGGCTTCAAAGTCAATGAGATCTGCCTTCCTCTGCCTCCCAAATTTTGGCTGACTTCTCTGTGATGTTCGAAAGAATATGGACAAATAGAAGAGACATATTTTCTTTATTTCTTTGTATAAAACATGTAACTTACATAACGAAAACAAGAAATTAGAGATTCTTGTTGGAAAAACATTTACATAGAACAAGAAAGCTTCTAAGATTATGTGGTACTATTCAGTAAGTATTCTTTGCTTAGTCATGCTTCTGGAAATGGAGTATTATGACTTATCTAAACTAAGGAGAATTTGTGCCACTTGAAACTCTCTTAGGTACAAATGACTTTTTAAGGATGTACAGGCAGATCCAAATGTGTTACAAAAATGATAGACATTTGAAGCAAAATAACTGCAGATTCTGATGAAAGGACAAAGAAAATTGGAATGTGAAATCATGTGACTTTGGCTCTTTGTATTTGGGTGTATAAGAACTTTTTATTCTTGTTGGAAATCAGAGTGGATACTTGATATGTCTCTTAAATACAATTCAAAGAGCTATAGACAAAGCCATCTGCATTTGCACAGATGCGGGAAATTTTATAGCAAAGGTGACTGGCTTAGGATATCGGGGCTCAGATATCATTTTGCCAAAGGTTTGGCTGGAGATGATACAGTGACAGACTTTTGGGAAGCCAGGAGGTAGCATACTTTTATGTTTACTATAAGCATAGGCTTCCAAGTAAAGCAAAACTTAATTATGTAGCAAATGAACCAACCCCGAATCTTCCATCAAAATATCCTCAGGATGACATAAACAAGAATTGAATAACAATCCTTGGTACCATGCTTTCTCTTTTTTGGGGACATCAACCAGCTCCCAAATCATGACATGAATACTTATTTTTAGTTTTGAATACTCAGCCTAAATTGGGCTCATTTCTGGCTAGTACTTTTTTTCTTTAACTTAAATTAACCTGTTTATCTTTATCTACATTTTGGCTCAAAGATTATTAACCCTATCTTGGTGGGTCAAAAGTTTTGTACTTAATTTACCTTAATCATTACTAAGAAAAACTATAACTATCTAGCCTTCGACTCCATCAAAGGCCCCAGAAGGATATCATATTACCCGAGAAAACAATAAGTGCAGTGTAAACTATAGAACTGACAGATACATCTCACTGCCTGGACAGTGAGCCAAAATTTCTCTGTACCACTGGGGCATCCATCTTCAGCCTGCAGGTCTAGAATATATGGTATACTTTCTTGTGTGCAATGGGAATTTTGAAGGATTGTCTAAATGTTAGTTTGGCAAATTTCAGCAATCTCTTTCCTTTGTGCCCTGCACAATATCTGGAGACTTTTCTATGAAGCAGGAATTTTAAAGGGCTCTCCTACCTTGTTTTGACAAAGTCTTAAACTCTTTTTCCTTTGTGTATTGATTGTTCAGTTTGTACAGAATACTGTCAGAAGTCAAGAAAGGCAAGTTTCTTGCCCAAATGAATAGCTTTGTCATTATGCAAGCAAACTTCATATGGAATTCCTTCAATGCCCGCCATTTTTTTTTTTTTTTTTTTTTTTTTTTTTTGATATAGAGGTACTGCAAGGAACAGACATGTCTCACTAACATAAAAAGTCTTAGGGCATCCATTTTCATTGGTGTCTGGTCCACTTGCTCAGAAACAAGCAAACTTTAAAATGTAACATACATATCTGCATTAACACAATGGACTGTGCATTGTACACAAGCCAGCCCAATTTTTTTTTTAATGTTTGAGCTTGTAAAATATATGTCACTTGTAATTTTGTCACTTGTAGTTTTCCTAGATTTATTTCTTTATCGGTATCCATAGATAAGATTTTCAGGAAGTCTCTCCTAGTCAAATCTGATTTCTATTAATTTTGAATGAGTCCATAGCCCCTGGATTCCTGTGGAAATAAGAGCTTAACCTCTTCCCCAAAGAATATCTTTTCTAACTCCCGCTTTGAAGTTAAGGCATTCCTAAACTATTCCATATCTCTCAGCAGCTGTCATTAGTGCACCAGCATTCAAAAATTCAAAGTAAACATAGCAACATACATGTTAGACTCCCTTCATATTTCCCATTTCTACATAGCTTATTTTCAATTATTTATAAACTAACTTTTTCTATGACTGTCTGTACTGTAAATAGAGTTCTTAATTGGTCTAAGTAATAAAAAGCCAGAGTCATATATAAAGAAAAATGCTGAGAGATCAGAAAAAAGGATCAAGGCACCACCAAACCTTATCTCCTCAGAACCTGAGCAGACTAGAGAATGAGTTCCTGTTTCACCCTACTTATATCCTGTTTCTACCCAGCTAGCTCACTTCCTATGTGTCTGTACAGACCTCTAAACTTCCATTGTTAATTATTGGCAAGCTCTGACCTTCAAACAGGATTTAGTTGTAAAAGCAAGATATTACCACTCTGCACTCATTTTTTTTCTTTTTAAATTCTACACACATTTTTAAATACACTGGAACCTGTTTCATCTGAAACTGCATTACTGGAAATTGTTAATTGTTTCTGTCTAAGTAAAACCTTAAACTTCTAAACAATAGCTGGGTTCTACATGAAGGCCTTGGCAGGGGGCTCCTCTCCCTCCTTGGGTCTATGAGACCCAAGACTTCAGTTCTCAGGCCCTGTACTTAGATGCTTTTGACCAGAAATGAATTCAACAGCCCCAGATTTAGGAGGTGGGTGCTGGCACCATGGCACGCATTTCTGCTTAGCTTTCTGTTTCTACTTAATGTTCTGGCTGTATAAGTGCTCTGCTGTATGACAGAGCTTTCTTAAAGGAGCCATTTTTTTTTCTTTTAGCTTTCTTGGGCCCTTTGTGGAAATTTGGCCCAAGGTTGGGTCACAAGCCAGCTCCCAAATCATGGTATGGAGACTTATTATTAGTTGTAAATGCTTAGCCTAGGTCAGGCTCACTTCTGGCTATCTCTTTTTTCTTTAACTTAAATGAACCTTTCTGTGTTAACCTAATTTTGCCTGGGATTTTTACCTTTCTACCTTCTGCACATCTTACTTTCACTGCTTCTCGAATCTGTGTGGCTGGCTGCTCCCTGTCAGGTCCCTTTCTTTCTCCTTTGTTCTTTTCCCAGCAGCCCTGCTTCTGGCTCTCCTCCCTATCTCTCAAGTTTTTCTTAGACCATTAAAGTGCCTTAGGCTGGCAATGTTAACCAAATGCATCATAAATAAATGCAACACATGTTTACATAGTTAAATATTCCACAACACTCCCTTGTTATTACAACTTTAGATAAATGAAAATACCTTTCATTTGCCTTACTTATACAAATCCTCAGACATCTTGTGATGGATTATGAGTCTAGAAATTGTCACCAACATTAAAGAAAAAGGCATGACTTAGAGCAGAATATTTTGAAAATACAGTGTAATTCCATAGTCATCTAACTTCATTTTTTTCCTTTTCTTGGAATGGACACTTGAAATCAAGTATAAATATGGGTTGGGGTATCAGGTACGAACTGGACAGGTCAGTGGAATCTAACATAACAAGAATTTAGATTGTTTACAAGAGAGCTGTGAGTATATGAACGCCAATAACAAAAGGCTCATTCTCAGAAGAATTCTAGTACTATTTACCATTTGTCACTTTTTTTTGAATGCTCAGAATCTAGAAATTTGTTCTTCTACATAATACCTAAAGATATTTAAAATTATTACTTTTAAAATGCTTATCAATAAGGGAAAAATGGTGGTTAAATATATATACAAAATAGAACCTCCTTAGATATTAATGGATTGTTGTAATTTATTACTGAGGAGTATTCTCTCATATACTTGCAACAGAGCTAATTGACATTGGATTGTTTCTAGCCTGGAATTTTTATGCAAAAATAAACTATGAATGTTTGTGTCTTCTTTTTCTGGGAAAATTAAAAAGTAAAAAATAAAGGACATAAAACACTACATGTTGTATAATCATATTTATTTAAAATTGGAAAAGAACAAAAACCATGTTTCTAGGAACAGATAAGTAAGCCAATTATAATCTATAAAAATAGTAGAATATGTGATAATACTGATAGAAATGTTCTACATATACATTTTGTTGTTATTAGATGAATATAATTATTTGTCAAAACTCACCAAATACCACATTTAAAATAGTAAAATAAATTATATGTAGTTTTTCCTTAATAAAATCAATAAAAAAGAAAATTTTGATTATTGATTCTAGAGCCAATTGTCTCACTCTATGAACTGTCACATAATGTACATGACTTCTCTCATGTAGATGCCAAATCTTTGTATTATACAGAGGAGTGTTAGTTTCTCCTTTTCTTCGGGGCTTTAATAACCAGCTCCCTTTTAATTATTTTTTAGCCAATTGAGAATAGGAAATAACATCTTTGCTGAGCCATATACTTCTTTATGTCCTTTCATTTAACTACAGAATGATGCAGCTGAAGCTTTGAAAATAGTGTTTATAATGACTAATCTCTAAGTCAAGGATGAGTCTAATTCCAAGTCTCCATCTGGCAGGACTGAAGAGGATGATTTTATTCTTTCAAGTACAGAATGTTTATGACTATATTCTTAGTGGCCATCATTGTACTTGGCATAATAGGCATTCCATAAATATTTATTGACTGAAAAATACCATTAAATGCTTCATTCTGTTTTAAAGTGCACTTTTGAAAAAAAAAAGAGACTTGAAAAAAAAAAGTACTCTAAGTACAATACAATCCATAATCACAGATGACTAGCCACTTTAGAAAGTGGAGTACATGGTTCAGCGCTATATCCAAATAATCCTCAGAATGAACAAAACTGTTTTTCTTGTTTTGTCAGAGTGGTGGTTGCTAAAAGTTCATAGCTGGTTTACACTCTGTAACTTGTCCATGACATATAGACTAGATCTCACCTAAAGTTATACTGTTTCTAAAGTAGCAAGTTGCACCAAATGACTTCACTAATCAGTATGAGAAGGCAGTACTCTCTTTGCTTTGATTCCAGACAGTTATGAAGGAAAATACTGGTACAATACAGTCTTCTAAAATAGCCTGTAGCAAACACTCTGATTAGAATCTCACCAATATTTAAATTATCTTGCTCATTTTTCTTTCTTTGTTCTCTTAAAAATGATGTACTTAAGATCAATTACTTTCTAGTAAAACTGATATATACAGCTAATAGTCTTCCTGTGAAACCTGATTTAAGACAATTAATTAATGTGTGTGTTACAGCCACCACAAATATCCTATAGGTTAAATTTTAGAGCTGTATTATTTGCTAATTAGATTTTTTTAAAAAGGAGTGAGATAATCAAATATCTGTGTGGCTTTGCATCCTGCAGGGACTTATCCAGCATACTTAATAAAGGAATTACAAAGTATTTGACTCAATCATAGAGTATTTCATTGTACATATACTTGAACCAGATAGCCTATTTATATTAAGACATGAATACTTGAATTATGGTTATGGGACTCACGAGGCTGATAATCTACCCCAACATGTAGAGTGGGAGCCTGATATAACAATGAAATGATATGGTAATGATATAATATTGCCTTCTGTAGTGAGATAGTCCTTCTGTGGCACTGACCACGCCCATTGGGGGGTGGAGCCATGGGCGGAAGTGACCTGTGGAAGGAGGTCGGAGAGAGAGCCGGGAAAAGCTCTCTTGCTGGCATGACTCGGACATGAGAGCATCTGGTGGAATTTCCTGGTGTATTTTTTTTTTTTTTTTTTTTTTTTTTGTTCTTAGAAAGAAAGCCATGAAAGAGGGGAAAGCTATAGAAAGCACGAACATGATTTCAAAGTCACAAGAAATTACTGGATGGTGAGAATACTTCACCTCCTAGTGACTTCATTTAGGACACTCTTAAAATAACCAAGTGACACACCATGTGCTTTCAGATGTTGGCATAGGTCATTGATGACTTCTATTCTTCACATCACAGATTCACATACAAAAGTTAGTTTGATTATATTTACTGTTTTTGTCCTATCTCTTTAAGGACACCTAAGTTTCTCTAGAAATACTGGTACATTTGCCATTTGGCAAGATGCAACATCATTGAGTCATTCTACATAAGGACATGAACATAAGGTAGAGATTGAATAAGTCACATTAAAATTTTTGGAAACAACAGTACAAAAGGTGACTTGAGAAGCAATGCCAGATTTCCAGATCAAAACAGGCAATTCTAATTTCTAGGGAGGCAAGTTAGAACCAAATCTTTAGCTCAGATTCATTTCACAATATTATCTGTTCAACCTTTTCTTCTTCAGTGAACTTGACCTTGACTCAACCCTGCTTCCACTTGTGCATAGCATAGCAGGAATATGAATCATGCCAGAAATCAAATGTGCCCAAAGGGAGAGACCTGTCATTCCTTATAAAATTAATTTGGGAAATGTATGTACAATGACCATAGCACTTATGCTAAGAGGTGTAGAACACTTTTTTTGTAATATTAATGGTAAGTTTCTTCAGGCACCAGTAAAATTCTTCCAGTTATGCAAATGAATGTAGGACATCAAAAAAGGAAAAGTCATAAAGAGAAAAGAAGAGTCAGAATGTGCATGATATTTGCAGACATACAATGAATACATATTATTTAAAGTGGACTTTGAAGATTTTGCCCTCTATTTCAGTGTTCAGATTTTAATACAGGACACACATTTCTATGTCTCACTCCACAGATCTTTCCAAAGTATTTTATTATCATCAGTATAAAAGACACTAATCCCTGAGTTTTAATTTTAAGGTTCTATTCAGCTTTCTTCCCTCCCATCATTCCTAAGTCTGTAGTGTAAGCCATCTTCAGTATCTTCCCATACAAGGCTCTTCTTTAACAGATTTTCCAGAATATTGCTCTTGTGGTTTGGATATAAACTATCTTCCCAAAGAAATCATGTGTCAATAGCCTGGTGTCCAAAGCAATAATCACAGGGAGCATTTTCATACTTGATTTGGACAGGAAGCATCTTCTCTAATCAGTTAATTAATTCGATGAAAAATTACTCAGATTTGGAGGAAATTTATAAGTGCAACAGAAAAGGAGGTATAGGATCCTTCTTTCAGGGGCTAGATCATATTTCAAGAATATTCTTTTCTGTTCTCTTGAGAGTGGTTTTGTCCCACCATGAAGATATTGCCTCACTGAATGCTTAGAAACAAAGTTGCTGTTGATCTTTTGATCTTTAGCTGAAACATCTGATATTGTGAACCAAAAGAAATTCTTATTTTTGTTTCTTCTGATACTTGATCATAGTGATCCTGATTTCTCATCTTGAAATACTGTTAAAGTTTTTCTTTTTCATGGTTATGTGTTTTCTCTCTCTCTCTCTCTCTCTCTCTCTCTCTCTCTCTCTCTCTCTCTCTCTCTCTCTCTCGTGTGTGTGTGTGTGTGTGTGTGTGTGTGTATGTGTGTGTTAGGATATAAACCTTTGTACATATGGAAGCCAGGTGACAATATAAGATGTTATTCAACATTCTCATCTAATTTTTTAACAGGGTTTCTTATTGAACTAGAGCTCTCCTAACTAATCTAGGCTGGAAGGCCAGCAAGTCACAATGATAAATATGTATGAATCTCTCCAATGCTCACTATGGTGTCCAGATTTTTATGAGCATTATTAGAGATTGAATTGAAATCTTTCTGCTTGTAGGGCCTCCCCAGCCATAAATTTTCTTTAAAAGACTCCATGTGGAAGAATTTAAGTAGCTAAAAAGACAGAGAAGGCAAAATAAAAATATTATCTCCTATACATGGATACTAAAAATGTTTATCTAAATGTAGAATAATGATTTCTATAGGCTAAGAAATGAGGTAGTAATTTTTAACTACAGATAGAGTGACAATAGTTGACAACACTATATTACACATAAGTGATCAATATAAAAGAAGCCACTAAAGTTTCTGGATGCAAAGCATGAAAAGTAGATGTTAGATTACCACAGTTATCTGTAGTATAGAATGAAAATATCTATTAAGAGTAGATTTGTTATGCTGGTTTACATAAAATATGGTGAGTAGTACACCAATGGCTATTTTCATCCTGGAGGTATTAGAAACCTAGTTATGTGCCCTTTGAGACTGAATGTTTCAGCTATCTTAATCTGGTATTATAGACTTGAAGGATTCCTGAGAAATCACTAATTTACAGTACACACTGAAAGGCAAACAAAAGGTGAATTCTAATGTCAGTGAGGAATGATGATAGCAGTAGTGGTAGCAGCATAGATGTGCTCTATCACAAATGGTAATGTCCAGCATATAAAAAACAGGAGTTTGTCTCATGGACTTCATTATATTTAGCCTTCAGATAGAAGGTGGTAGGTACTAACAATTTGGGGAAGAGTTTTCCCCATCAGTTAATCTTTCCTAGAAAAAATATACACATAAATGAACACTCACACACACACACACATTAAGTCACACATGCATGCACATAAGCACACACACACACACACACACACACACATGCAAAGGTGTGTTTCTTAGCTGAATTAACATACAGTAATATTGGCAAATTTGATTAAGCATCATTATTGGAACTGTAACTTAAAACGATTTGAAATATGAGACATGCAAATGTACATATAGTAATTGAAAACTAAAAAAATAATAATAAGAAGGGGAAACATTAAGTACCCTGATATCACATTGTAATTCATGAGATTATATAACCAAAATAGTAAGGAACTTTAAAATTCATTTAGAATTAAGGCTCCAGACCCAACCAAATTTTAGCATTAGAATTCCTTATGCAAAATATGGTTCAATATAGGACAGGAAGAAAATTAGACTCCTCAAAGTAGCTTCTAGAATAGACATTCTTTGATAATAGGCATGAAAATGATAATACTAAAAACCACAGTACTGGGATATTGGCTCTAACTAGAAGATGGGTGGAATATAGAGGATAAGGTAGGAAGGTGAGACAAATAAAATTAAGGATGTCCTGTATACACATATAATATATATTAAATGGATTTACAATATGAGGTAATAATTCTTTCCCCCAAACCTTTAGAGAATCTAATATAACTCCAGGGCCAAGCATGTACTTACCTTCAAGTTGTTGCTGATGGTCTTCCATGAGATTGCCAAAGGATTATAAGCTATTAGCATTACTGTAACACAAATTTAAAATACAGAGACATATATTGGTGTTCAAGCTGAAGATCAGAGAAGCAAAGCAGCTAAGATACCAGAGAGCTCTTACATCTACCAACTCTGGGGAGATCCTGTCTTCCCTGTGATTGGAAACTGAATCCCATATAAGACCTTTGTTTCTTCCTTAAATACCTCTCTAGTGCTGGGATTAAAGGTGTAAGTTCTTTTACATACTCTTACAGTATACAAGAGGTCCAATTTGAATATATCTCATGAATACTGAAATAATTAGTTTTTTTTTATACTTTGTAACAAGTACTCTAACACATAGGGGTTGTTACTTTGATTTCTGTATACATTTTTAATCAGTGAAATGTGACATCTCATATTCAAATACTATATTCTTAATGTTTTAAAATTTATTTTTGTGATAGGAGATGTCAACCTGTAAATATGTTTCTCATACTAGTTAATGAATAAAGCACTCTTGGCCAATAGGAAAGCAAGATAGGAGGGACTAGGAGACAAGGAGGATTCCAGGAAGTAGTAAGGAGTAGTCAGCATGTAAAGAGATGAGAGAACAGAAGTCCTGGCCCACTCTCTGGTAAGATGAGACCACGTGGAAATACTTAGATTAATAGAAATGGGTTAATAAAATTAAGACAGAGCTAGCCTATAAGAAACTAGTACCTGGCCAACAGCATTATATCAAATACAGAGTCTCTGTGTGTTAATTGGGGCTGGCGCCACGGTGGGTCCAGGTTGGCAGGAAAAAACTTACTGGTAACATTTTTGTATGTGAGTGTCTAAGAATGGATAAATGCACATGAGTTCAAGTGCTAATAGAGTCAAGAAGATGAGGTCAGAGTGCCTGGAGCTGTATTTACTGACGAGTGAAGACCACCTAATATAGTTGCTGAGAACTAAATTCTCCAGCTCTGGGAAAGCAGTTCTGGGAAACATTCCTATATATTGGGCCATCACTGTACCCCATATCTAATTTTTCTACATAAAATTGTTTACAAAGATATAAATAAATAAGGATGAAACTTCTCCAATGAATATAACAAATACTTTTAAGGTAATGGCCAATTATAGAAAACAAATTAGCAAATTAAGAATATTTATTTGACCTGCTAAACTATAGCCAATATCAAACTTGATTTTTTAATTAACAAAATTTGGTTTTTGTCATTTCATATATACATATATATATTCTGGTTACTCACCTTCACCTTCTCTTATTTTCCTCTTGTCCCTACAAACTACTTTTCTTTAAATTAGGTAAATATCTTCATTCACTTCATGAATGTTTTTCTTTGTATCTCAAAAAAGTTCAAAATAGGGTTTTCCTTGTGAGCATGCACTTGAAAATGATCCATGAGACCCTGGTGGGATCACCATTGTGCAACAAATGGATATCTTCCCTCCTCCTCTCTAAGAATCAATTTTCTGTTTTCAGTAACTAAACATTAAGACAAAGGACCCTATGAACAGCTTTGCCATCTGTAGCTGACTGCTGGGTGGACTCAGCTTGTGTAGGTACAGTGCCAGTAGGCACAACTAGTGTAATTTCATGGTTTCTATGTTCATATTTTTCTTAAAAGATGATATTTCATGGACTTCTTCCTATCTTTAGTCTCTAATTTCTTGCTAACACCTTTTCTGAAATGCTTCCTGAGGCTTTAGGTGGTAGTATAAAAGTTTTATTTAGAGATAAACCTTCACCCTTCCTTTATTTGCAGTTTCTTGTGTATCTTGTTAGCCTCAGTTAGTAATCCAGCGACACTCACAGCTAGGGACAAACTGTATCAAAGATATCTTCAATAATTCTACCTATAAATTTATGTATATTTTTCAATTCTGCTTCTCTAATAATTCTTTATAACTTGCCCTTTCTTTCCAGACACCAAGCAGATTAGAGTGACTGCCTCAGAACATGAATGTTTCTCAGTTTTTAATGAGGTTATATACTGATAAGCTCATTCTATATTAAACATATGATGCCTAGAATACCAAAATCAGAAATGTATTTAATATGCCTGATCAACAAAGCATAACAGCTTAGTAACAATATGCTGTAGAATTTGACAAGTTTTTCATGTGATTGCTTGGTTGGTTTGGGTGTATGTCTCATTTCTACTGATCAATATCAAACAAGGAAGGTATTAACTTTGCTAAATTTACAAAAAAATAAATTACAATACAAAGTATGGTTTGTACTGAATGCATATTGCTTTTGCTTCCTTGTGTACTTAGAAACCATAAATAAATCTATTATACGTTTAGTACTATCTGATTAGAAAACATATCTTATTTCATAAACATCCATAAGTGATACATATAAAATATAAGGTCTTTAAATGCAATTCAATGCCATTTTGGCTATTGCTTAATTGACAATTTCATTTTGCCTTTGTAACTGAGACTTCTAAACATGTTGGCAGATCAATTATTGTTACATTAAAAACATTTCTTGTTGTTTTTATACCATTAATTATTTGCTTGTTTTTGTATTTTACCATCCTCTAGACAAACTATTGAAAAAAAAATCTTATTCTCAATTTTTTTCTGAGATATCAAAGGGTATGGAATCTCTTCAAATATGTCCATGGCAGGAACTACTACTGAATGACTCTCTCTAAAATATCATGCCTATATCTGAGCTCTATGTAGCAGTTGTGCCAACTAATTAAAAACTCCCACCTGGTACTCTGTAATACCCAGTCCTGGCTTGATGCCAAGACTGCCTTTGTTATCATTGTTGAGCAAAGTAATTCATAACTTAAGACCAAACTGTTTCTAGGATGAAAAAGAATATAAATAAAATTTCTTCCTGATTCTGTGACGCTCAGTCTTAAATTATCCAAGTTGTGTTTATATTTGCCTCCCTAGGATACTGAATAAAAAATATGAAGAACTCTTGTAGAACCCACGGGATAACCCATAGCCTAAAAATCATCATATTACATTGACAGCAGTAAAAACAGAGGCCGACTTGTGACATAACATCTACACAAATGCACAGATTATTATTACTGAAAGTCAAAGGAGAATTAAAGAAGCAAGCAAAAAGAAGAAATAAGAAAGGAGGAAGAGGAGAAGGAAGAAGAGGAAAAGGCAAAAGAAGAAGAAGAAAGAAGAAGAAGTAGAAGAGGAGGAGGAGGAGAAAGAAGAAGAAGAAGAGGAAGAAGAAGAAGAAGAAGAAGAAGAAGAAGAAGAAGAAGAAGAAGAAGAAGAAGAAGAAGAAGAAGAAGAAAGCAATACAGATAGTATGCACGTTTTCCATGCTTAGACCTGTGTCATGCATTTGTGATCATAAAAGAAACATAATGATGGTGGATAAGTTAGTCGTCAATCTCACTATCAGGAAAGGGTATTTACAGTAGCCTTTCCACTGTTTCTCAAATTAACTTATCCACCATCATAGAGCCCACATCTAGTAGCTGATAGAAAAAGAAGCAAACACCCACAACTAAACACTGAGATGAACTGAAATCCAGATGCAGAGAGGGAAGACAAGACCAGGCTAGAGAAACACATAGAGACAGCTGACCTGAACAAGGAGGAGCTAATGGGGCCCCAGACTGATAGGAATCCAGCATGGGACTGACTCAGACTCCTTGTACATGAGTCCCAGCTAGAAGACCTGAGCTATCTAAGGGACCTCAGATAGTGGAATTAGGATGTATCCCTGGAGCACAAAAAGACTGTGGGGGCACATCCCCCATGGAGGGATACTCCCTTAACATAGAGACAGGAGAGAAGGTCTAATCCCCTCTCCAAAGGACTTGACAGATTTAGATGACCCCTCCTGGAAGGCATCACTCTACAAGTGGAAGGGGAATGAGAAGGGAGGGGTTTGGGGGCATAAGAAGTTGGGAGAGAGGGAAAGAGGAAGAGTGGGAGGGAGGGAGGGAAAGAGAGAGAGAGAAGGAGGGAGAGGGAACAAGGATCGATATGTAAAATAAAAATAAAATAAAAAAGAAACGATGAAAATCATAGAATGAAAGAGGCAAAAGGGCTAGTCTAGGACACAGACAGTAACTAACCTTCAACTTTCACAATTTCAATTAAAAGATTAAGATTTTTAAAGTATTTTTAATTTTAATTAATATTAATTTGATTATTCCATTAATTGCATCAAATCATCTTAACACTTATTACTTTATTTAACAATTGGGACTCTTTTTCCATATTAACTCACAGTCTACCAAGTTCAGGATATTATATATATATATATATATATATATATATATATATATATAAAATTTTTCTTATTTTACATATCGATTCCAGTTCCCTCTCCCTCCCATGCCCCCGAAAGCCCTCCCATCTAATTCCCCCCACACTCCACAGGGAGGGTGAGGCTTTTTAGGAAGGATCATCAAAATCTGTCAAGTCATTTGGAGTGGGGGTCTAGGGTCTCCCTCCTGCCTCTAGGCTAAGGGAGTATCCCTCCATGGGGAATGTGCTCCCAAAGTCCTTTCATGCTCCAGGGAAACATCCTGGTTCCACTGTCATAGGTCCCTTAGACTGCCCAGACCTTCTAACTGAGATCCATGTTCAGGGGGTCTGAGTTGGTACAATTCTGGTTTCTCAGCTATCATTTTGGTAGTGTTTAGTATTGTACTACTAAACAGCAAATATTTCATTTTCCCAAACTGTTAATTAATACTGTAATTCCAATTGTTTTGTAATTGTTTTCCCCTCTGTGCCATATTTCCTAACAAATAACACAAGAATCCTGAGTCTAGATACTAAATGTAAACATGAATGTTCATAAATTTCTTTCAGTATACACTTGTTATAAGCAAAATCATCCTCAAAGCAATGAAGAATTTATAGATAAGAATGAAATAAGCACTACTGTAATATTTTTAAAATTATCTATGTGATTCTGTAGGCAAGCAAAGAGTAAATCAACAATAATAGCAGTCATTGATTGAATAATTAAAATATGTGGTACAGTGCAGGAGTGTAGACTAAGCAGGTAAGAGTATTGTCCTCTCAGAGGACCTGAGATTGATTTCCAGAACCCACATCACATGGCATGTTTCATCTATGTAACTTCAGTCCCTGTGTGTTCAATACCCTGTTCTGATTCCTATAGACACCAGAGGTCATAGTGCTTAAATAAACAACATGGTGTACAAATATATATGTGCAGGCAAGACACTCATGCACATAAAATAGCACAAAAAATAAATGGTCCTCTTTTAAAGACAGTGAGTCTTTGCCCATTCATGTTGCAAATCACCACTTACAGCTTCTTATCCACTTTCATATCTCTCTACATAACCAAGATACTTTTCTCTGCAATAATTTATTACAAACGTCCCTTTTGAGATCAGTATCCCTTGTTATCCACATGAACCAGAGTAGAACCAAGGGGTGATATGTCGTTTAAAATCTGTCAGAATCAAAAAGCTGAGAATTCACCTTTCTCTTTTAAAGAGACAATCATACTCACACTTGTATGACTAAATGAACTGTACCCTTTTTAGAACTATAACTGTATTTCCCCAGTATTTTTTTTTACTCATTATTTCTTTTCCCCCAATATTTCTGAAAGATAATAATCAGTATAGTTATTTTAAATATTTTTATTTGTGATAAGGTCACACTGTAGCCCAGATTAGCTTCAAGTTCATAACTATATCTTGTAATATTTGTAATTATAAATTTATGCTTTCTGCTCAGATTTTTGCTTAATATTAATTTCAATACTTTTATTGTTCTAAACAATCCTTATGCATTCAGAATTTCTATGGCATGAAGAATTTTGCTCAAAATGCAGGGTATTTAGCATATAGACCAGATTGGCAATCAAGATACTGTCATTCTGTCCTGGTTCTACTGTTTGCTGTGTGACTTTGAGCAAGTCAGTTTCTCTTTATATAGCTTCATTTAAACAGCTAAGGAATCCAATTCATAATGTAAGCAAATAAAGATAATTTATTGAGACAATATGGAAGTAAGTCATAGAATAAGAAGTACAATATTAAGCCTTTCAAAGGTTTCAAAGGACAGAAAATGGCACACCTTTCAAGATTAAAGCAAAAGGAAGTAATGGAGAAACCCCCCACACTCCAAAGAACTGCTATCAGATGACTTTGATCCAAATACTCCAAACCCACAGATTAAAACCCACACATACTATAAAATAAACACTTCACAGATTGAACATCACTGATAAAAAATAAAAATAAAGCAATTCTGTGTCTATAATATAGTGATTCTAAGAACTTTTGCTCTAGTAGATTATTCTAGTATTCCCAGAGACATGGTAAAGGTGAAAAATTTACCAGAGTTACTACAATCAACCCTGAGTTATTTCACCTCTCAAAACAAGTAAGGTGTTATAGGAAAGCTATAAGTGGAGGTGACCATGGCAGCTCTGTAATAAGAGCACTTTGAAAGTGTGCATAGCTCAAGATTTTTTCCTATGTAACTGTTTGCTCCATGTTGATGAAACTCTTTCTGAATTTGAGATTCTTTTTAATATGTTCATGTCTATTTTTGGAAGACTCAGGGTCATGGTTGTGAGCAAGAAATATTGTCATGGTCTCTAAGAATGTAGTTTTTTGGCCTCCTCCCTTGAGCCCAAGATGTCAACTGTCATGAAAGCTGTCAGGATGTCTGACTCATATACTGTGCAGCCTGCCTCCAATGTGATCTTGGCTGTGTACTCACAAGCTCAATAATGATTTTCTTTTAACTTTATAGAGGATAAATGACAGGCAATTGGTTTCATAGAGATTTTACACTTATTTTTGAAGATATATTGTAGTGACAGTGCCATGATATATTGACCATGTCACCTTAAACAAATCATGTCCACTGGATAGTTTCATTCTCATATAGAAATGATTATATCACATGTGCCTATGACAGGGCCTGTCAAAATGTAGTTTCCCATCTAACACTATTGGCATTAGCTATATGAACATATTATTTTATTTCTAAAAGCATTTCTTTCATGTATTATGATTGATAGTGATCATGTGGATTGCTAAATTCCCCAGTTAACATTCCTTTTTTTATTCATTTGTTTATTTTACATACAAACCACAGCTTCTACCCCTTCCTGTCCTCCTAGGCCCTGTCCTCTACCTCTTCTGTCTCCTACCTCCTCATCCACTTATCGGTTTCTTATGATGTCCTTGACCCTTCTGGCTTGTATACTCCTCCCTCCTTTTCAGCAGGACTACTGAACCTCAGCCTAATGTTTGACTGTGGGATTCTGAATCTGCCTCCGGAAGTTGCTGGATGAACTCTCTGTAATGACTATTGATTGGATTAGGAACCAGTGAGAGTATAGCAGAATATTGCTAGCCATCATGACATTGGCATTGGTTTCCTCTGGTCATGTTTGCTTCTATCCTCCATTTCTTGACCATCTAGCCAGCCACTGTGTTCCAGTGCTCCAGACACTGGCAGGAGTTGGCTCACTCTTGTAGCAGAGATCTCAGGCTAGATAAGCCATAGTCTAACCTCTCCCACAATCTCTGTGTCACTCTTTTCAAAGCACATCCAATAGGCAGGGCAGACTGTAGGTGAAAGTTAAGGTTGCTGGGTGTTGTACCAATATCTCTACCCAGGGAACTTTCTATTTTATGAAAATAACTAACATCAAATAATCACACACAATATGTAAAGTATTTTCAATATGCTGCTGTATTTAATATCATGTTGTTTAAGTATTATTTATTATTAATACTAAAAGCAGAAATGTGATTTTTCATCCCCTGCATCATTGGAATTGAAGCAAACGAACTGACACACTTCTTGTCTTCTATGCGAGAACATTTCTAGAGAGGGTTAAGCAGGCCAAGAAGACCAACCCTTAATGTAAGTACAATGAATGAGAGGAATCAGATAAAGCAGAACCATAATCAGACACTAATCTTGATTTTGGAGATAGTTACCGGTTATTTCATTGCCCTGCCACCATGCATTCCCTGTAGTATTTGGCTATAACCTCAAACATTGAGCTAATACAAACTATCATCTTTTATTAGTTGGTTCATGCTAGGTATTTGAGAATAGCAAAGGAAAAGTGAGCAAATGAAAATCAGAATGTGACAATTTGTTAGAGTACTAGATTTTATTTCTGTGTGGAAATGTTGGAAAGGTTAGAGATAGCTTGATTAATTAACTTGCAAAAAGTTTGTGGAAATCAAAGCAAAACAAGTGAGATTGGTGTTAAAACTATAGACAAAATATATAAATACCACTATGGAAATCATCAACTAGTGTATAAATTCGGGGGAGTTATTAGGCAGACCCCATGCACAGATTTCATGACATAAATGATGTAGACCATATTTATTCTAATTGTATATAATTAACCCAAGAGTCACCTCCTAACTGTATAGAAAAGTTACTCAAACCTCCCAACAATCTCACTGATATTGTGACACTGTGGTAAAAGACAAACTAATTAACGTCATTGGGGTGAGTTCATGTTAAGTGTTCAAAAAAAATCACCTGTGGCAAAAGTTGATATCACAAAACTGCATATTTCAGTTAACTGCAAATAGGTCCTAGGTTGGTAGCTTCTATCCATTCAGAAAACTCTCACTTTAATTTGTATCTCATAATGCAGGCAATGGACTGAAAATTCTTTTTTTAAAAACATCTCATACTCTTTATTGAAATGTGAAATCAGTGCAGCATACTTCTATTGATGTTCTTGGGAAACCTGTAATGAAAAGTGCATTTACTAAACCATTTTAAAAACCATACAACTTCCCAATTCTAGAATTTCACTGCCAAAATTGGTACCTTAAGCATTTTAAAAGTGGCAAAAACAAACTTAAATTTGCTTTATGTTTAAAATGTGCATAGGACCTCAAGGTGAAATATAAAAATATAAAACAAAACTCTACTATTTTTAATAATATTGAAATAAAAATACTTTTTTATTTCCTTTTTATATTTTACATATTGATCCCAGATCTCCCTCCCACCCTCCCTCCCTCCGTGCCTCCCTATGTCCCTCCCTTCCTACCTCTTTCCACTCTCTCCCCCCTCACATGCACACTGACCACCCTCCCCTCCCATGCCCCCCCACTCCACATGAAAGGTGATGCCATCCAGAATGGGTCATCTAAATCTGTCAAGTCATTTGAAGTATGGACTAGGATTTCTCTCCTGTCTCTAGGTTAAGGGAGTATTCCTCCATGGGGGATGTGCCCCCAAAGTCCTTTTGTGCACCAGGAATACATCCTGGTTCCACTGTCTGAGGTCCCATAGACTGCTCAGGCTTTCTAGCTGAGACTCATATTCAGGGGGTCTGAGTCAGTCCCATGCTGGATTCCCAGCTATCAGTCTAGGGCCTGTTAGCACCTCATTGTTCAGGTCAGATGTCTCTACATATTTGGGCAACCTGATCTTGTCCTTTCTTGCTGTATCTGGATTCTAGTTTGACTCAATGTTTAGTTTGCTTATGTTTGCAGCAGGTACGAGATGAGGGCTCCATGATGGAGGATAAGTTAGATGTTGATCTCATTATCAGGGAAGGGCATTAATGGTAGCATTTCCACTGTTGCGCAAATTGTTAGTTGGAGTCAGTCTTAAGTTCTCTAGACATTTCTTTAGGTTCAGTTTTCTCTTCAAACCTAAAATAGCTCCCTCCTTTATGGTCTCTCTCACTCTCTCTCTCTCTCTCTCTCTCTCTCTCTCTCTCTCTCTCTCTGTGTGTGTGTGTGTGTGTGTGTTCTGTCTTCTATTCCTCCCCTGACTCAATCTTCCTAGTCCCACCTGCTTTCCTTTCCTCCCCTTTTCTTTCTCCTTGTTCCCTCTCCCCTAACTTCCACCCTACTTCCCATGTGCTCTGGAGATTTTCCCTTCCCACTTTTGTGAATCTTATATGAATCTCTTAGAATCCACATTGTATCCTAGTTCTTCTGGCAGAGTGAATTATAGGCTGGTGATCCTTTGCTCTAGGTCTAAAATCCATATATGAGTGAGTACATATCATGTTCCTATTTTGTGACTAGGTTATCTCATTCATGATGGTTCCGTCAAGTGCCATCCACTATTCTGCGAATTTCAAGATACCATTGTTTTTTTTTTCTGCAGAGTAGTATTACATTGTGTAGATGTGCCATATTTTCTTTATCCATTTTTCAGTTGAGGGGCATCTAGGTTGCTTCCAAGTTCTTGCTGTTACAAATATTATGGCTATGAACATAGTTGATACGTGTCTTTGTTGCATGGATGTGGATTATTTGGGTATATGCCTAAGAGGGGGATTGCTAGGTCCTGTGGTAAACTAATTCCCATTGTTGGGAGGAAGCTCCATATTGATGTCCAAAATGGCTGTATGAGTTTGCACCCCCACCAGCAGTGGAGGAGTGTTCCCCTGTCTCCACATCCTCTCCAGCATAAGTTGTCATTGGTGTTTCTAAATTTAGCCATTCTGACAGGAGTAAGATGGTATCTCAAAGTTGTTTTGATTTGCATTTCCCTTGTAGCTAAGGATGTTGAGCTTAAGTGTCTTTTAGCATTGTCATGTTCCTGATTTTAGAGGAATCACCTTAAGCCTCTCTCCATTCACTTTGAAGTTGGCTGTTGGGTTCCTGTATATTGTTTTTATTATGTTTAGGTATGTTCCTGTTATCCCTGATCTCTCCAAGATCTTTATCATGAAAGGGTCCTGAATTTTGTCAAAGGCTTTTTTAGCATATGGGAAGATGGTTGTATGGTTTTTCTTTTTCAGTTTATATGGTGGATCATGTTGATAGATTTTCGTATGTTGAAAGCATCCATGCAACCCAGGGAACAAGCCTACTTGGTCGTGGTGGATGATTTCTCGCAAGTATTCTTGGATTTGGTTTGCCAGTATTTTATTGACTATTTTTGGACCGATGTTCATCAGGGATATTGGTCTGTAGTTTTCTTTCATAGTTGTGTCTCTATGTAGGTTGGGCACCAATGTGATTTTGGCCTCGTAAAAAGAGTTTGTTAATGAACCTTCTGTTTCTATTTTGTGGAACATTTTGAGGAGTATTGATATTAGCTTGTCCTTGAATTTCTAGTAAAATTCTGCACTGAAGCCATCTGTCGCTGGGCTTTTTTTGGTTGGAAGGCTTTCTATGACTGCGTCTATTTCATTGGGGGTTGTAGGTCTATTTAAGTTGTTTGTCTGTTCTTGATTTAATTTTGCTAACTGATAGTTATCCAAAAATTTGTTCATTTCCTTTGAATTTTCAAATTTTGTGCAGTACAGGATTTCAAAGTGTGACCTGAAAATTTTCTGGATATCCTCTGTGTCTTTTGTTATGTTCTCCTTTTCATTTCTGATTTTGTTAATTTGCATGTTCTCTCTCTCTGCTTTTTTGTTAGTTTGTATAAAGGTTTGTCTGTCTTGTTTATTTTCTTGACAATCCAAATCTTTGTTGCATTAATTTTTTGTATTGTTTCCTGGGTTCTATTTTATTGATTTCTGCCCTCAAATTTATTATTTCTTCCATCTATTCCTCCGGTGTGAGTTTGCTTCTTTTTGTTCTAAGGCTTTCAATTTTGTCCTTTTGTGCACCAAGAATACATCCTGGTTTCCCTGTCAGAGGTCCCTTAGACTGCACATGGTTTCTAACTGAGACCCATGTTCAGAGGGAGTGAATCAGTCAAATGCTGGATTCCCAGCTATGAGTCTCATGGCCAATTAGCTCCTCCATGTTCAGGTCAGGTGTCTCTATGTGTTTCTACAGTCTGGTCTTGTCCTCCCTCTCTGCGTAGACTGTGTCCTTTGCCTTACAGAAGCTTCTGAGTTTGAGGAGGTACAATTTATTAATTGTCAATCTCAGTGTCTGTGCTACTGGGGTTAAGTTCAGGAAGCAGTCTCCTGTACCAATTTGTTCAAGGGTAACTCTCACTTTCTCTTCTAAGAGGTTCAGTGTGGCTGGATTTATGTTGAGGTCTTTGATCCATTTGGACTTGAGTTTTGTGTATAGTGATAGGCATGGTTCTATCTGTAGTCTACACATCATCATCCAGTTGTTCCAGCACCATTTGTTGAAGATGCTTTCCTCCCCACCATTATACTTTTAGCTGTTTTGTCAAAAATCAGGTGTTCATAGGTGTGTGGGTTAATGTCATGATTTTTTATTCGATTCCATTGATCAATTTGTCTGTTTTTGTGCCAATACCAGGCTGTATTCATGAATTGAGCTCTGTAGTAGAGCTTAAAGTTGGGGATGGTGATGCCTCCTGAAGTTCTTTTATTGTACAGGGTTGTTTTGGCTATCCTGGGTTTTTTGTTTTTCCATATAAAGTTGATTGTTATCCTTTCAAGGTCAGTGAAGAATTGTGCTGGGATTATAACTGTGTTGCATTTAATCTGTAGATTGCTTTTGGCAACATTGCCATTTTTACTATGCTTATCCTACCTATCTAAGAGCATGGGAGATCTTTCCATTTTCTGTTATCTTCTTTAATTTATTTCTTTAAAGACACAAAGTTCATATTATATAGGTCTTTCACATGTTTGGTGTTACCCCAAGATACATTATGTTGTTTGTGGTTATTGTAAAGGGGGATATTTCTCTGATTTCTTTCTCAGCCCCTTTATCCTCTGAACAAAGTAGGGCTAATGATTTGTTTGAGCTTTATCTGGTACCCTGCTACTTTGCAGAAGGTGTTTATCAGCTGCAGGAGTTCCCTGATAGAGCTTTTTGGGTCGCTTATGTAAACTATCATATCATCCGCAAATAGAGACAGTTTGAATTCTTTCTAATTAGTATCCCCTTGATATCCTTTTGTTGTTTTATTGCTTTATATTCACTGCAAGTACAATATTGAAGAGGTATGGAGAGAGAGGGTAGCCTTGTCCTGTTCCCGATATTAGATTTGATTCACTCAGTTTGATGTTGGCTGTTGGTTTACAGTATATTGCTTTTATAATGCCTAGGTATATTCCTATTATCCCTGATCTCTCCAAGACTTTTAAAATGAAAGGGTGTTGAATTTTGTCGAAGCCTTTTTCAACATCTAGGGAGATGTTCATTTGGTTTTTCTTTTTCAGTTTGTTTATATGGTGGATCACGTTCATATATTTTCATATGTTAAACCATACCTGCCATCCAGGGATGAAGCCTACCTGGTCATTGTGGATGATTTCTCTGATGTATTCTTGGATTAGTTTTGCCAGTACTTTATTGAGTATTTTTGTATCAATGTTCATGAGGGATATTGGTCTGTAGTTATCTTTCTTAGTTGTGTCTTTGTGTGGCTTAGGTACCAAGGTGATTGTGACCTCATAAAAAGAGTTTGTTAATGAACCTTCTGTTTCTATTGTTTGGAACAATTTGAGGAGTATTGGTATTAGCTCTTCCTTGAATTTCTGGTAGAATTCTGCTCACAGCAAGTCAGAACAGGGAATTTGCTGTGAGATTATTACTCCTAATAATGTCAGAAGCTATAGGCACAAAGACTCACCAACATGATTATCCAATCATGACCTTAACACGATGACAGCAAACATAAACTAAGGAGTGCTCAAGATGGAAAAAATCATCTATCCCAGGAAGAGCACATTAACTGTATATCCAATACCAAATTGTCAGTCCTAAAAACATACATATGTGTAGCAGTATGAAAGATAAGTAGATTATATTTAGGAGTATATACGTATACATGTATTCATGTAATAACAAGTACAGAAAAATAAACTATGACTTTGAGAGCAACCAAGGAGTGTTATATGGGAGAATGTGAAGGTAGGAAAGGAAAGGAAAAAATGTAATTATAATTCAATATCAAAAGTAAAGTAGAAAAGAATACCATAGAGTACTTTCTTCCTTATTTACAAAATAAACAAAGAATTTTGTCATCAGAGAATAACTAGTCCTCAAAATCAATCTGGTATATATATTAGAGATGTAGAGAGTGTCAGCAATCAGTTTGTTGGCAAATACATAATCATAGAAGTGAACACATTTTTAAACCTAAATTTACTTAATGACTTTCATCTTCTAGCATAGAACACATAAAAGTGACTTCCAAAATTGTTTTCATTTTCATTACATTGGTTTAAGATTGACATCAAACAGTTAAAAATAACAAGTACCAAATTTACAATACACAGCTCTCTTTCAGCAAAAATATATATGCTCTTGTTGAATATATGTATAGGATATGAAGCAGCAGTAGTGATCTTTACTGCTGAGTCACAGTCAGCAAGCCTAAAGGAACAGTCCAAATGTTGTACATCTGCTTTGCTCACCTTTTAAAAATGGAATTGTAGCTTTCTTCCAAAACTGCTGAGACTGTCAATGTGCATGATCCTTTGGTTGCTAGTTAAATGTGTTTTAAAACTCTGCACATTTACAAGTATGCATTTCTTCAGCTTCTAAATCATTTGAGCAGATTCAGGTTGCTTTAAATCATTAATCTTTGGTACATTAATTAATGAAGTCTCTAAATTAATAAACCTTAAACCTCCCAAAATTATTTTGTCAAAAATATACCTGTTTTTATTCTGAATAAGCTTACTATTTGGTTGCTTTCAGTTTTAAATGCTTCAAGCATGAACATAGGAATAATAAAATGGGATTCAGTATTTATCAAGTATAAAAAACCTCAATATTCAACTATGTTTGCCTCACATTTTAAATATATTGTGGAGAATTCATATAGCATAATGGTTACACTAATTTGCAGTCCTATTAAGTAAAGAAACAATCAATCAGTGGAGCTTATAATCTGAAGAACTTACAGGAGGAACTACTTTCACACAATTTATATGAGTTTATTCAAAATTTAAAAGTAACTTAATTAAATAGCAAAACTGTAAAATATAATTGAAATCAGCTAAAAATCAGAATAGATTTTAATATTACATATATTTAATATTATAAATATTATAAAATATCAACCAATGTGCAAGATAATGCTCACCACTAGGAAAATATATGTCAAAATTAAAAGGAGATACCATCTCACTACAATTTTGAGTAGCTATCCCACATACTATTAAAATAAAATATCTAGGAGTATGTGGAAAGAGGAAAATTTGTACTCTATTCACTTTTTATGTATAGTTAAATTCCTTGGTTTTATTGAACATTGTCTTAAAACTTATTATCTTTTTGCACACATATTTAATAATTGCTTAAAACTACATTCTTTGGTGTGACAACCCGGTTTAATCTTCATGTGGTTTTAAAACAGCAGCTATAGGCTCAAAAACATTTCATGTGGTATTGCTGTGATTATTAATATCTCACGGGGAAAAGACTAAAAAAG
Organism: Phodopus roborovskii; assembly: GCF_943737965.1. Lineage (NCBI taxonomy): Eukaryota > Metazoa > Chordata > Mammalia > Rodentia > Cricetidae > Phodopus > Phodopus roborovskii. Next base: position 553,301 of record NW_026125861.1, on the reverse strand, counting down.
TAGAAGTGAATAAAAATTTCCTCTTTGATGGGAGATGTCATTCTGTAAAAATGTTTCTCATATTGGTTAATGAATCAAGCACTGTTGGCCAATAGGAAAGCAAAATAGTTGGACTAGGAGACAAGGAGGATTCTGGAAAGAGTAAGGAGGAGTCAGCATGTAGAGACTTGGAAGAACAGAGTTCCAGGCCCTCTCTCTCAGATAAGATGAGACCACTTGGAAATACTTAGATTAATAGAAATGGGTTAATATTTAAGACAGAGCTAGCCATTAAGCAACAACTATAACAGGCCAACAGCTTTTTTCTAATACAGTGTCTCATTGTGTTATTTGGAGCTGGTGTGGTTCTGGGACTAGTGCTGATGGAAAAACCTTACTCATAACACCTCGTTCTTTCAGTTTATAAGTGTTAAGACTGAGTTTGAAAGTAGTTAGAAGGAATTTAGAGTTTTTCATCTTATCTTTTGTACTATACAAGGATGCTGGGATGGTACAACATATGAAAATCTATCAATGTGATCCACCATGTAAACAAACTTTAAAAGAAAAAACACATGATCATTTCACTAGATGGTGAAAAAACCTTTGCCAAAATCCAACACACTTTCATGATAAAGGTCTTGGGGTGATTAGGGATAACAGGAACTTACCTAAACAGAATAAAAGCAATATATAGTAACCAACAACCAACATCAAACTGAATGGAGAGAAGATTTAGGCTATTCCTCTAAACTCAAAAACAAGACAAGACTACCCACTCTCTCCATATCTCTTCCATATTGTATTTGAAGTTCTAGCTAACACAATAATGCAACAAAAGGAGATTAAGGGGTTATAAATTGGAAAGGAAGAAGTCAACCACTCACTATTTGCAGATGATATGACAGTTTACATGAGTGACTGGAAAACCTGTACCAGGAAACTCCTACAGCTGAAAAACATATTCAGCAAATTATTAAGATACAAGATTAACTCCAAAAAATCAGTAACCTTACTATATACAGACAAAAAAGGGGGGGATGAAAAGAAATCAGAGAAACATCACCCTTTACAATAGCCACAAACAATGTAAAGGATCTTGGGGTAACACTTACCAAACAAGTGAAAGACCTATGTAGCAAGAACTTTGTGTCTTTAAAGAAAGAAATTAAAGAAGATAACAGAAAATGGAAAGATATCCAATGCTCTTGGATAGATAGGATAAACATAGTAAAAATGGCAATGTTGCCAAAAGCAATCTACAGATTCAATGCAATCCCCATCAAAATCCCAGGACAATTACTCAGTAACCTTGAAAGGATAATAATCAACTTTATATGGAAAAACAAAAGACTTCAGGAGTCATAAGTATCCCTGACTTCAAACTCTGTAATAGAACTATAGTTTTGAAAACAGTTTGGTATTGGCACAAAATTTGACAGGTAGACCAATGGAATTTAGTTGAAAATCCTGATATTAACCCACACACCTAGAAGCTCTTGATTTTATAGAAAACAGCTAAAAATTATACCATGGAAGGAAGAAAGCATCTTCAACAAATGGTGCTGTCATAACTGGATGCTGGTGTGTAGAAGAGTATAGATAGATTCATGTCTATTGCCATGCACAAAACTTAATTTCAAAAGGATCAAAGACCTCAAGTTAAATCTAACCACACAGAACCACTTAAATGAGAAAGTACCTTTGAAAGTTTTACTACAGTAGACTGCTTCCAGAACATAATACCAGTACCTCAGACACTGAGATCAACATGGAATAAATAGGACCTCCTGAACCTCAGAAATTTCTGTAAAACAAAGGACACAGTCAACAAGATAAAACGACAGTTCACAGAATGGGAAAAGTTCTTCACAATCCCTCATCTGACAGAGGTCTGATGTAAGGAGATAGTTCTGTGGCACTGACCACGCCCATTGGGATGGAGCCATGGGCGGAGTGACCTGTGACTCGGACAGGAGAGGATCGGGTTGAATTTCCTGGTGTTCATCTGTCTAGGTTGTAAGTTATTTTTTTCCTGAATAAACATCTATTCGGCCTATTTGTTTATCCTGATTCTTATTTACCGAGATATCTGGTGTCAGAAGCGGATTTACCTGGTTTCGCCCCCAGGCGGCAGAAGCCGCCCCCCTCCCCCACCTTCCCCAATGGGCAGGGTTTAACCAGGTGGACTCACCACAGCTTCGGGACATTTGCCTCTTCCTTACTGCAAAGGAGATCTTTTCCGCTAAAGCAGACCTAATTTTTCCATGTGGTCTTATCTTACTGGAGAGAGAGTCCAGAGTTCTTCTCTCTTTGTCCTACATGTAGAATCTCCTCCTACCTCTCCGTGAATTCTCCTTGTCTCCTAGGACTGTCTATCGTGCTTTCCTATAGGCCAACAGTGTTTTATCCATTAACCAATAATATAAATGTATTTACAGAATGATGTCTCCCATCACTGGAAGCAATATAGATGCCCCTCAATTGAAGAATGGATAAAGAATATGTGGTGCATTTACCCAATGGAGTACTACCAGGTGGGAAAAAAAACAAAACAATGAAATCTTGAAATTTGCAGGAAAATGGATGGAACTTAAAGAAACCATCCTGAGTGAGGTAACCCAGTCACAAAAAGACAAACATGGTATGTACTCACTCATATATGGATTTTAGACATAGATCAAAGGATCACCAGCGTACAATCCACACTGTCGGAGAAGGTAGATAACAAGGAGAACCCTAAAAGTAATGTACATCGTCCCCCAAAGTAGTGGAACAGGACAAGATCTCCTGAGCATATTGGGAGCAGGGGGCAGGCAATGAGTGGAGAGGGACTTAGGAGAATGAGAAGTGGAGGGGAGAACATGAAGGAACAGGAAGACTGAGTCAGGGGACGAATAAAGGAGAACAAGAAAAGAAATACCATAATAGAGACATTGTAGGTTTAAAGAGAAATCTGGCACTAGAGAAATGTTCAGAGATTTGCAAGTATGACCCCAACTAACAATCTGAGCAATAGTGCAGAGGCTACTTAAAATGCCCTTCCATGATAATGAGACTGATAACTAAATTATATGCTATCCTAGAGCCTTCATCCAGTAGCTGATGGAAACAGTATCAGAGTACCACAGCTAAGCACTGAGTTGAACTCTTGGAATCCAGTTGCAGAGAGGGAGAAGTGATGAGCAAAGGGCTCAAGACCAGGCTGCAGAAACCCAGAGAAAACTGGCCAGAAGAAGGGGGAGCTCATGCATTCCAGACTGACATCTGTGAAACCAACACTGGACTGCCCCAAAGACCCTGAACGTGTATCACCCTTAGAAGGCTTGGGCAGTCGATGGGTCCTCTGGCAGTGTAACCAGGATATATTCCTGTTGCACAAAAGGACTTCTGGAGCACACTCTCTTCACCTAGAGATAGGAGGGAGGGCCTAGGCTCTACCGGAAATGACTTGACTGATTTCAATGATCCCTCTTGAAAGGCCTCAGCCTCCCTGGAGATTGGATTGTGAACAGGATGGTGGTGGAGGGTCGAGCAAGATGGGAAGATGGGAGGGAGAGGGAAATGAGGTCTATAGTAAAATTAGAAAAAACTATTTTAAAAAATTTAGTGATATACCTTCATAATTGAAAATCATTAAATTCAGAAGTTGTGCTTACGGTAAACTGGGATATCTATAATTCTATCATTCTTCCAAACAATTAAGAGATGGATAGAATATGAAATATTCTTAAAATTCAATGATGTATAAGCAAGACTTAAGCTTTTAAAAAGAATTTAAAAATAACTCACTTTCCTATGCTTCCATACAAAAATTGGGTTCATTTATATTTGAAATCTGCCAAGATGATATTCTGGTACTAAGGTAAGAACCCTCTGGAGAATAATCCTCAGAACGGAGCCTTGGCCTTTCATCACTGGAAACTAGATTCTTTCCTCAAAGCTAAACGGAAAGGCTGCAGAAAAAGAACACAGATCATTAAGATGGTTGAAAATTTCCATTCAGTAAAGTTTTTTGTCTTTTCAGAAACTTCAAAGGACATACTTTGCATGATTTTTTAGAAATACATGACACCTAAGATGTATTTTTAATTAAAGACTGGAACTATACAAAGCAAAGGATGTCATAATTAAAATTCAAGAGAGATGAGAAAAGACAACTTACATGTAAAAGCAGTGAGAAAAATAAAGATAATCCTATTTTTTAATAAATATTAAAGAATACAAAAATGAATTTAATCAAGAAAATGGTTCATTGATTGGGCAGAAGACTGTCTGAAAATTATTCTATATATACATAAGTGTTGTTCTGAAATATTATTCATGATATTTTTTCTTTTAAATATTATTCTGTCAAGATATTTAAAACATCAAAAGTGCTTAAGATGTAATAATAAGATATAATGAATTAATCCATCTTAATTAGAGGATATCACACACAGACTATAGGACTTAAATCTTGAATATAACTAATTAGACAAATGTATATCTGTGTAATTAGAATGAGGTAATAACAAGTATTTTACTTCTGAAATAACATGTTCCATAGAAAACATCATATACATGTAGTTAAAGAGGTAGAATATTGAATTCTGAAATTCTAATGTCAGGAAATAGCCCCCCTTTCCATTTCCTGCCTCCAACCCAACTCTAACTCCTTTTCAAACTTTGGGAGTCTATTTCACCTAAAGGGACACTCTTACCAGCCTGGACACAGGGGAAAAGAAATTTCATCTACTGTTGATGGGAATACAAGCTGTTCCAACTTGCTAAAAGTAAATCTCTCATGTGACATAGTTGTATCTCATGCCCAAAATATATGAGGACTACTCTATGGCACTCAGACAACTGTCATAAAAATGAATATTCAAAATATCAAATAGTAGTGCTAAAATGATTTCTTAGAAGTTAAACACATGCTTAATCTTTAATAACTAAAGATGATGCAAGATTGTAAAATGAGTCCCAGGCAAGCATTACATCGTTTTATGAAAGCCAGGAAATCACACTTAGACCATGCTTTGTTAGAAATACTAGTAAGTTTCAGAGCAACATATTTAAGACATTTTCACACACACATATATATATATAACGAATCACACTGAATATAATTTTAATTACAGCATGTGCTGCCTCATACAAAATTGGCATTTGTGTACCAACTCATTAAATCTACTGAAGTGTATTAAAATAACCTTATTTGACACAAAGCAAAAAGGTTATATCACACACTTATGAATTTTATTTTATTGCAGTGACAACAAAGCAATAGCAAATTTTCAGTTCCTATTGTACATTAATTTAAATAATTATGCTTCACTTTTCTTCTCAAAAGGAAATGCACAGCAGTATTTATGCAGGCCTCTCAGACAAAACAAGAGAATGAGTTCATTTGTAACTGTCAAATTAATTGCAAGTTATTTTTCATTCAACGGAGAACAAAAGAGCCTCATAATGGCAATTAAAATTTGCTACATAACAAAGTCATGGTGAAAAGAGACAAAAAGGAAATAATTGAACCACTTGCCACTTTCTGAAATATTTAAGAAATAAAGGGGTACACTAGTTGCTGTAGTATTACTTCTTAGGGGGCAATAATTAATATCCCAGAAATAAATCGCTAACCTTAGAAAAAAATACATTATTATTGATAGTTTATGTAATTATGTCCTATATTTTCAACACAGTGATTTCATTCATATTATAAAAACAGTTTAAATTTTGATTATTTATATTTTAGTTCAATTGCTTTGTATTTCATCATATAAGACAATCACTATGTTATAGTGATAAAGTCACCAACACTAGTGCTTTCAACTATTTAGTAAATATAAACCCATTAACAACATCATCTAATCTCCAAAAGAATCAGTCATTGGGCCTAAATCACTTTCTTTATAACTTCCTTTGTTATTGGAAAATGTTTAAGTCAACATAAATTATGTACTATATGTTACCATAGTACACAATATAACTTGTGGCCAGATAAAGTTGATCCCATTCAAGCCCAAAGAAAGTACAACATTGTTCTGTGAACTCAGAATGCAAAAAATAGCACTAGTTGATGAATACCATGAATTACTACCTTTGGAACTAATGATTAAGTACACAAATATTTAATTAAAGACTCAGGGAAGGTAATTGATATAAGTAACATAAGCAGAGTAGTAGGAAAAATATTCTACATAAATTCCTCAGTTATATTTTTTTCCACACCTGAAAATAATTTGTATTATTGGCTTGGTATATATTCTTTATAGTATAGGTGTGGTAAACATGCATGGAAAGTTATGAATAGAATGAAAATTTAAATACTTTGAGCACAATTGATTAGGAGGTGAAGCCTTCCTTTATATAGTCTCAGATAATTGCTTTCATTCAAAATTGAACCAGAGAAATATACCTTACTCAAATGAGATAAGCCATTATATTTTCAAATTTATACAGTGTTTATACTTTACATTTGTATTATTCAGATTTTATCTTTGAAATTAAATTATGTTTGAGATAAATATTAGAGATAGTTTTTATTCTGAAGTATAGATATTTGATAATTTTCTACCATTATTGCTAGAAACTGTAACATTCCTCTTCTCTTTTGTGTTTGTATTTTTTAACATGTCTGCATTTATGATTCAAATATCCTTGCCATCAAAGAATGTGCATGGATTTTGAATTTATGACAGTAGCATGATGCTTTATGTCATTGCATTTTGTCTTTATATCTAGCAATATATTCTTACAAACTGTACTCTTATATCTGCTTTTTATTTGAACAGTAATTTCATAGTACCATTAATTTGGAAGTTTAACATTGTATTTAGTTACTCCCAAATTAAGAAAGCATAAAATTTTCTTAAACTTACTAGTTTGAATAAATTCTTTCAACATTAGTCCCTTTACATAATAATGTAAGAAGTTTTAGGAATATCCTCCTTCCCATATATTCCAAGAAGTAAGATTCCTGAAACAAACAAGAGAAAACATCCCTTTTCTCCAGTGGAGGGACACTGTATATTAATCACACTACAGGGCACAGCTCGTGCCCTGGAGTAGAAAGGTCAACACAACATGAACTTTATAGTTTTGTATGTTTTTGTTTATTTTTAGTTTGTCTTTTTTGTCATATTGGTATTTCGTCTGTTTCCATTTTATTTAATTTTCACTTTATTTTGGCTTTATTTTAGGAAGGAAAACATGAAGTTTTCTGGGTAAGGAAGTAAGAAATTTATAGGAAGTGTGAGGAATTAAAATAATGTTCAAATATATTGTATAAAAATTTTAATAATTTTAAAAATCAAATTTTATTAAAATAAAAATATTTCCAAACAGCGTCTTCACTACGTTTCATTCTGACCACAGGACTGTTGTTCTGTATACAAACAAACATACATACATACATACATACATACATACATACATACATACATACAAAAATACATACATATTTACAAAAATAAAACCATCATGTGATCGAGAATATTCCAGCACTATAGAAGGCTCTGCCTATGAGTAGTTCATGACAGACTTTTGGCACTATTGAGCCCACCAACAAGGGAGCCTTGAGGACCCAGCAACAGATGAAGAAATACCGATCCCTGAAAATTATCTGTATTTTATCTTCTCTTGTATTCTTTCTAAATTAAATAATACATGCTTTAAGTGTCATTGTCATTGTGTCTCAATCAATACCAAATTCCTGATCAGATACTCAATGTTTACCTTAATATAATCATTCTCAGTGAATATTTATGTAACACATTATTGATGCAGTTAGTTCTGTTCTCTTAAGATTTGTAAAAATTTATCATATTATTTTCTCGTTGATATTACAGAACATCTTAGAAAAACACTAACAAAAGGAAAGCTATATTTGAATCACAGTTTTTAGAATTTCTGACCATTTTTCTAGGAAATCCATGCAAGCAACTCTTGGGGCAGGGAAAGTATGAGGCAGCCATTGATCACATAATGACTTACTAGGAAACTCTTTCATCTCACATAAAGCCCTATCAAGGTTATGATATACTAATATTCATGCTCATGGCTATATTTCCGCCAGATAGGTCTCATATCTTGAAGTACCACAGCTTTCCAGTATGGCTACAAGTTGAATATCACAAGCTTAAGTTATAAGCCTATAAGATTATTGTGTGATAGTATTCCTAGGAAGGCATGAACAACTGCCTAATCTTTTGAAATACAGTAAAAGTGACTCATATAATATTGGGTTATTGTCATTATGTGTAAACCTGAAGGTTGCGTAGATTCTCTTCTCCATAGAACATGTTGTTTTACCTCTTCATGGAAGTTCTGTGTCTTAATGAGATTCCCTCCAATATGTATGGTTTTACCTCTGAGAATATTACTACAAAAAGGGATTTCTTCCGATTCAAATCATAACACAGAATTTTCCTCACAACTTTCTTTTCTAACAACCTCCCATTGAGTCATCTTTATTTGCGACAATCTAGCTTAAATATGGCTACTTCTGTCATATAGAAGCTAATAACAATAAAAATTACAATAGTCTGTCCTATTATAAAATATTATTTTTAATACTGTGATGGAATGTAATCCTTTTTCCTTATATACAATAAGATCAATAATCTCAGTTAAACATCTTACCTATCTTACCCTAAACTGTCAAAGAATCATTCGCCATTGCTCATTCTTTGGGTAACAAATTTTAGTAAAGTACACAGAGCATGAAACTGATTAAATATGAACTGATTGTTAGGAGGCTCCCACTATTATGGTATCTTTTTTTTGGTTTTTTTTTTTTTTTTTTTTTTTTTTGCTTGCTCTCATCTATTCCTCCCCAACTCAATCTTCCTAGTCCAAGATATTATCCTCTCCACCCCACCTTCTCCTTCTCCCAACTCCCTCTCCTCTCTGCTCACTGCCCCTCACCCACTCCCAATATGCTCTGGAGATCTTGTTCCCTTCCCCTTCTGTGAGGGATGGTGAATGAATCTCCCAGGTTCTTCCTTGTATCCTAGTTTCTCTGGTGGTGTGAATTATAGGATGGTGATTCTTTTCTCTATGTCTAAAATCCATAAATGAGTGAGTACATACCATGTTCCTCTTTTGTGACTAGGTTACCTCACTCAGGATGGTTTCTTCAAGTTCCATCCATTTGCCTATGAATTTCAAGATTCCATTGAATTTTTTATTTCTGAGTAGTATTCCATTGTGTAAATGTCTTCTTTATCCATTCTTCAGTTAAGGAGCATCTAGGTTGCATCCAGGTTCCTGATACCACAAACAATGCTGCTATGAACATAGTTGAACAGCTGTCCCTGTTGAATGGATGTGGATCAAATGAGCATATGCCCAAAAGCAGAATTGCTGGGTCCTGTGGTAAACTAATTCCCATTTTCCTGAGGAACCACATACTGATGCCCAAAATGGCTATAAAAGTTTGCACTCTCACCAGTAGTGTAGGAGTGTTCCTCTTTTCCCACATCCTCTTCAGCATAAGCTCTCATTGGTGTTTGTAATTTTAGCCATTCTGACAGGAGTAAGATGGTATCTCAGAGTTGTTTTGATTTGCATTTCTCTGATACCTAAGGATGTTGAGCACTTTTTTACTGTTTTTCAGCCATTTTGATTACCTTTATTGAGAATTCTTTATTCAGTTCTAACCCCAATTTTTAATAGGGTTATTTTGTGTTTTGGTGACGAGTTTCTGGAGTTCATTGTATATTTTGAAGATCAACCCTCTGTCAGATGTGGAACTGTTGAAGATCTTTACCCAGTCTGAGGGCTGCCATTTAGTCTTGTCAACTGTGTCCTTTACCTTACAGAAGCTTCTCAGTTTCAGGAGGTCCCATTTATTAATTGTAGTTCTTAGTGTCTGTGCTACTGTGGTTATGTTCAGGAAGCAGTTTTCTGTACCAATTAGTTCAAAATTACCTCCCAGTTTGTCTTTTAAGAGGTTCAGTGTGGCTGAATTTATATTGATCCACTTAGACTTAAGTTTTTTTGCATGGCAATAGACATAGGTCTATCTAGAATGACCCCAACTAACAATCTGAGGAACAGTGGAAAGGCTATCTTAAATGCCCTTTCCTGACGATGAGATTGATAACTAACATATATGCCACCATAGAGCCCTCATCTAGTAGCTGGTGGAAACAGAAGCAGACACCCACAGCTAAACTGAGCTGAACTCCTGGAATCCAGTTGCAGAGAGGGAGGAGTGGTGGGAAAAGGGGCCAAGAACAGGCTACAGAAACTCACAGAGGCAGCTGACATGAACAATGGGGCACTATTGGGTCCCCAGCATTGGACCGACTCCGACCCCTGAATGAGTCTCAGTTAGAAGGCCTGAGCAATCTAAGGGACCTCTGACAGTGGAACCAGGATGTATCCCTGGTGTACAAAAAGACTTTGGGAGCACATTCCCCATGGAGGGATACTCCCTTAGCCTGGAGGCAGGAGAAAGGGCCTGGTCCCTGCTCTGAATGACTTGACAGATTTTGATGATCCCTCCTGGAGGGCATCACCTTCCCTGTGGAGTGAGGGGGGAATAGGATGGGAGGAGGTAGAAGGCATGGGAGGGAGAGAGAAGGAATGGGGACTAATATGTAAAATAAGAAAAAAATTATAAAATAAATATGAACTGAACTAAAATGAAAAATGAAGAATTGTTGGATTTGAAAATAAAATTTATAAATAACACCAGCTAGTCAATGTTTATATAAAAACTAGTCTGAATATTGTCCAAACCTAAAGCCATTCCTTAATATAATTATCCTAATGAGAATTATTCAACTGGTGCTAAAAACTAATCTAAAGCACAAAGAACATTCTATAATCTTTAAAGAAGTTGAGAATGAATGTACAGAACAAATAAAAATATTAACATCAGAATCAGATTTCACATTGAATACTATATTCAAAGATGTAAAGTTAGTTTAATATTATATATTTGTTTAATTGTGTATAGTCACATGTACTTGTCACAGTTTGCATATGAAAGTCAGAACACCAAAAGCAGAAGTTAGTTCTTAGTTTCTACAGTGTGAGCACCAATGACTAGGTCCTTGTCCTAAGGTCTGAGGCGTGTCATTGATCTGAGAATAAAATGTGATTTTAAAATGTTAGAGAAATATATAAATAAATGTCAAAATTTATGTCAAGCATATTCATCAACTAAATCTGAATACACAAGAAACTACTGTTATTCATTCACTTACTCACTTAGAAATCACTCTTAAAAATATTCACTTTGGCTATGCATTTAGTAAATATTTATGGGATCTCAAATATGTGCAGATGTCAAATGGTTTAAAATATAAAGGAATGTTCTTCTTAAATAGCTTTAGCACATCTGACAGAGGATTAATATCCAGAATGTCAAAATAACTGCAAGAAGAAAAAGAAGAAAAATGACCTATCCAAACCTGGGCCTAGTGTTTGAACAGAGGTCTCTGGACAGGAGAAAATATAGCTGAAAATGGAAAGAAATTTTTATCATTCCTAGTAATTAGGAAAATAGAAGCCAAAACAACTTTTATATTTCTTATAACCACTGTCAGAATGGCAAAGATCAAGGAAGTAACCTATAGCAAATACAAGAAGGGACATCGGGGAAGGGAATCTTCATTCACTGTTGGAGTAATAAATTGGTCCAGCTATTCCAGAATTCAGTATAGAGAGTCCTCAAAAAACTAAAATAAATCTATTATGTAAATGAGTTTTAACACTCCCTGGCAAATGTTCAAATATTCAACATCTACTACAGAGCTTGTTGCTCAGCCTTGTCAATTTATACTCTATTCACAATAGCTGGAAAATATCATTTAACTAATGAATGTATAATAAAACTGTGATACAGTTATGGAATACTATTCAGCTGTAAAAAAATGTGAAATTGTGAACTTTGTTGGTAAACAGATAAAATAAGATCATATTGAGTGGAACCACTCAGATCCACAATAAAAAATACATCTCATAGTTTCTATCATCTGAGATTCCTACCTCCAAATCTTCAGGTATGACTAACCTAGAAGAATTGCAAACATCAGTAAAGTTAAAAAAATGACTATTGTAGTAGGAGAGCAATGGAGAAGGGAACAACAGGGTGCAAATATTGTGAAGCCCAAGAAATAGAATTTGCTATGATATTGTTTCTCCTAGAAATAGCAGATGCTATACCCATGAAGTCTATCCAACATGGCTGCCTGAAAATATTCTGAACAAGGATGATAAAGGATGATACCAATAGGCATTCTAACATGGTCAGCAAAAAGATCAGGAGGCCTCAACCATCAACAAAGTACTATGAGTTACTAAGGAATGCTGAAAATAGGAAAAATAGTCTTGCCCAGGGAAAGGCAAAGCAGTTTGTTATCCAGTACCAAATGGTCAGCCCTAAAAACATATCCATACCAGTAACAATATGTAGACTAGGTAGTTATAATTAAGAACACACACATACCCGCACACAGTACCACCACCAATAACAACAACAAGAAATAAGAAAAAAAAAATCAAGACATTGAATTCGAAAGAAAACAAGTAGGATATGGAAGGAGGAAAGAAAAGGGGAAGGTTATTTAATCATAATGTCATATCAAAATTATGTTAAAATGCAGCTTTACATTAGCTGATATTTTTAAATGAGAGTAGCAACAAATAAATAAGTTCTTCATTTTATCCATGTGTATAAAATGGTAAGGTAGATTACACACATGGAGAAAGTATATAGATAAATAGATAGATAGATGATAGAAAGAGAGATTATAGATAGATGTATATGTTTTTGATTACCTGTTTCTAAATATATTTCCATATCTCTATTAAAAGTTATGTTAAAATAAATAATAATCATAATAACTGCTTTAATAAAATGGGGGAAGGAAAATAAATTTAAAAGTATGCAACAATTTATGGAATTTAAAGATAACCAAATATGTAAACAAAATTTTGACCCTAAAAGTTCAACTATACGAGTCATTGTGAATGAAGAAGGCAATTCTATCTCTGAGGAAACCAGCTTGGTCTAAATACCGCTTTGTACCAGAACAACTTTTAAATTTTCCACTCTCTACCCATTTTAACAAAGAAACTATTAGCAACCCTGCATGTATAATTAGAAAAATAAAAATTACTGAAAATAAGTAATAAAATTTAATTTATAATAATTTATGATTTATTAAATATTAAAGTAAATATGAATACTAATTAGGTGGATATGACTTTTATTTTTCCATAATGAATTTCATCTCTGCTGAATATTTGGTACTGAAGGAAACATCATCTCTTATATTTTTTCAAATTAATATTTTATAATCAAATCAACAACTCAGATAGCAAATTGGAAAAAATCAAATATTAAAACAAAATACAAGAAAAAGATAGTCTAATATGCTTCTATAATTGAGAATGGAAGAAATAAAATATTAAAATTACCTATTTTCTATAATTGTATATAACATACATTAATTTCAAGGCTGAGTAAAAGGCCTATTTTCTTGGAGTTATGTTTAATACAAAGCTGCATAGCACTCAATGTATCCATATTGTGTCTTCATAATCAAAGTTACAGTGAAACAATTTGATGCAACACATGTAAATGGTGCATAAAACACCATGAGTTCCTTTTATACTTACTTTTGAATTACTTTTGGCTGTTGAATGTTCTGAAACTTATTTTAGATATAATTTTTTAATATTATATCTAGGGTCTCACAATTTAATAAGCTATGATATTCTAGGAGTTAACAAATGTATAGCCAACTATGAATTCATGTCTATTTCATGCACTTATAGTTTTATTGAAATACAGCATTATAGTGATAGATTATTTATGATTTAGTAAAGCTTGCCTGAGGATTCAGAATACAAAGTCAGCCACAAGCCATAGAAGCCAGGTACACACCTTTAATCCCAGCAGCCAGTAGCTAGGAAGTGGTGGTACACACATTCAATCCTAAAGTTTGGGATTAAGAGGTCAACAGATTTCTCTGAGTCCAAGGTCACACAGAGAGACACATGAGTTTGAATCAGGCTAAAAGAGTACAGACCACAATATCTGTCTCTGCATCTTTTATTTTTTTCATGTTACATAGCATTTTTACTTTCATATTTATTTAATTATATATTTTACTTTTCTGATCTCAAACTATACTGTTAAAGTTAAATAGTTGGAGTGCAGAACTTCTAATGGTTGTAAGAAGCCCAAAACATTTTATTTTTATGTAAGAAGACAATAGCTTCCTAGAATATACAGGTTGATGTGGAGTACAGACAAGAAAGCAATTAGACTCATAAGTGAATTCCTGTGAGTGAATAACTATAAAGAATGTTTTAAGAAGTGAATAGCATATACATAGGCCTAAGATTATGTGTTAGATATGGTGGTAAGAGCAGCATTATCTGATTAGGTAAGAGTACAGCAAATCCCAGAAGCAAGAAATGAGTAATGCTAGAACCTGGATCAAAATCATCTGAGGCGAAGAGAATGTATTCATTGTCATTAAGGCGAATGTGCTCCTGTTGTATTCAAGTCATAACAAAAAGACACTTATGCCTAGAATTCAACAAGGAGAAAAATTAGCCAGAGTTAAAGAAGGTGAATTAGACTCAATTCAGGAAAGAGAGAGTTCTTTCAGACTATAGTAATGATCATGAATTTCATTTTATGTTTGGCAAGAAGCCAGTAGGTATTTTGAATAGCTGGATTTATGCATTCTATCTGTTAAATATCTATTTATATCTCAGATATGTAAGAATCATACAGCCCTGGAATAGAACATACCTAATTTGAATTCTGGCCTTTTCAGATGTACTAGATACATGTTACATGCATCTTTAGGCCTCATTTTGTTCACCCTCATAACAAAACAATCAATAACCATCTCAAATACTCAAATGTTATAGATAATTTCACTAATGGTGGGGTATATAACAGGAGCTCAAGAAGTGAGAACAACTTTTGTTTATCTATAATAACTGATAAACACACAATATTCTCTTTTAAAATAACAAACATTTATGAGGTAGTAAACCATAAAATAGTTAAAAGGCCAGTCATTCTAACTATTCTCTTAGAAGCTGATTTTGCCTCAGCTTTATTAGTTAAACATTTTAAAGTTATGGACCATCTCTGGTATTCAATTTCTTCAACTGTAAAATGTAGGTAACTGCCTCATGGGTTTTGATATGAACATTAAAGGAATAAGCCTTGAGTAAGAATAACCACCACAGTACTTGTTCCCCATTGGTGGAGCTGTTTAGAAAGGATAATTAGGTATGGTTTTATTGGACTAGGTGTGCCACTGGGAGTGGGTCTGGGAGTTTCAAAGACTCTCTCAATTTAGAGTCTCTCCGTGTCTGTCATTTGTGGATCAAGATGTAAATTCTCAGCTACTGCTCCAGTCCCATGCCTGCCTACTTCCATGTTTCCCACCATGATGGTAACAGACTCTAAGCTTATGAAACTGTAAACCACAAACACTCATTTATGTTGCTTTGGTCATGGTGTCTTATAACAGCAGAAAAGTTACTAAGACAAGCCTGAATAAATATCTTAGCTCATTACCTGGAGTATCAGAAGTATTGTATTGTGGAACGTTTAACTATGTTAAGCTTTGTTACATCTGTTTATGCTGTAGCATATTCCTATAACTAGGTAAAGTTGTTACATTTGTTTATGCTGTGGAATATTACTTTAATTGTATAAAGGTATGTAACATTTTTCTTTTTTTGGATTTGATTAGTCATGTAGGATCTGTTACATTTGTTTACACTGCATTTGTGTAATTATTAAAAGATGTGTTGCTGTTTCACCTTGCCTGCCTAAGGTCCCTAAAAAGAATGAGCAAGAGTAGAAATGAACAGAGAATATTATGTAAACATTGTGCCATACTGAACCTTGTATGCTCATTTAAGGAATCTGGATTGTATTTTACAGAGAATGCAAAAGTTCAAGGAATAATTTGAAATCTGGAAGTGACTTAGTCACACTGAAATCATCAAGAAAGCAGCACAATGTAGCAGCTATTTACAGTAGCAGACATAACTAACAAAAAACAAAAACAAAAACAACAACAAAAAAAAAAACAGTGTCCCCAGGAAGCAGATAATTAAGTAGAAGGGAACCAGAGGAGTTCTCAGCTTCCTGTTATCCACTATATTCAGAAGTGCTAAGTAGCACCTATCCAACAATATTGGTGACATCTATACCCAGAACAGCAATAACAAGAAGGATCACAAAAATAATGTAATGGAGTTATTGCAACATAAGCTGCTCTTTAAATCAGAAGGATAAGTAAGACAAAATAACTTATTAATCTCTTGAAAGATGATAATAGAGATTGTGATGTCAAATGGCTTTGGTGAACTGTCTTAAGATAGCTGTGTGTACAGTTTGGCCTCATTCTATAACTTCTACCTATTCATCTCAACATATATATATATATATATTACATTTACATGCACCAGGCTTTCTTTTGGGCCACCAGTCAGCTCCCAAATTATCACACTGACAGTTCTTATTCGGTATGAATGTTCGACCTTACCTTATGCTTGTCCCACCATATCTTATAAATTAACATTTCTCTTCATGTACATTTCGCCTTTGGGCTGTTTACTTTTCTTCCCTTCTGTATATCTTACAATCACTGTTTCTTATGTCTGGCTTGCTGGTGGCTGCCGGGCCTCTGGCCTCAGGCGTGTCCTTCTTTTTCTCCCTCATTCTCTTTTCCTGTCTTTCTTACATCATTATCATAGGCAACAGGAACAAGTGTAACACATTTTCACATAAAGTAATACTCTGCAACATAAGCAAACATTCCAAAATACTTAAGTTTTTACTTTTATGATAAAATTCTTAGAAATGCATTTATAATTTGTGTCAGTCAGTTACATGTTTTATGGCCTTTTGGTAAAAAAAAAATGAACTTTGTACTTTTACCTCACCAGTTCCTTGTGGCTATATAGAACACATTTTGATAAGACTGGTTCTTTGTGTGTAAATGATGCTTTTCTTGTCAGACGAATCTATGATTACTGGTATCAATACAGAGACTCTAGTGATATTTTTAACCCGGAATGTTTTAACATTTTGAATAAGTTTATAAACATTTATTCCTTGTTTGTATCTTAATTTTGAATGTTCTTTTGTAGAAAATATGTGGCTATTTCATATGTTGACCTATTGTGGATAAATGACACTTTAGTTGGGTTATGCAGTGTATCTCAATCTCTAATATTTACTGATTTTCAATTATTTCTTAAATATTTTTTTACTTAGACTTTTGATATTTTTCTATCTTTTCTCTTATGTTCCTATGACTATCATAATTATTTAGAGGCCAAGGGAGTAGCTATATATTTCAGTACATTCCATTCTATTTTCCAGAATATTTTATTTTCCTAATGTATATTCAATCATCATTTTCTAATTACAAACATTAACAATGAAGAAATTATAATGATTTATCCTAGGTAAACAAAAGAAATTATTACAAGCATTTTCTTTAACCTTCTTCCCCTAAATTTTCACATAGCTCAGATTGTGTTTCTATGGTCTGGAAACTATATCCCAGCTTCATAATAGTAAACTATTTTCTCGTATTTATGTTATATTTCAAAAACTATATTTGTATTATTGTACAACTATATATATACATATATATGTATATATATATAAATTAGAATTAGAAACTATGTATTTGTGTCTTAGTTGAATGGTTTATTTCAAGTAGAAGAACACCTAAGAACATCCTGATTTTTTTTTCCATTGGTTAGTAACTTGATTTTATTCTTAGATACTTGTATAAATCTGCCTTCTCTTTTAGAACTCACAACTTTTAACAGAAATATGTGGTTTATTTTGTAGTTTTCATTTTATTAGTGTGATTTCCTTCATGCAATGGCATTTAATATACAATTACAATTTTTTCTATCCAATATAATTGTCTTTTAATTAAATTGTAAAATATAACTCAAGTATCTTTAAGTTTTACTTTTCTGGAGATATGAGATAAATGATATTTACATCGACTCATAAGACATTAGATCTTATTGAATATTTTATCCATTTTGTTTTATGTATGTGGGCATTTTGCCAGTATGTATATCTATGTAAGTCCGGTGCCCACAGGGCACCATATACCACAGCTTCTAGGGTCTAGAACAAGAGTTACAGATGGCATCTATGCCAGAACTATAGCTCTTGGCTTCAAAACCATCTCACCATTTCCTAGCATATTTTGTACACCTTTCTTTTTCCTTAGCTATTTTTCAAATTAGTTTTAATCAAACTGTTATTGGGGGAGAGGGGAGTGGGTCTTGCATTTAGTCAAAAATTAAGATTCTTCAGATAGAGTCTAACTGAAAATCAAATTAGCAAGGCATACTGATACTTACTGAAAAGTCTCCAGATCACTATTTGTGAACTTTCTTTGTTTGATCTACAATATATGTGTACTTTTACCTATCAAGTAAAAGTATGAAGAACAAGATAAAAATATTATATCATTAACGAATTATTTAGCCAATGTTGCTATAGTTGTAATTTTAGTTTTCAAATAATAGTTTCCCAGTTTCAAAACATTATATCTGGTCCTAAATCCTTAAGTTCTAGGTTTATAAAGAAGTATCATTGGATCGTAAGTATTTTTTCCATTACCTTTACTTCCTTTTTTGTCTTGACTAAAATGTACAATACATTATATGTCAATAAAATAATCTATAAAGTTAAGGAAAGCTTATTTTTTACAAGAAAGCACACACTCTTGTATGAATTCAGAACTAATTGTAATGTGAACTATTTCTTTTTTTTTCTTCTTATAGAAAAAACTTTTCATACAATATATTATGATCATGCTTTTACCATTATCCATTTCCGCCCAGATTCTTCTCATCATGTTAGCCATCTAGCTCCTTGTCCTCCTTCTCTCCCTCTCTCTTTAGAAAACAGACACAAAAAAGCACACAAAAACAGAAATTGAAATATACAATCAAAACAAAACTAATACCAAAAATTTCAAACAAGACAAATAGCCTACAAAACACTATGAGTTTATCCTTTGTTGGCCAAATACTCCTATACATGGGGACTACCCTGAAGAATGATTAACATACCTAGTGTGCCTATATTGAAGTAAACTGATTTACCTTTGCCACCTTTGCCAGTACATTTCTTTGTTTGGGGTGGAGCCTGTGTCTGCTTTCCCGTCTCAGTTCTGGGCTCTATCTGGCTTGGATTTAATGTGGGCTTTATTAATGCTGCCCCAGTCTCTGTAAGTTCATGTGTGCACAAATCCTTTTGTTTCTGGAAAGCATTGTTTCCTTGGAGTCATCTATTCCCTTCTGGATCTTAAAATGTTTCTGCTTCCTATCCTACATAGCTTACAGAGCCCTGAGTGTAGGGGTTGAAGAAGACATTTAGGAGTGAGTGCTCCGGCTCTCATTTTCCATATATTGTCCAGTTGTAGTTCTTTGTGTCTGTTCCCACGTAACTACAAGAAGATTCTATGATACAGGCTGACTGTGGCACTGATCTGTGAATATAGCTGATTCCCTTAGGAGTCATTATATTGCTATGTTCCTTTATCTATTATATTTCTCCCTAGACTCATGGTCTATCCATTTTTAGGTTTTGTGCTACCTTAGCAGTCAGTGTCAGGCATGGTGTTTATCTCATAGATTGGACCTTATATCCAATATTTTTGCCAAAATTGCATCAGTATACTTCACAGGTAGGTCATCTTTCAAGATCACAGTAGCTATGTTAATAATTACTTTTCTCCCATTGCATGCAGACTACTTTCTGGTACCATGAATGATACTCAGTAGAGGTAAATACTCTAGGTAGGTATCAGCTCAGCATCTCAGTGTTCAATGAGATATGTCACTCTTGTTTTTATCATTAAGGCCTTACAATAAGTTTGTGGAGACAAATCAAGCCTTGACAATAGGCTATGATGTTTGGAGGTATCCATTGAGCCTCAAGATTCTTGGCATTTACTAATCAAACATAATCCCTCTTGTGTCCTAAATATTTGTCCTGATGCCCACAAATAAGAGTAGTCCCCATGCCGCATCAAGGAAACTTCACTTTTTACCAAATAGAGACCATTACAAAAGACCACAATTCCCCAAAAATGCAGAGTTATAGATCCTAGTCCCAGTGAAGACAAATAAAAAATACTGCTTCTAAGGTTCTGGGAATGTTACATGAGAGAGTTTGCAGAGATTGTAAGCTCCAAAGGACAAAGGCATTTGCTGTGAGACTGTGTCTCCTTGTAATGTCAGGAGATATACATATAATGTTACATCAACATGATTATCCAAACATAAGCTGAACAAAGACAACAATAGACATATAAAAATGTGTGGATAAGAGATCAGGAGGCCTCACCTCCACAAAGAAACTATAGGAAACTAAGGAATGTAGACATTAGGAAAAATCCTCTTCCCCAGGGAAGATCATACCAATTGGTTATCCAACACTTAATGGTCATCCTTGAGAAAATACATACAAGAAGCATTATATGTATCTAAGAGGTATTATTTGGGACGTTATATGTATATTCACATATACTAATGGAAAAAGAGGCATGGATATGAAAGAGCAAGAACAGGAATTTGATTGGTTTTGGAGGGAGAAATGAAAATACAGATATTATGTGATCATAATTTCAAAGATTAAAAGAAAAGAAAAAATTTAAATCTTAAAAATAAGAATTTCCTAAATGGTTTGTAAAACAATTTTGTCTTATCACTTTATCCAGTGTCTTAGCAAAAACTTTGTGAAGATCTGCTGTCAATCAAACATTAAATATAATATAGAGACTAAGCACCATTGATTTCATTTACTTTTCATCTTCATGGTTGGAAGAGGCAATAAAATAGTAATTTTGACTTAAATTTAGTGGAGGTGAGTATTGTGAGGAGGAAAACATATTAAGTTGAAGAATAGCAGGAATATAATGATATTTTATAGATGGTGGCCACGTAAGTTGCCTTTGACAACATAATTATACATCTGATTTCAGCAGTCTCAGAAAAATAGATTAAATATTCATGCAAGTGTCATTGTACCTGGATATCAGAAGCCCATCTGAAGAATATGAAGCAAAAATTACTATAATAGGGTGAGTAAGGGGAATAAATAAGAATATGGATGTCAAAGTTACATATAGGCTTTGTGTGAGGTTCACAAAAACCATCTAATTAAGAGTCAGGAACACTACTGGTGAACTGGGGGTTAAAAGTGACATGTTTAACATATGGAAAAGAACATATGAATGTAATCAGAGGTAAAGAAACAACAGAGCCACAGAGATGTTAGCAGAATCACCAGTTAGATGACTGCAGAAACAGTTCAGTTTATATATGATAGAGGACCTGGTTAAAAACAGATGCTTTAATTCAAATTATAGTGTAGAATAATAAATGTTATAGTCTACTATATAAATAATTCTTTAGAGCTAAGGTACTCATTCCCTAGTTATTCAGACTAAAACCTCATAGGGCTTTATAGTTTCACCAAGCACAGGTAATTTCCCTTGGCATTATGAAACTATTCGCTGAGAGTATTATCACTAATAGAGACAAGACAGCTGACAACACACAGAAGATGCACTGGGCAGCATCATGCAGGTTTATTGAAGAATGTGTGTGGAAAATATATTAAAGTATAATTGAATTGCTGCATTTGAATAGACTTATTTTAAATTATGCTAATATCTGTCAAGAATGATATCAATAATCTAATCTGCCATCATCAATGCCAGGGAGATCTTTTATTTCCACATTTCTGCCAACAATTACCATTAACCTGCCATCTAATTTTTGCTAACATGTAAAATTGATACACTTTTACTATTTTACATTCTGATTCATACTGTTATTATTTTAAACAGATTTGTATTACAATTGAAATTTGTAGACTGAAATCTGACTACTCATCATTGATTTATGATTCAAAGACATTAGACTATTTGAAACCTACAGTAAGGTCATTAGTTTATGGACATATGAAATCATTAAAATAAGCAATTTTAGCAATATAGTGAATAAGTAATATAGATCTCAAATTGAGTGGTGAAAAATTATAGATACTATTGTCCTCTAAATAGTATAGATACTATTTACCTAATAAAATATAATTGTCCTATAAATAGTATAGATACTATTTACCTAATAAAATATAATTGATTCAGCTGCACAAAATAATAATAGAACTTGAAATTATGAGCAAACCACTGTTATATTAAAAGAATAGTTACAAATCTTAGAAGGACCTAATTTATCAATGACACGTGAATAATAAAGAGGGAAAATAGACTGGTTTAACTTTATGAAAGGTGGAAAAAGGAAGAGAATGTTTTAAGGAAAATTTAAGAGTGAGTAATAAACATAGGTTACTGATCCAGGTGGTGGCAGCATCACATGACTTTGATCCCAGCAGTCAGAAGGCAGAGGCAGGAGGATCTCTGTGAATTTGAGGCCAGCCTGGTCTACAGAGTGAGTTCCATGACAGGATCTGAAGCTACACAGATAAACGCTGTCTTGAAAAACCAATAAATAAAGAAAATGCATATGTCAATAAAAATGAAAGACCTGGCAAGCAGTGATGGTACACATCTTTAATCCCAGCACTTAGGAGGCAGAGGCAGATGGATCTCTATGAATTCGAGACCAACCTGGTATACAAGAGTGAGTTCCTGGACAGGCTCCAAATATACAGAGAAACCCTGTCTTGAGAAAAAAAAAAAAAGAATAAAAGAGAAAGAAATAAAAAAAGACCTAACAGCTGAGAATGTTTGGATGTTTTGAAATGAAAGTAGGGCATTATTGCTAATGATAAATGCTGAAAAGTTGAAGCACTGAGAGCAGTTTCTGACTAAATAAAGCTTTATAAAATTACAAGTTCATACTCCAAATTATATTTAAATAAAAACAGTATTTATGACAAATGCTGTGAGAAGCTGTTATTTGCAGAGACTCCACAACTGGCCCAAGTGCAGAGAATAAGAGACTGTAAACTACTCAGACCTAAATGGGATAACTGTAACACACTACCTCCTCCCAAAGCTTAGGTATCATTGTGGATGTGGAGGTGTAGTGTAAGAGCCTTCAGAAAAGAACAGGCTTTCCAGGAATAGCAACCAAACATTGCATAACAATTTACAATAAACCTAGGCACATACACTCATATCAAGCCTAGACAGTAGATCTCAAGGAGTGGGATACATGGGGTGGGTAGGGACTTGGGGGAGTGGAGGGAGGATAAACCATGATCATGATGTAATATATGAGAGAAGAATAAAAAATAAACCACATTTTGGGAGGTACATTATGCTACTCAATCAAAGGAGAATGTGCAAAATAAATAATTAAGCAAATTTTTTAAAAAGAGAATGTAAGAACAACAGGATGTGAATGACCACAAAGAAACCATGTCTTCTGGACACAGTATGGAAAGTACATATATGAATTCCCAGTGATTCTGTCAGCATACATAACCATAAGACATATTAAAACCATCATGGAAAGTAAGTTGGATACATAATTTCAGCCCTAGTCATGACGCTGTTTAAAAATGCTAGCTGGTAGAAATATGTGGGAGGCCACATACTAAAGGATATTTGGGCAGCCCAATTTGGTAATGATACAAAATTATCAAAGATATCATAATGGATTTTTTTTATTTAGTTGGTTGGTTTATTGGTTTTTCTGTGTCGTCCTGGCAGTCCTGGCACTCATACTGCAGACCAGACTGACCTCATACTCAAAGATCTGCTACATCCTGGGAATTGGAATTAAAAGTGGACCTCCACAACTCAGCAAATATATATATATATATATATATATATATATATATATATATATATATTAAGAAATAAAGATGGAAGGAAGTCCCAGCCTAATCTGGACAGTCATTAAAAATCCTCTTCGAGGAAGCCACATTTAGAAAGATGGGAGACTAAATAACAGAAACAAAAATCTAAAAGTAAATTTTATCAAGGTACATAATGTTTGTATTATCATTTTTGTCACTTAGACTCTCCAATATTTACTCTGTTGTCTTATGATCAAGTTAATGTGGAAAATTGGAAAAGGTCAAACTGTTTGAATAAAATAGTTTGGTTTTGCTTTTGCAATTTCTTTGTCATTTATTTTTGATAAAGTTTCACATATCCCTGAGATTCTTACAAGAATTTGCAACAAATATTTCACTATCCACTGAAATAACTATTTATAAATTTAAATATTATATTAGTATTAGATTATCACAAAATATCTAATAACTGTTTTCTAATTTTTTTTATTTTTATCACTAAGAAGTTAGAAACATTCAATGTTTAAAGTTTATGTTTCTATGAATCTTATTTTTAGCTTTTTTTTTTTGATATAGACTTTCTCTGAACAGTCATAGCTTTCATGGAAACTAACCCTATATATACGGCTGTCCTCAAAATCGCAGAGACTCACGTCTTTAACTGAAAGCATGAAGCAAAGAGAGAAATAGAAATAGGTCAAGGATATGAACTCTTAAAGCCTGCCTCCACTGACATGTTTCCTCTAGCAAGGCCACATCTCCTCTTAACTTCACTAAACAGCAGTATCAAAAGAGAACCAAGTGTTCAGATGCATCAGATTATGGGGGGATATTGCTCATTCAAGATAATTCAATTTACACTCCTGTACCCTCATATTTTAATGACCAAATCATAATTCATATCAAAATGCATTTAGTCCAAAATCAAAATTCTGTAGTCGTTTATTGTCTTAATAGTATTTAAAGTCCAAAATATCACCTGATACTCCAGTCAACCTCTTAATTGTAACCACTATAAAAATTGTAAAAAGCAAATACATACATATCATTGCTATTCCAAAATGTAGGAATAGAACATAGTGAAGAAATACTGGACAATCACAGGGCAAACACCAAATCCTAATGCCCCATATCCAGTGTCAAAACAGTGGATTTCTCCATTCCTCTATTTTTGTTGTCCAATGCTCACTAATGGGTTGTTTTTATTCCCCCGTGTCCTACCTAGCCCACTGTCACAGTGTTCTGCTTGAACACTGGAACAGAGGGCAGATCCAACAATCCTGCCATCTTCGTGGAAATTGCTGGAGCTGTTCTGATAACACCAGACACACCTATCCACGTTGGATTACCTTGAGTCCCTGCCTGTCTGATCCATGACACCCACAACCGGTCCTCTGCCAGAGCTCAGGGCCTAGTCCAGAGATCAGCCTATCCTTACAGAACCATCCTAAACAACAGCATACTGGTTCTTTGACCCCCATCCCAGGGCCTCTGCTGGAGGAGCCTGAATTTTGACCCACCATCGTCGGGCTCCTGCTTGAGGAAAGACCTCCTACAGAGCTTGGACCACCCAGAGCTACAGACATCGAAGTTCTGACCCATCTAAGCTAACTGGGGGAGTAGCATGGAGAAAGAGAGACCCCATCTGCACCCACTCAAAGAAGTGAGAGGAAGACAGCAATACAAGAAAACAACTAACAATAGAAAGACAAGCATGACACCACCAAAATCTACACCAACTAGATCTGAATACACCAAAGCAGATCAAGCAGAAGAGAATGACTTAAAAAATATCTTCATAAAAATGACAGAGGCCTTCAAAGACGATGTGAGACAATCCATTAAAGAAACAGAAGAAAAAAAAATGGAAGAAATGAACAAATCTCTTAAAGTATGGAAAGCAAAGAAAAAACAATTCAACAGGTGAAGGAAACAGCTCAAGACTTGAAAACTGAAATATATACAATAAAGAAAACACAAAGTGAAGGAATGCTGGAAATAGAAAAACTGGGCAAATAATCAGGAACTACAGACACAAGCATAACCAACAGCATACAAGAGATGGAAGAGAGAACCTCAGGCACTGAAGATAAACAAGAGGAAATAGATTCATCGACCAAAGACTATCTTAAATCCAACCAATCCTTAACACAAAACATCCAGGAAATGTGGGATACCATGACAAAGCCACACCTAAGAATAATAGGCATAGAGGAAGGCAAAGAAGCCCAGCTCAAAGGTGCAGAATACATATTCAACAAAATCATTGAAGAAAATTTTCCCTGTCTGAAGAAGAGCATGCCCATGAAAGTACAAGAAGCATACTGAACACCAAATGAACTGGACAAAAGAAAAAAGACCCCTCAACACATAATAATCAAAACACCTAACATACAGAATACAGAAAGAATATTAAGAGTAATGAAGGAAAAAGGACAGGTAACATATACAGAGTGACCTATCAAAATTACACCTGACTTCTCCATGGAAACCCTCAAGGCCACAAGGTCCTGAATAGATGTTCTACAAGCACTAAGATTCCACAGATGCCAGCCCAGGCTACTATACCCACCAAAACCCTCAATCACTATAAGCGAAGAAAACAAAATATTTAATTAGAAACCCAGATTTTCAAAATACATATCTACAAATCCAGCCCAACAGAAAGTTCTGGAAGGAAAACTCCAACCCAAGGAAGTTAACTATGCTCACAAACACATAGGCAATAGATAATCCAACTTCACCAGAACCCATGCAGGACAAATATGTTCAAAATGCCATCACCAAGGACAAATGTAAAACAAACAAGCATTAACAATCAATGGTCCTTACTTTCCCTCAATATTAATGGTCTTAACTCTTGTATAAAAAGACACAGGCTAACAGAATGGATACAAAGACAGAATCCATCCTTCTTCTGCATACAAGAAACACATCTAAGATTCAAAGACAGATACTACCTCAGCATAAAGGGCTGGGAAAAGATCTTCCCATCAAATGGACCCAAGAAGCAAACAGGTGTGGCTATCCTAGTATCTAAAAAGTTAGACTTCAAACCAAAATCAATCAAAAGAGGTGAAGATGATCATTTCGTACTACTCAGAAGAGAAATCCATCAGCACAAAGTCTCAATTCTGAACTTCTATGCCCCACATACAAAGGCACCCACATTTGTAAAAGAAAAGCTACTAAAACTCAAAAGTCAAATAAAATCTCACACACTCATATGGGAAGACTTCAACACCCCACTCACAGTGCTAGACAGGACCACCAGTCAGAAACTTAAGTAAGAAACAAAAGAAATAACAGAAGTTATATCCCAAGCTATCAGGGAAATGCAAATCAAAACAACACTGAGATACATTCTTACTCCTGTCAAAGTGGCTAAAATCAGAAACACAGTAACAGCTTATGCTGGAGAGGATGTGGAGAAAGAGGAACAAACTTGTACAGCCATTTTGGTGATCAGTATGGTGGTTCCTCAGGAAAATGGGAAACAGTCTACCATAAGACCCAACAATCCCCTTCTTAGGCATATACCCAAATGATCCACATCCATGCAACAAAGACATGTGTTCAACTGTGTTTGTAGAAGCATTATGTGTAATAGCAAGAGCCTGGAAGCAATCTAGATGCTTGTCAACTGAAGAATGGATAAAGAAGATGGGGCATATTTACACAGTGGAATTCTAATCTGCAGAAAAAAAAAAACAGAATCTTGAAACTCACAAGCAAATGTATGCCCCTTGAAGAAACCATCTTGAATGAGGTAACCCAGTCACAAAAACAGGAACATGGTATGTACTCACTCATATATGGATTTCAGACATAGAACAAAGGATCACCAGCCTATAATTCACACCTCCAGAGAAACTAGGATACAAGGAGGATTCTAAGAGATTCATTCAAGGTCCCTCACAGAAGGGGAAAGGGACAAGATCTCCTGAGCACATGGGGAGTGGGGGAGCAGTGAGTGAAGAGTGAATTAGGAGAATTAGAAGGGAAAAGGGACAAGATCTCCTGACCATATTGGGAGTTTTGGAGCTGTGAGTGGAGAGCGAGCTAGGAGAAACAGAAGGGGAGGAGAGGAAAGCAAGTGGGACTAGGAAGATTGAGCCAGGGGAGGAATAGATGACAGGAAAAAGAGAGAGAGAGAGAGAGCATAAAAGAGGGGGCCATTATAGGTTTGAAGAGAAAATTGAACCTAAAGAAATATGCAGAGACCTACAAGACTGCCGCCGCCAACTAACAATTTGAGCAACAGTAGGAAGTCTACTATAAATGCCCTTCCCTAATAATGAGAATGATGACTAACCTATCCACCATCATGGGGCCCTTATCTAGTAGCTGATGGAAACAGAAGCAAACACCCACAACTAAACACTGAGCTGAACTGGAATCCAGATGCAGAGAAAGAGGACAAGAACAGGCTACAGAAACACATGGACAGCTGACTTGAATAAGGAGGATTAATGGGCCCCCAGACTGATAGCTGGGAATCCATCATTGGCCTGACATTCTTCTCAGTTAGAAGGCCTGGGCACTCTAAGTGACCTCAGACAGGGGAACTAGGATGTATCCTTAGTGCACAAAAAGACTTTGAGAGCACATTCCCTATGGAGGGATACTTCCTTAACTTAGAGTAAGGAGAGAAGGCCTAGTCCCCACTCCAAATGACTTGACAGATTTAGATGACTTCTCCTGGAAGGCATCACCCTACATGTGGACTGGGGGGGGGAATGGGAGAGGAGCGTGGTTTGGGGGCATTGGAGGTTGGGAGAGAGCGAAAGTGGGAGGGAGGGAGGGAGGGGAGGTGGGAGGGAGGGGAAGGGAAGGAGGGTGGGAGGGAGGGAGGTTGAGAGGGAGGGAGAGAGGGGGTGGGAACTTGGATAGATATGTACAATAATAAATAAAAGAATAAAATAAAATAAAAACACCACTGAGACGAAAGTATTTGGCTTACACAATCCATCATTGAGGTAAATCTGGGTAGGAATTTTAACGCAGGACTATGAGTTGGGAACCATCAAGAAACTCTGTTTACTGGCTGCCTTACTCTTTGTTTCATGCTTCATTATGTTTAGTCATCCTATAACTACCTATCCCAGGAATGGTGCCACCCACAGCACACCAGATTCTTTTTCTGCCAAATAATAATCAAGACTGTCCTTACAGACATGCCCTTAGGCAAAATGAAAAACACAATTATTTAATTTATAACCTTTTGTTAGGTGATTCTAGGTGATGTGAAGTTGACAGGTAATGTTAACTAGGACAACAAGTATGAATCACCACACTTGGGTGAAATGAAAGGTTTTCCAGAAAAGCATTCAGCACCAGTAATAAATAAAACAGGATGGCATGCATGAACATCCTTCAAGGAAACAGATAGTATACACAAAGTGTTAATGTTAAAATTTCAGTTAAAACAAATGACCTTGGCTCTGTTGTGATAGGACTGTGACATTTGAAACATAAATAAATAGGCATGAGAGACAAAGAAAGGAATCAGATCACCATGACCATGGCAATTTTGAGTAACACAGTGAAATATTCTCTCTGAGTAGGCATTGAAGTTAGGCATTGTTTTCTGCAGAGAAGGATACTCAAAATACCTATGCATTTATGTCTTATAAAAAGTCCTTTATTCCACAGAGACAAAGTAATGCTTTATTTAAAGTAGAAATAATTGGTTTCCCAAATTATACCTACAGCTTCAATGTCTCTCTCTCTCTCCCTCTCTCTCTCTCTCTTTCTCAATCTCTTGATTTAAATACAGGGTTGCACTGTGTAGCTCTGGCTATCCTGGAACTCACTTTGTAGACCAAGCTGACCTTGAACTCAGACATCCACCTGCCTTTGCCTCCAGAGTACTAGTATTAAAGTCCTGCTGATTCAATGACTCTTAAATGAACTCCAGAGTTACAAAAAGAAAACAAAAAGATTTTTAAACAGTAGTTACAAATGAAGGAATTCCCTGAATGGCAACTTTAAAACTACTCCGTTTCATTCCCTGGCTCTGCATTGGAATGATTTTTTTTTTCACCGAAACTATATTTAGTAAGACATTATTAGTTTCTACCATCTGCATTATTATTTTCCAGGTTCACTCTTGATTCTGATTTCAACCAACAATCCATAACAGTGAAGGTTTTATAATAATACTACAAAATTGCATAAATCATCATCATGTTTGTGATAAGCTATAAAGTCATGCAAGCCTGCAGAAACTTATGTGCTGCTCGCAGATACCAATCATTTAAATGTGGTCATCAATCTGTGCTCCAGTTCCTGATCAGTCACATACTGGGCATGTTTAATTCGAGTACTATGAGTACTTCCATGATTGGTGCAATAGTCATCTGCTCAGAAATTACTATGATGTAATCAAGAGCCAATCAAGTGTTTTTACTCTGATATAGATTTTATGTAAACCGCCCTAAAAGCATTTATTATCTTGGTAAATGTGTTTGGCATTATGATGAGCAAGTATAGATCATTAAATAAGTTTTGAAGTAAAACAAAAAAAGAAAGATCCTCTTTCTTCATGTATTTCTATACAGATAAGGAAATGACTCTTTAGAATGGGAAAGGTTTTCTGTTGTCTTTTATTTTTTTAAACAAAATTAAAAGCAATAAGAATATTCGGTATTATTTGTGCTAAAAGATGAACTACAGTGTATTAGGTTCAAATTTCAATAAAATGCATCTATGGTAATCATTATGTATGCTGTTATACTACATACTTCATACCATTGAACTTGTTACATAGTATAGTTTTAAGGATATTGGTATAGTTAAATCATTTGCATATATCTTTGGTCCCAGAACATAATGCAATGTCTAGAAGGCTATAGGCCTGCAAGTTTATTGAATGAGCATAATTTTTACCAAATTAAAGAGTACAAGTTTACTGTGCTCCAAAAAAATAGTAATGATTTTGTTTGCTAAGGAAAATTATGTATACGTGAAACAAATGGAAATTGTCAATGACTATGAAGCAAACTTCAGCTCTTACATGTAAATTCTTCAACCAATAATTAAATGATAATAATTTTCTTACTTCCTCCTGAGGCCTGCCAGGTACTTTGTAATAGTACCTAAAGCTGATTTTTAAGATAGTGTTTATGATTACAAAGATAGTGTTTAAAATTACAAAGATAAACTTCCAGAGCCTGGCAATATTGGTTACTAATTTAGTTGCAATTTCCATGTGGCCACTGAATTTTTTTCTGAACTGTAAAATTGTTAAAATATTATTTCCAAATGGCACAAAGGTCAAACTTACCACAGAATTTTATAGGTATTAAATATGATGTTCATTGTCATATAAAACTCAAGGCACATTTTTAAACAATAGAAGAGAGACACTTGTGATATTCCATCTCTAGTTTTACAGTCTATTGCGGTAAATAAGGGTCAGGATAAATAAATAGGCCGAATAGATGTTTATTCAGGGAGAAATAACTTACAACCTAGACAGATGAACACCAGGAAATTCAACCCGATCCTCTCCTGTCCGAGTCACGCCAGAAAGAGAGCGCCTTCCTGGCCCCCTCCGACCTCCTTCCTCAGGTCACCTCCGCCCATCGCTCCACCCCCCCAATGGGCGTGGTCAGTGCTACAGAAGGACTACCTCACTACAATTCCCCTTTTAGTCTAAAGAAAAGATTTAGGCTTAATACAAAACTATATACAAAACAGTGAATAACAAGTGTGCTCTAAGAAAAGGAAAATCGAGAACAAAATGACCTACATATCTAGTCCTAGGGTGAGGGCATAATGGAGTTTACAATAGAGTTGTCCTAAGCTGGAAAACGTAAGTCTAGTACCTAATATATCTAACTAGGAAGAGAGAATAATAGTTGTGATAGTTTAATCTTCAACCTCATCAAGACCTGAGAAGGAAAATAATGATACTAGAGTAGACAGGAAGTGCGGACAACTTCCAAAAGGCGCAGCAAGGACAGAATTAGAAATGGTTTGAGATTACAGCAAACAATAAGGAACTTGTACAAACCATGGGAGACTTAGTGACAAAGATTCGAAACATTGAAAATGATGGAATTCAAAACATAGAGACAAAGATTCGAAACATTGAAAATGATAGAATTCAAAGCATAGAAAATATAGAAAGAAAGGTTCAAAATATTGAAGATGGCGTTGGCGAGCTGAAAGGTATAATTTGTTTAATGTCAGATACCTCAATAACCAGAACAGAAACAATGCAATGCATTAACAAACTAGCATTTTTTCCCTTTCTTTCACTTACTGTATCATCATTCATAGGGCAGAAGCTTTTTGGTCTAATGTATTAGGACCCCTGGGTAACATGCTTATATGTCACTGCAATACCACCTTTACTGTATGTCTTGTGATGATGCATTTTAGCTCACAAGCCAAGGAGGTAAACCTGGGGAGCTCTGACAACTGTCATTAATATATTTGAAGACTCAGAAAATGACTATCCTCAGGAAAGATAATATTTCCAAAAGAATAGAAATCATACAAATGAAATGATTTCTAGAGGCATGCTGCAGTTTGTGATGATTGCAAATATACAGGCAAAGTTGAAGCATACGATTTTGGAATGTAGAGTAAAAAGAGTAGAGAGATGGAATGGCCATGGAGATCATGGAATGACAAAATAAGGACTTGAGAAATAATCTTCAACAGTAAAATATTGTGATAAAGTATGCATTTCCTAAAACTATACAACAGTGTGAAAGTTAGGTTAGAGGAACCAAAATAAGCCAGACCAGCTTACCAAAGAGAATAGTCACTGTGAGAAAAGGACAGTAATGAAAATACATTCAAGAATTTTGCTTAAGAAGCTAGAGTAAGAGATTGGTTATTAATTAAGATGTGTAAAACTACAGAGAGTCTTTAAACTTTACCAGTAATTCAGTTGGACAAATTTCTAATTAAGTGAAAATTGTCAAGGCCATGGTGGAATGCATGAATATGTGGCCTAGGTGATGGCCTCAGACTGTCAGTAGTGTATGTGAGAACAATTATCACATGTAAAATTAACTTGAAATTAAAATATATAGTGAATGTAGATATTGGAAGAATTAGATCAATATCGGCATCCATTATTCAAATGTGTAGAATATTGTTGAGTCCATTTATGAGTTAAGCGAGGTGCTATACATACATCCATGGCCATAGCCAAGGAAGCATCTGACAGAATAGCAGAGACTAAAATCTGGATCCTAGAAAAAATGTTTAAAGAGTCATTTAAAATAGATTATATGTAAAATTCTGTTAAACAATATTGTTTTTATTGTTTATGGAAACAACCCTGAGAATTGTGACAATAGATGCGAAGAAGAAAAGTAAACCATTTTATATTTTGGTGACTAATGTTCAATTATATTTTCTTTATAGTAGATGAGAGAAATATTAGAACTGATGTTTTCTTTTTTAAAACTTATTAAAAGTAGATATTTCTATCATATTGTATCTCTCCCTCCACTCCTCCCAGCTTCTTTCCCACCTATCCTCTCCCCTACATGAACTCTTCCTCCTTTTTCTTCTTCAGAAATAAACAGGTCTCCAAGAAAGGACAGGAAAACAGGACAAAACAAGATATAATAAAACAAGGTAAACTCTCCTATTGAGGTTGGACAAGGCAAACCAATAGAGGGGGGAATGTCTCAAGAGTAGGCAAAAAGTCAGAGAAACATCCACTTCCACTGTTAGGACTCCCACAAAAAGACAAAACTAACAGCCATAGCATATACTTCCAGGACCTGTTGCAGACCCATGCAGGCACTGTACTTGCTGCATCAATCTCTGTGAGTTCATGTGAGCCCTGCTTAGTTGTTTCAGTAGACTATGTTCTCCTGGTTTCCTCCATCCTCTCTGATTCTGACAATCTTTCTCCTTCCTCTTCTGCAGGATTCCCAGTCTACAAGGGGGAGGAATGCCCTGGAGACCTCCAATTTAGATTCTTGCTATACACATAATGTTTTATTGTGGGTCTTTGCACCCATTCCCATCAGCTACTGGAGGAATCCTCTCTGACGACAATTGGGCTAGACATCTATCTATAAGTATAGCAGAATATCACTAGGAATTATTTCATGCTTTTTTTTTCTTTTTTGCCAGTCATGTTTGGTTCTACCCTAGGTCTCCGGGGTATTTTATCTGTGGTTCCTGGCCATCAAGGCATAATAGAACATGGACTCCTTCTTAAGGGTTTGGTCTCAAGTTAAACCAAACATTGGATGGCCATTCCTAAAAGATCTGTGCTACCATTATCCTGTCACATCTTGCAGGCAGAACTAATTATAGGTAGAGGGTTTTATGGCTGAGTTGTTCAAATATCTCTTCCTAGTGAGATTTTGTCCCACATTATGCAATCTTAGAAGATGTACAGAACCAGATATGGCTGAAGAAATTTTGTAAGCTCCTTGAACTGTGCGAG
The DNA here is from genome assembly GCF_943737965.1 of Phodopus roborovskii. Classification (NCBI taxonomy): domain Eukaryota; kingdom Metazoa; phylum Chordata; class Mammalia; order Rodentia; family Cricetidae; genus Phodopus; species Phodopus roborovskii. The sequence goes on along the minus strand of NW_026125861.1, from coordinate 519,081 downwards.
TGGCTAGACACTACGCCTGAGGAGCTACAACTCCCAGGCTCTACTCACAGACCATTCTAATGACCATAATAGCTTGACATGGCCACTCTAGATGAAAGTTCCACCCTACAGAGTAAAAAGCCCAAGTTTAGGATTTAAAATCCTGTCAATCCCTGGGTTTGCCTTAAGCTCATAATTTAACATAGTACCAATCTCCACCTAGGAAATCACTTTGGAAAATTCTGCCCACAGCCACTGCCCCCAAAGAAAACCCTATATAAACCCTGATGGGAGATGTCATTCTGTAAATATGTTTCCCTTGTTGGTTAATGAATAAAGCACTGTTGGTCAAAAGGAAAGCAAGATAGGCTGGACTAGGAAACTAGGAGGATTCGAGGAAGATGTAGGGAGGAGTTTCAAGATGTAGGATCAACAGGGTAGAACTCAGGGCCCTCTCTGTGATAATACTTGGAATATGTGGAAATACTTAGATTAATAGAAATTGGTTCATATTTAAGACAGAGCTAGCCAATAATTAATGTTAGTAACAGGCCAACAGAATTATATCTAATACAGCATCTCTGTGTGTTATTTGGGGCAGGGGTGGCTCAGGGACAAGATCAGCAGGAAAATACCTTACTCTTAACAAAATGGTACCCTGTGGCGGTGAGACAAGGCTGCCTGGAAAAACCTACTTATAACAAAACCCTGCCTTCTGTTCAATTCTCTTCAGTTTCTCATTTAAGAAAAGGCTTCCACCCTCCTAGGTTTATACCTCCCAATAAATTCTTGTGTGAGATTTGAAACACACACAAGCACACACATACACACAGAGAGAGAGAGAGAGAGAGAGAGAGAGAGATCTCTTCCTGAAGCCTTCAGAGTACTTTCCCATGCCAAAGAGATTAGAATGTAGGAGTGAAGGATACATACCCATACCAGCTCAACTTTCCTATGTTCAGTGAACTTTGTGCATGTTTTTCTAGGCAATGCCCCAAATCCTCACCCCAACTAGCATCAGCCTGAGTTATTTTGGGATCTTCATGGAACACCCTCAACCAAAAACCCAACTGAATGTAATCCAGTCCCACCTTTGGAAGCCTTGTCTGGCTACAAAACATGACCAATTTTAATTCCTATTCCCCAATACCAGGAGTCCTCACTAGGGCCAATCTTACCCATTCAAGGAAATTTCCACTGCACTAGGTTTCTACATCAACTATCAATGCTTCCCAATTCCAGCTGTCTCCAAACATACCCTTCCTACACCCTTTGCTTGATCATTCCTGCTCCTGTCCCCATTTGCCCCTAGTCACCCACAAAATTTATTATCTTTCTCATTCCAAGGAAGGTCCATGCATCCCTTCTAGAGCCATCCTCTTCATCTAACCTCTCTGGGTCTGTGGAATGTAGCTCTTTTACCATTTACTTAATAGCTAAAACCCACTTATAAATGAATGCATACCCTATCTATTGTTTTATGTGTGGGTAACCTCCCTCAGGATGATTTTTTGAGTTTTCTAAGTTTAACTTTATCACAGGAAGTCATGCTGAAGCAATATTCTTATATTAATAATTGAGAAGATGGGGGCTCAAACACAAACTGTAGACAGATTGTCCTTCATATGGTAACACTTCACTCTTAATTAGAATAGGACAGAGTATATATGGGAACAGATATTAAAAAGTAAGGAGAAAGAATTCAGGAATTCTGTGTAAGTTTCTTCTAATTGCTTCTGTTTTCACAGTGAAATAGAACATATGATTGCTTGTTTTATTTAAGGGTTTTCTTAACTTCCAAGTATATTACCCTAATCCATCTCCCCTGATTGCCTCTAATTGTCTTTTTACTCTCTTTCTCAGAATTCTCTGGTGACCGCAGTCTCTGTAGTCAATGACATCTATGGAGATAAAGCACAAGAAATGGCTTAATATTTCCCTTAATATTGTGAAGGTCAGTTTAGTCTGTAATACATGGCCAGTGATTTTCTGAAGCTCCTATAGGATTTATATGTATGATGTGATATATTTTATCAATTTCTATGACATTTGTCCTACCTATGCTACAAAGTTTACTGTGTCATTCAGTGTTGTCTCCTTGGGCTATCAGATTCCTTGCAGTTCTTAGTGTCCAAATTAAAAAAAGACTACTCTCATCTTGAACATGAGAGAACTATCTATTTTTTTCTTTTTTAAAATTTAAATTAGAAGCAAGCTTGTTTTACATGTCAATCTCAGTTCCCTCTCCTACCCTGCTCCCCCAACCCCTTATCCCATCCCCTTCCTGCTCCACAGGGAGAGTGAAGCCTTCTATGGGGGATATACGAAATATGTCATATCATTTGGAGCAGTAAGACCTATCTTTTTTAAAGCAATTGACAGAAGAATATGCAGAGCAGTGCTTATTAGTTTATCTTTTTCGACAAAACAGCTAAAATTATACAATGGGGCGAGGACAGCATCTTCAACAAATGGTGCTGGCACAATTGGATGAGGGTGTGTAGAAGACTGCAGATAGACCCAGGTCTGTCGCCATGCACAAAACTCAAGCCCAAATGGATCAAAGACCTCAACATCAATCCAGCCACATTGAACCTCTTAGAAGAGAAAGTAGGAGGTACCCTTGAACAAATTGGTATAGGAGACCGCTTCTTGAATATAACTCCAGGGGCACAGTCACTGAAAGAAACAATTAATAAATGGGACCTCTTCAAACTTAGAAGCTTCTGTAAGGCAAAGGACACAGTTCACAAGACCAAACGGCAGCCCACAGACTGGGAAAAGATTTTCACCAATACTATATCCGACAAAGGGCTGATATCCAAAATATACAAAGAACTCAAGAAACTAGTCAACAAAACACCAAATAACCCTATTAAAAAATGGGGTACAGAACTGAAGAAAGAATTCTCAATCAAGGAAATCAAAAAGGCTGAAAGACATTTAATAAAATGCTCCATATCCTTAGCTATCAGGGAAATGCAAATCAAAACAACTTTGAGACACCATCTTACCCCTGCCAGAATGGCTAAAATTAGAAACACCAGTGATGACTTATGTTGGATAGGATGTGGAGAAAGGGGAACACTCCTCCACTGCTGGTGGGAGTGCAAACTCATACAGCCATTTTGGAGATCAGTATGGTGGTTCCTCAGGAAAATGGGAATTAGTTCACCACAGGGCCCGGCAATCTCCCTCTTAGGCATATACCCAAAGGATTCACATCCATGCAACAAAGACATCTGTTCAACTATGTTCATAGCAGCACTATTTGTAATAGCAAGAACCTGGAAGCAACCTAGATGCCCCTCAATTGAAGAATGGTTAATGAAGATGTGGCACATCTACACAATTGAATACTACTCTGCAGAAAAAAAAATAATGGTATCTTGAAATTCGCAGGCAAGTGGATGACACTTGAAGAAACCATCCTGAATGAGGTAACCCAGTCACAAAAAGAGGAACACAGTATGTACTCACTCATATATGGATTTTAGACCTAGATCAAATGATCACCAGCCTATAATTCACATCACCAGATGAACTAGGATACAAGGTGTATTCTAAGAGATTCATATAAAGTCTCTCACAGAACTGGGAAGGGACAAGTCCCCCAGAGCTCAGGTGAAGTGGGGGAGGACAGCCAATGGAGAGAGAAGTAGGAGAAAATGAGGGGGAGGAAAGAAAACATGTGCGACCAGGATATATTGAGCCTGGTTAGGAATAGAAGATAGGAAAGAGAGAGAGAGAAACAGAGACAGAGAGAGAGAACATAAAAGAGGGAGCCAATATTGGTTTGAAGAGAAAATTGTACACAAAGAAAGGCTGAGAGAACTATAAGACTGCTCCCAACTAACAAGTTGAGCTTCCGTGGAAAGGCTATCATAAATGCCCTTCCCGGAGAGTGAGATCAACAACTAACTTCTCCATGGAGCCCTCAACTAATGCCTATTGAAAACAGGATCAAACACCCATACATAAACACTGAGTCGAACTAGAACCCAGATGCAGATGGAGAGGACAAGACCATGCGGCAGAAACACATAGAGACAGCTTACCTGAACAAGGAGGAGCTAAAGGCCACTAGACTGATAGCTGGGAAGCCAGCATGGGACTGACTCAGACCCCCCTGAATATGGGTCTCAGCCAAAAGGACTGAGCAGTCTAAGAGACCTCAGACAGTGGAGCCAGGATGTATCCCTGGTTCACAAAAGGACTTTGCGAACATATCCCCCATGGAGGGATAACTGCCTTAATCTAGAGACAGGAGAGAAGCCCTAGTCCCTACTTCACAGGACCTGTCAGATCTACATGACCCCAGCTGGATGACATTCCCCTACATATGGAATTGGGGTGGGGGGATGGGAGGGGAGGGTGTTTAGAGTGCAAGTGAGAGGGCAGAGAGGGTAAAAAGGGAGGGAAGGAGGGAGGAACGGAGGGCTGGGGGGAGGGTACAAGGGAGGGAGGGAGGGAGGGAGGAAGGGAAAGGGAACTGGGATCGACATGTAAAATAATATATTAAACTAAAAAAAAAAAAATGCTTTGACTCCAAAAATTTAAGTTGAAGGACAAGTTACTGGGGAAAAGTATTTCTATTTTTGTTTCCACAGAAAATGAAAAGATGTGGATTCCTTCCAGACTAATGTGGTTTGATCACGCCAGACCGCCTGAAACAGAGTACAAGCTGATCCTACATTCAAAACAGCTGGACAAAACAGCCCTACAGACTACAGCTAGGATATCTGAATCTTCTTCGAATCCCCCAAGACAACGCCCCTTACCAGCAGGAAGTAGTTTGGAAAGAACGACGCCCAAATTCCCTAATATTGTGTATAAATGTTTGTTTTCATTTAATTGGACTGTTATATAAAATTAAATAAAATTAAAAAAATAAAAAAATAAAAAAAACAAATAGCAGAATTTTATTATTTTGGGGCTAAATGATATTCTACTGTATAAATAGATTATTTCCTTTATCTATTCATGGTTTAATAGACTTTTATAGCATTTATACATCATAGCTATTGGGAACAATGCTACAGAATAAATGAAAGTACAGAAAACTGGCAGTTAAAGGGATATTGAAGAGAGACACCTTTGTCTCATGCTTTTGCTCTGAGACTGCTGGAGGAATGCAGCTCATGGAAATAAAAGTTTCCCAGAAGCTTTAATAAGGGAAAACCTAATGTTCTGCTCCTAGCCAGAGGTGAAACTTATTTCCCATAAAGATATTTCACAGTATACTCTAATAGTGACTAGAGAAAAGGGTTAATATCAAGATTGTTCTGTGATAGATTGAGACACATCTCAACCAGTATTCCTTAGTTATGCACACTCTGTTTAACCCTAAGCCTCATGTGAGGATTCCAAAATGGACTTAGTTTATTTGTTTCTCTTTCCAATGTGGCCATTTTACCAAAAATCCCAATAGCAATAACTTTTAATGGGCCAAACTTATAAGGGTATATCTGGTTATATCTGCCTCTTGGTACAGAACCAGCTTAGTTCTGTCTTCTCTACCCTCTCAGACTTCCCTAGTTTCCAATTTCTATGAATTTGTATTTGCAGCTGAGATTACTTAAATGGTTTTGAATAGGGACCACATCAGGCTAGGACTCAGATAGGCAATTTTCAGTATCCTTTTGATACTCCTTTACCTTCTGTCCAGGCTTCTCTTAATTTTCTAACAGACTGATTTCAACAGCCCCTATATTCACCCTAGTTCCATTCATTGAGGACCCTGCATCTTGGTACACAGACCCTTTTAACCTCTTCATCCATCTCTCAAGACCTTTGTCCTATTGCTAACTGCTGGAGCTTCTCCTCCCACCATTCTCTGAGTACTTTACATCTTCATAAAGACTCCTGTTAGCTCTTCTCCACAGCCTCCCTCAGTCATCCTTCCTAGTCCATCTCTATTCCTTCCTGGCATTCACCAAGCTGTAGTACACATCTAACATAGCTGTCACACTTGCTTGGAATCCATAAAGGGCAAGAGCAACAAAAGAACAGGACACCAAAACCATACATACACACATACATACATACATACACACACACACACACACATACATACATACATACATACATAGAAACAACTCAGATATTATAACTCCAGATACCTAGATGCTAGCACAATAACACAAACATGAATATCCAATATAATATGTTTCCACTAGAACCCAATAACTATTACAGTAAGCCATGAGAAGGCCAATACAAGGGAAGCACAAAATAAGAATTAATAATTTCAAGGACCTTAAAGAGGATATACATAAATCTATTAAGACCCTAAAATCAAAAAGAAACAGTTGAATGAAATGATGAAAATAATTGAAGAAAAAGTAGAATTCAACAATTGCAAAGAATCACTAAAGAAATGCCAAACTATACTAAAATTGGAAATGAAAAAATTAGGAAGTCAATCAGAAACCTCAAAAATCAGTGCCTCACTCAGCCATCACAAAAGAAGATTTTTCTTCTTTCAGTACATAGAAAATGACACAGAGACCCACAACTGACAATGTGCAGACAGTTAAAGATATTGGAACACTTAGTCCTAAATAGGATGTCTTAATCAAACTGTCCCCTCAGGGTTCAGGGACCAATCTAGAGAAGAGGTGGAAAGATTGAAAGAACTAGAGGGTATAAGTGAATCTAAGAAACCAGTGACTTGCAGACAAAACAAGACTGATGCACATTATAAACTTAAAGAGACTGTGAGAGCATCCTCAGGGTCTGCACATGTTCAGGTCCAGCGTGGAAAGGAGCAAGTGGATCCAGGATACAATCTTTAACCAAGAAGCTATCAAAATTTTGTACCTGCTTGCAAAGGAAAACTTAGCTTCTTCAGTGGACACTAACTGGGTATATTAACTATACTTCAGAGTAGGTCCCATGCCCAAAAGAGTATGACCAACACAAAACAAATTTTATCATACTAGTGTAGACTTTTGTCTCATATAGTTTTTAAAGGTATTTTTGTACCTTATACTTGGTCTTTTGTTTCCATGTTATAGATTCCAGTTTTGTATTTTTGTGGATATTATATACATGTTTGAATTTCTTGGTTTTGTTTTCGTTTTTAAAGAAAGAAAGAAAAGGCATGGAGTTGGGTGGAGAAGAAGGTATAGAAGATCTGATACAAGTTGCAATATAGCAAATTTGTGATCAGAATATATTATATGAAAACAAATTTTTTCAATAAAAACGTTTAGGAATATAATGGGAAAGAAACTTGACTTCTTAATTAAGTTATTCATTCTTCTCTCATAAAATGTATCCTAACCACAGTCTCCCATCCCTCCACTACTCCCAGGCCCCCTATATCCCATTTCTCCCAGAGTCACTCTTCCTCCTCTTTGTTTCAGAAAATTGCAGGCCTCCTAGAGATACCCATTGAACATGGTATGAAAAGACAGACTAAGACTAGGCACAATTCTCATATCTAGACTGAATGAGGCAACCCAGTAAGATGCAGAGGCTTCCAGAAGCCACAGTGAGAAATCCTAGAAAATGCTCAAGCTAAACAACCACAACATATATGAAGAGGACCTAGTGTAGACCCCTGCAGGCTTCATGATCATCACTTCAGTCTCTGTAAGCCCCGTGAGCCCTGCTTAGTTGATTCTGTTGGCTTTGTTTTCCTGGTATTCTCAACCCTCTGACTCCTGCAATCATTCTTTCCATGGGTTTCCCTGAGCTCTGTCTCTGGTTGTGCATCTCTGCATCTGTTCCCACCAGCTGCCAGAAGAAGCCTTTCTGGTGATGATTGAGCTTGGAAACAATCTAGGAGTATAGCAGTACATCATTAGGTATAATCCATTGAGTTTTTTACCAGTCATATTTGAGTCTACCCTAGATCTATAGACCATCCAACTTCTGATGCCTGAACATCCAAGCAGTTTTGGGCATAGACTGTCACTCATGGTATGGACTTCCAGTTAGATCATTTTTGATTGATTGTGGTTTTCTCTCACAGTCTCTGTGGTGCATTGAATGAGAATAGCCCACATAGGCCTATATGTTTGAATGATTATTGTCCAGTAAGTGGTACTGTTTGAGAAGTATTAGGAGTCTTGGCCTTGTTGCAATGTACCTGGCCTTCTTAGAATAGGTGTGTCACTTGAAGTGGGCTTTTAGGTTAAAAAGAAAACACAAGCCAGCCCCAGTCTCACTCTCTCTCTACTGCCATCTAGCCAATCAAATATACAATAAGCCACATAAAAATGTAAAATGCACAAAGATTATGGAGTCTGTGTGTTATTGTATTGTCTTTAGATTTTCCGATTGCTAATGAAGAAATGAGAGTTGCTAAAATACATTGGATTATGGAAACTGTAGGATTAAACCAACCTATACACTTTTAAAATATCTTGACTTAAAAATGGAAGTTAAAAGATATGATAATTTGGGGAAGAGTTTATGCTTTTTATAGCCACAAGAGATAAGAGGCTATTGGTTCTTTCTATGCTGATATGGATCAGGTTTGATCAGGGAAGACTCCCTGAAAAAAAAATCAAAACTAGAAGAACTACAAAACAGGCAATGTGTATTTTGTATACTTTAATTGTCAAAACATAAAACAAAAAATCATGTTTGGCTGGCTTGTGTAAAATGCACAACGCATACTTGTCTTAACACAGGCTCAAATCTAGGTCCTTGTGTTGCCTCAAACTAACATCAACCCCATCGGTAACCTACTGGACCTTGTGAAGGGACTGATCCTTCAGAGCAACACCTGCAGGATCTCCGTGATTCAGGGCAGTGGTAGGATATCTGAGAGATGTTTCAATAGGGATCCAATAATGGTGGTATACAAGCGACCAGAGGCCTTGAACCAGACCAATGACACACTGCAATGTGCAATGAAGCTTTGCTAGTAAGGCAGATTTGACAAAAAAAAGAAATAAAAATAAATTGTATACTATGTGACACAGGCAGCTTTCATTGCTACCAGAAAAAATGAAAAGGTGTAGGAGGGGTGGAAAAGATGGAGGATCAAAGAGATGTTTGCTTGTTTGCTTGTTTGTTTGGATTTGTTTGGCTTTGCTTTTTCATTTTCTTTAGGATATACACTGCAAGGCAGAGGAATACACAGAGGCAGAGGGAAAGAGCAGAATTGGTGTGTATTATGTGAAATTCCCAAAGGATCAATAAAGAAATTAAACTTTTTTGAAAAAAGGTATATTTCCTTCTCACTGGTATCAGAGCTTTTTGTAAAAAAAAATACTCAATTTCTTAAATATTACAGGATTTCACATAGTTTTAATGGGCCTTTCTGTAAGGATAAGAAATGGTTCCTGGTGTTTCATTTCCATGATGGATATTTAGATGTGTCCTTTTGAGAAGTTTTCTATTCAGGTGTTTTGTCCATTTTATAATTACATAAGTTTTCTGCTCACTATTCACTTAAGGACTTTATATGTTTTTGTAGTAGCTGTATTCACCCTATTTTAAAATAAAACTGATTACACTAGAACAATGACTGTTAAAGGTTATTATATGCCAAAACCCTTAAATTATGTTTTAGTTTTCTCCTTTTAAAATATTTATTTATTTCATAAAAGAATGGGTCTCTGCATGTATATTTGTGCACCAAAAACATACCAGTACCCATGCAGGCAACAATATGGTATCTGATCCCCTGAGAATGGAGTTGAAAGGAGTTATGAACCACTATGTAGATTTGGGAAAATCACGCTCACATCTTCTGTGAGAGTAATTATTGTTCTTAATCATTTTTGTAGTGTTTGAGGGAAGAATTAGCCAAACAATATATATTCCTGTTCACCAAACCCATATAATATGTGGGAAAAAATATGAAATAGCAACAAAATAATTTTGAACAATTTGGGGGCATTAAATAATTGTAAGCAAAATATGCCAATGTACTTTATGTATTTAATAAAGAACAAAATCAGAGCATATTAATTTAAATGCAAGAGGAAATTATTAATACATTTTTATTAAAAATGACTAAAGCAGCATATCCCTGAACTATTCTATAAATAATCTTTTGAGATTTGTTAATACATGTTCTACAGGATCTACTATATATAGCACTCTGCTGGAGACGATTTGGAGAAAGAGGCACACTCTTCCACTGCTGGTGGAAGTACAAACTTGTATAGCCATTGTGAAGATCAGTATGATGGTTCTTCAGGAAAATAGGAATCAGGCTAACACAGGACCCGGCAATCCCCCTCTTAGGCATATACCCAAATGATCCAAATCCATGCAACAAAGACATCTGTTCAACTATGTTTATAGCAACAATATTTGTAATAGGAAGAACCTGGAAGCAACCCACATGGCTCTCAACTGAAGAATGGATAAAGAAGATATGGCACATTTATACAATGAAGTACTACTCAGCAGAAAAAAAAATGGAATGTTGAAAATTGCAGGCAAAAGGATGGAACTTGAAGAAACCATCCTGAGTGAGGTAACCCAGTCACAAAAAGAGGAACATGGTATGTATTCCCTCATATATGGAGTTTAGACATAGACCGAAGGATCACCAGCCTATAATGCAAGCCACCAGAGAAACTAGGATACAAGGAAGAACCTAAGAGATTCTTACAAGGTCCCTCACATAAGGGGAAAGGAACAAGATCTCCTGAGGATATTGGGAGTGTGAGAGGGACAGTGAGTGGAGAAGGAATTAGGAGAAAAAGAAGAGGAGGAGAGAAGAACATGTGGGACTAGGAAGACCTACTCCAGGGAAGAATAGACAAGAGCACGTGCGTGCATGCATGGCGGGAAAGAAAGAGATAGAGACAGAGGAAGACAGAGAGAGATACCATAATGGGGGAGCCATTATAGGTTTGAAGAGAAAACTGACTATAGAGAAATGTCCAGAGACCTACAAGGATGACCCCAACTAACAATCTGAGCAACAGTGGAAAGGCTACCTTAAATGCCTTTCCCTGATAATGAGATTGATAACTAACTAATATGTCATCATAGAGCCCTCATCTAGTAGCTGAAGGAAACAGAAGCAGACACACACAACTAAACACTGAGGCGAACTCTTGGAATCCAGTTGCAAATAGGGAGGATTGATAAGAAAATGGGGTCAAGACCATGCTACAGAAACCCACAGACACAGCTGACCTGTCTTTTTCTCTCTTCTCTGCATCTTTAATTTATATTGTTAAATTTATTTTCCCTGGAAGTCAGAGTTCCCCTTGCCAGGAAAGTTTGTAACACTTAGTATGCAACACTCTTCACTTCATTTTGAGTCCTTAAAATTATTCCTTTTTATCATTTGCTTTGAATTTTGACATCCTACTTGTATCAATATAACCACAAAATCTGATTTTGATTATATGATATTTACAGACATTTTGTTAGTCAAGCCTTGATAATCAGGAAAACTGAAAAAGATTTCATAATGATATGAAGAAGAGTAAGCAAATTAAACAATGTCACTGTTCATTACATTCACAATATGTATTGCTTGTTGAATCTTAAGTACTAGCGCCTATTAAAATATTACAAGCATGCTTTTAAAATACAAACAAAAATGGTTTTAATATTAAATCAACAAAGACCCAAATTGAAGGAATTCAATTGTAAGTCTTAGGTTTCCCATTACTTCTAGGTTAGGTCAAATGTCTTCAATTAAATGTTTTAACTCATTTTAACACAGTCCCTTATTCCCCCATCAGGAAAATGTCTACCACTCTCTTGTTGGCATGGCACCTTCAATGAACAGTTTCAATTCTTATCTTCTGTAAATTTTAAGAATCTTGTGTAAAATGTCTTAATGACCAAATATACTCTTCCACGGATTTCAAATCCAAAACAGAAACAATTTTATTTTCTAATATAAATCTCAAATTTAAAGATAGCTTATATTAAATAAGTATTTTAAGTGGGTACATTATGCAGGAAAGAAAGAAATTGGCTGAAGGGCTACAGTTGTCTCACATAAGTTGGAAGATTGGATGGGACACAATGGCATATGTAGAAACAAGAAACTTTAATAGCAATAATCATATTTCCTGGTTAAACTTACTATATGGAAAACATGGAATATAGGTAGCTTATCTGGGTGATTAAGTGGTAAGAAATTGCTAGTGCACACATTTGTGTCTTTTGTTTGCTCTGGTGGTACTAATACTACCTTCAGTAGTTATAAATCAGTCACATTCCAATCTAGGAGTCATGTCATAAATTTCACAAAAGTGAAGGTACTATAACCATTCCACCACTGCTTCACCAAACCCGCCCTACCAAGCAAGGAAAAGTCATAAATTAGTACATGGAGTATTTGGAAATGTGTAAAGCTGCAAGACTGCACAAAGAGGAAGATAATTCATTTCCTGGTTAAGGCAGATCCCACATATCTTGAAGATGTAAATAGAGGGAAATGGAGTGTTTTCATAATCATGAGAGAGAGTACTTGTTGAAAAGTCTGTTTTGTAGGCATGTGTGCAGTGGTACGTTCCATATGTATCACTGGGTGATATCACACTCCTTCACCTACGGGCACCACTAATTGGACTCAGTGGAATAAAACAATTAATTAATAATTATAAAATGATGGCACTAGGTAGGGATAGAGATGTGATAGGATGTATCCTGGAGAAAGTTGGAAAGGAAAGTGAGTGGTGGGTATGACCAAGATATATTGTATGAAATATTCAAAGAACAGGGGAATAAAGTCTGAACTTGGAGCTTGTGAGAGGGCACAATAGGTAGGGCCTTAAAGGATGTTTAATAATTAAATGGATGAAGAATTGAAATAAATGAAAGGAGATAAATCTTTCCAAGTGTATCCGCCACTACTTCTTGAATATATTTATAAGCACCATGTAAAATGCTCTCTTTAAACATCTTCTTACACACATACCTGACTAATGTAATGTGTTAACAAACAATAACAATGAACATTTAAGTGCTGAATTTTCAAGATGATATAAGTAATACCATTTTGGGAATAATGTCATAATACTTATTCCTATGTACTTATAAGGTGCATGTTTTATATCATGCCTAACAATTTCATATACTAAAGTGGCAATTCTTTAAGAATGTTCACTAGTACTGGTTAAACATGTGTTCTTCAGAGATACGTTACTGTCTACTGGGTATTCAAATGGAATTGATTAGTTTAATTAATTATGCTAACATAGTTTGTGGAATATGTATATAATACTTAGTAAAGTGAAGGCAAAATAAATTGAATCATGTATTTCTCTCAGGTTTTTTCTTTTCTAAGAGGATCTTCGAGTTATTTTTTTGTTAAGATGTCCTCAGTCCTCTATAAAGTAGATAAATTCGGGATGGCTAATTAACTGATCATAGGAGAGTAATAGCAAAATATTAATTTCTTGGGTCTTCAGCCAAAAATGCTTTTTGCATCTCATTCTAATGTGATGACTCAACTAATTCTGACTTGAGCAACCAGACCAATGTTCCTAACACAAGTTATTGCTGCCATGACTACTTTAGGAATTGAAAAAAGGCAAACTCTTAAAATGTATTAGTCTGGCAGCATGTGTTTTATTTTCACATGTGAACATTGAATGCTGAAGTGGTAAAAATGTTATCCTTAAAAAAATAAGTGCTCTATGATGGCATATAAGGTAGCCATCAATCTCATTATTGAAGAAGAGCATTTAAGGTAGCCTCTCTACTGTTGCTCTGACTGTCAGTTGGGGTCATCCTTGTAGACTCCCGGACATTTCCCTAGTATCAGATTTCTCTTTATACTTACAAAGGTTCCCTCTATTATGATATAGCTTTTCTTGTTCTCCTCTGCTCTTTCCCTGACTCAACGTTCCAGCTACCTCATGCCTTCATCTCCCCTCCTCTTCTCCCTTTATCTTTCTCTTAACTCACGCCATTAGAGAGCCTTTATCCAGTAGCTGATGGAAGCAAAAACAGACACCCACAGCTAAACACTGAACTCCTGGAATCCATTGCAGAGAGGGAGGAGTGATGAGCAAAGGGGTCAAGACTAGGCTGGAGAAACCCACAGAAATAGCTGACCTGAATAAGGGGGAGCTGATAGACCCCAGTCTGATAGCTGGGAAACCAGCATAGGACTGACCCAGATTACCTGAATATGGGTGTTAGGAGGACTGGGCTGTCTATGGGGCCCCTGGCAGTGGATCTGTATTTATCCCTAGTATACAAATGGATGTTGGGAGTTCATTCCACATAGAGGGACAATCTCTTAGCCTGGACACATGAGAGAGGGCCTAGGCCCTGCTCCAAATGATGTGATCTACTTTGAAGATTTCCCATGGAAGGCCTCACCCTCCCTGGGGACCTGAAAGGTGATGGCATGGGAATTGAGAAGGGAACAGGGGAGGAGAGGAGGGTGAGGAAACCGGATTGACATGTAAGACAAGCTTGTTGCAAATTTAAAATATAATAATAAAATATGTACATTGAAAAATAAGTGCTAGGAAAAAGAAAAGTTGTAGGAAAAAAATAAGGTAATCGTATGTTATTCTAACTAGTATTCATTATTTCTTATACAGAGTATGTTATTTAGGGTGTATACAGACAGGTCAACATAACAAAAGGCGCACATGCAAATAAATGTGTATTGTCAATTTATAGATAACTGACTACATAACTGAGGTTAAACTTCTTTTTTCATAAAAATGGATTTTTGTTATATACCATAGTATATAATATTTATCATACAAATACCTTATCATAGTGTTTGTCATTATTAACATACTTAAAAGGACATTGTGTTATCACTATTTTAATATATCATATTATGATGTTGATAACAGATTTTTGTTATGACAATATATATGTTATATGTGTATCAATGAGCCAGCATGCCTATTTGTACATATGGTTGCATAGATGGATGCCAACTCTAAGTATAGATGATTAAATCCATTACAATTCCCTCCAAACAGTGGAACTGCTATGTCTGTGTTAAAATCTTACAAGCCTTACAGTTGTGAACAGTGAAATATAGCAGGGAAGTGATTAGTAGCCTCTAAACGAAGATCCAAATGGACATCCTGGCTCCTATCTGGAAGATAAATATCAGAAGGACATATTGAACAGAGTGAAATACTGCTTGGATTCCTAAAATCCATCATTTCTTTCTGGCTTTGATAATTACATTAAATATATACTTTAGCAGGGTGAGGATTAACATTTGTTATTCTCTACTGCCCCCTGGAGTCAAAACTCACACAATACTTTGCTTTCTCAAATAATTACACAGAAATTATTCGAAGGTAAATGCATACATAATGTTCCTCATTTTGCCTTTTGATTGGAAATTTATACAAATTATACACATGCTTTATATGTATTATATAGACTAAACATACCAGAATTAACAAAAATGGAAAGAAATCCTAAACTGGAGAGTAACAAAAAATATTAATACCTATTTAATAGCTCCTTAAATTGAGCACAAATTGCAAAATCATTAATATGGCCTTTAACTTATAAGAAAATAATAAACACTGAAAAAAGTAGAGTATCATAGTAATATGAAAAACAAGGCATGATATGAAAATCACATGAATAATGAATATCCCCTCCAACATGTAAAAGATAAGAAAAGAAAGATACAATATGTGGGAAATTAGAGAATGTTTATAATTAACTTTACATATAATGTCTCCAACAATTTTAGATTAGACAATAAAACTCTCATGTGATATTTGTTAAGAAGTTGGGTCTTTGAAATATACCCTCAACGGCCTCTCAGCATTAGCTCAGTCATATCCTTTATTCAATATTTTCAAATAAACTCTTTTGAGAAAATGTACACGCAATTATTGTTTCTAATTATTGTCATACAAAAGGGAGTGCACTGTTTCCCATAACATTTCTCAAGTGAGTTTTTCAGAGTACTCATGAAAGCAATAGCCAACTCCTAGTCAACTATTACTAATGACAGTAAACAACTCAACAGACTTTTTAATGCCCTTAAAGTACTCTAATTTGTAATCATGTGAAGCACATGATATTAGAAGCATAAAAAATGTTTTAAGTCAAATTGCTTTTTAATGCTATTATTTCTTTAAATCCACCTTCCTCTACAACTCAATGAAAATGTGCCAAAAGACTCTCCAAGGAGCTAAAAATCAGACAGAGAAAAACGTGTCTGATCGTTCAGTGAACTTGATTTTCCTGACACTTAGACTGCTGCATCTAACATAAAGAAACACTCTACATGAAATGTGTGTCATATCTTTGTTCACAGTGAGACTTCATAACAAATACTTGAATTTTCACAGAAGTAGAGAAGGCTTTTTTTTTTCTCCCAAATGGGAGCAAATGTTCACATGAAGGAAGTAAGTGACAGACAAATGACAAAACATGAAATAAGGGATACACCTCTGCTTAAGTAGAGAAATAAGTGAACACCTCTGCTTAATTACAAACCCAAACATACAATCCATGGAAGTAATGTAATCTGGTCAACCAATGAACTAGGAAGTGACCCATATGAAATAAACTGATAGTATTATGGCTGCTTCAGTTCCTTATATTTTCATCTCAACATCAGATGGGTAAGGTTTTACTAATATACTGCCATACTATTTCATGTAATACTTTTACCAATATAATAAGGTCATGTTCTTTTGTGAAGATGCTATATCTAATCACTTTTGCAATTATAAAATGTACTTTAGTAATTGTAACAGAGTCTTCATGGTTCCCTAGGGTGAAACTATATTATTTTTATTTTTACTCATATAATTAATTCTTTTAGTTTTATTTTGCTTTGAAAGAAAAATCTATTTAGTTCTGGTTGGTTTCGAACTCACTACAAAGACCAAGATTGGCTCAAGCTCACAGAGACCTGCCTGTCTCTGCCTCCTAAGAGCTGAGATTAAAGGCATGTGCCACCCTGCTAATTTTCAATTATTTAATAAAACTTGAAATGAGCTTTCTTAAGCTACACAAAGTTATCTATTCAAATTAGAATAATAGGGTCTTTGATTGTAGCTCAGTGATAGAACATAGCTTTACCATAAGTGAAGCGCTGGTCACAATTTCCACTATAAAAAGAAAGAAAATATTTTAAGAGCCAGAGGGTAAAAATGAACCCAAGGAAATAGTGTCTTCTTGACACAACAGGATTGATGTACATATGTACACACAGACTTCGGCAGCATGCACAAGTTCAAGGCATACGGGGTCCCAGTTTTATGATGGGGAAAATGAATAATAGCAATATCAATAATCAAGGAACTATCTGCAATTGGTGCCTACTTGAAAGCGAAGAATAGGGGCTGGATAACTGGCTCAGGGTTTAGAGTGCTAACTGCTCTTCCAGAAGACCTGGCTTCAATTCTTAGTACCCACACAGCAGCTCACACCTATCTGTAGCTCCAGTTTCAGGGGACCCAACATCTATGGCATAAACACCAATGCACATATAATAAAATAGGAAGGAAAGAAAAAGAAGGGAAAAATTAGTGTTGTCCACTGGAATCTCACTGGGCATAGTGACCATTCTTAAGGGTAGGTCTCATGTCCAGCAGAAGATGGCTATCACATAGTGAACTCAATTGCATTTTTGTACACTTTTTGTTTCCTAATGCTTTCGTTGGGAATTGCTCTTTCTTGTTGATTTCTTGCTTATACATTATAATTCTGATTCTATGTTTTCATAATTTTATGCATGTATATGTTTCTTGCACTGTTCTTCTGTTTTGAATTGTGGTTTGCTTGATTTTTGTTTGTTTGTTTTCCTGTTTGTTAGTTTTCCAAAGATGGAAAGAAAGGCTTTGAGTTTGGTGACTGGGGAGGTTGGGAAGTCTCAGGAAGAGTTGGGAGAGGGGAAACCATGATCAGAATATATTGTAAGATAATTTTTTATAAAATAAATATTTCTTTTCTATAAACTATAATTTTATTTTCAATTAAAATGTTTTAAAAATAAAATGGCTTAATATATTGGATAGGCAATATATAATAAATATATAATAAAAATAATATGTTGGAAAGGGAAAGAATGTAATGGAGAGTAATATAATAATACTTTAATTTAAAAATGTAGTCAGGCTTGATGACACATACCATTTATCCCAGCACTAAGGAGGCAAGTTCTCTGAAAGAGCAGAAAGTGCTTTAAATCCTGACCATCTTTCTATCCCCCTGGTTAATTTCTAACAATTACTTTGAAGAAAATAAATGAATTTTAAAAATTTGTGGTGCTCCTAGTAAAGTTGAAAATGCATATACTGTATAAAACGAGAGTCAAGTTGTAAATGTACTAAATAAAAAACAATCTTGCCACGCCTGCACGGCCAGAGTACTGAGCTTGGCGGAGGGTGTCGTGATTGAAACACTTAACAGACCAGCACGAGAAGTTAAGAAGAAGCTGCTGCCACCGCCACTGTTTATTACAGAGAGTAATGGGCTTATATACCCAAGCCAGGGGATGGGCTAAGCACAGGAGGAAGTCATGCTCCACCCACACCTGGGGTCAAGGCACCTGCACTGTGCACCAGAAAGTTTTGAAAACAATCTTGTTTGCTCAGCCTTGCATGGAAGTTCTATATCTGGGTGGGGAGAAAGAGAGTTGTGAGGGACAAGTACTTAAATTTCCCAACACAATCTCACTTATTATTTATGATAGTATTGTTTTCAATACCATCACATTAGAAAATAACATAGTTTATTAGACATACCTAACATAATTCTGCATAGTTAAAGCTGCCCTAAATATGATGGCTTAACAAAAGATATCATTTATCCTTTTCATAAGATCCAGAATACTCTACTGATCTCAGCTGGGGAGAGCTGGTCTTAGTTTCTGTCCAAAAATTAGTTCAGATAAAATCTATGTTTTGTCAATTATCTAGGACAAATGGGCTATTTTGGAAATGTTTCCCTTCCAAAATATGACAGAATGTTTGTACAGAGACAATATACAGAAAATATGCCAAGGCCCCTTTTGTTTCATGCCTGAAAACAGTATTTTGATAAAGAAATGTTATATGACAATGCCTAGCATAGTTGTACAGAGACTAAAACAACAATTTGGCTTCTAAATGAAAAATAAAAAAACATACTGAAAAGAGTTTAGATATAGGATATATATAAAGTCAAGAGCAGCAATGTGTTATACAGCAGGCTGAAGACACTATATGCCCTGTTCTACTTCTTCACTGGAATATGATCTAGATAACAATTAAGCGGCACAAGCTCTATATACTAACAAGGCTATACATACCACCCCAAAATTGTTAGCTCTAGGCCCTCCCATACAGCTGACAGCTGTGTAGCTTGATCTTCTTGTGGGCCTCCTAACAGTGATAACAGGGTCTATCTCTGACTCTTGTTGGCATTTGCAGCCCTATTCCCCATAGTTGGTAGGTAGCCTTGTCCAGCCTTAATACATAGTGAGATGCTTAGTTTTACTACAATTTTATATTCCATGTTTTGTTGATATTCATGGGGGTCCTAGCCTTTACTAAATAGAAATGGGGAAGTGAATGGTGGCAGAGGCAGACAGGAGGGGCTGGGAGGAGGGGGGTGAAACTGTAATATGCTTACAAAATAAATTTTCAAAAAGAAATAAACAGAATAGAAAACAAGCAAATAGAATATTCCATATGTTATTTGTGTGCATATATGTACATTTATATGCAATAGAACTATGAATATCTTTAATAAATACTAAATTAAGAATAATTAATAACTCTGGGTATACATAGAATGAGGGAAGGATGTAATAAAGATTAAGATATTAAGGCATTAGTCCCCCAACTCAATCAGAAGGGAGATTTTTAATATAATTTGATCTTGTACTAAGTTAATTTCTTTCAAAGTCATGGACTTGAAAGTGTTCTGTTCTCCATTGGATACTGTAGATTTAACATAAGTTTCCCATAATAACATACAGTTGCCAGGTAAGCTTTTGTGATACTTCCAGACAATTCAAAGATCAAGGAAAACTTTTTAGATATGTAGAAATTGTGTTAGGAGCACTGTGAAATAATGTAAGGAAATCAGATCTACATAGTCATAACAACTGAATAATAATAGAATGCTTTTTAAATGACAATTATTCTTCACGCTTCCTGTATCTTTGCCTGCATACTATTTTTCACTAATGAATGAACAAAGTATGAAGGAGGGGGACAAATTAATCAGTCTGACAGTTCTTATTTTAGCATTTCTAAACACAGTCTATTTTTTTTTTATTTCTGTCAGACCATCTTAATCATCAGTGAGCTATTTAGTATTAAGATTAGAATGCTTGTGGTGAAATCCTATTTATTATTACTGAAAAATTAATTTTTGAATGGATTTATCATGAAACTACCAAGCTACTTAGTACCTTCATCTCTTAAACTTTATCTTTTCTTACAACATACCATCAGCCATTTACTTCTAAGGCTCAAGTAGAAACATTCTAGACTAGATACACGGGATGAAACAAGTGCAAATAAATCATTCTGTTCACACAAGCCCAGCCTATGACTACCTCTTTATTCTGCCTTTATTGAATCCATTTACTCCCCCTTATTTTCCTCCTAGATAGTTATCGCCATGACAGCCTTTTCTCTCACCATATCATGCCTGGTTCTCATAATATATTTCCCATCACTAGTAGTTTCTCACCTAAAATTTTTACCTTATATATACAATGTCAGCTTTGTATTCTGGGTTGATTCTATGGTATGTCTCTGTGTTTTTTGAAGGCAGGTAGCTCATATTAGCAGAAATAGTTTCAAAAACATATACTGCAGTTACCCTATTCAGCACTGTCTGTGAGTACCACATATGATTTATTAAATTGCTCTGAGTGTCCACAACTCTCAGAACTCTATTAAAACTCTAATTTTTTTTTGTTTCTTCACTTTGCTTTATAAATCATAAAGAAGCATTAAATGGTTAATGTGCCAAGTATTAGAAACAATGAGAGTTTAACTGCAGCTAAGTCATCTGTATCCTCCCATCCAAGGCTCAAGGAACATTGAAGACGAGGGAGTAGAAAGAGTGTAAGAGCCAACAGATGCAGGGGAGTACTGTGTGACATCTAGACATAACATGGCTCTTATGAACTCACAACACCAATAACTGTATACATAAGACATCCACAAGATCAGTCCAACCAAAATTTCAGCACAGATAGATCAGAAATTCATGAATTCTTACCCTGATGGGCTATTGGAAATTGCTGGTGACTTGAAGAGGAAGAATCAGTTTTATTCAATGATATGATTCCTGAACAGGACCAATGCACCAAAGGATAATCCAACATGTGTGCATATGTGGAACACGGAGCTCTCATGGTTATTCATAATGATAAAGAAGAAGAAATGAAGTTAGGAGATAGATAGGGTAAGGACATCAGGAAGAGTTGAAGGGAAGTAGTGGTTGATGAATATGGTCAAACTATATTGCATGCTTATACTATAATTTCAGTGAAAAATAAGGACATCTGAAAGGGTCTACAAATGCTTGTAATGCATCCAAGTCAGGTTATAAATATATATGCATAATTTAAATGAACTATTTCCATCTTCTCTGACAAAGTTCCCTACAAGAGCCATAGAATATATAACAAAAACAGAATGTCATATATTTCCATGTCTTATTGGTTTTGTTTCTGAGGAGGCAAATAAACTGCAAAACAGGTAAGTCTGGTATTAAATAATAGGAAATAAATTTTTGCCTCCAACATTCTCTGATTAAAAAAAAATAAACTGTCATTTAATAATGGTAAAGCTTTCATTTTTTAGTCTTTTTGTCTTTTTAATTTCTAAATTTATTCAAAATCCAATCAATAATAGGAAGTGATCTGCAGGGCATTCCTAAATTCCCAGAGATTTTATAGTCTCCAAAATACATTGTTCTTTGTGCCCATATCACAAATAACCAAATTTAACCCAATTAACCTTTATCTCTCAGTTGAATTTTAAGCAAATATAGTCACCAAATAAATTTGAAAATGGATGAGATAAGCCTATTAGTAGCTCTCTTAGCACTAAGTACCTCTTCTCTTCATTCATTAATATGGTTCAAATGTTCTATTTATTTTAAGTAACAATCTGGCAGGCTTTAGTAATAAAATTCAAGATATAAAAACCAGGAATAATTCCTATTTTGACTCACAATATATCTAAAAATAAGCAATGCTCATTGCATTCATAGTATAAGATGACCTCCTATTTCCTAAACGAAAGAGGAAATAAAGGAAACCTCATCTAACACAGCTCGGTTTGCATTCCTATTTCCCATGGCACCAGTGTGTGCCACTTTAATGTCTATGAAGATAATATACTACAGTTGTTTATGGCTTTATTTCATTACTATGGCCTGACCTTTTCAAAGCAGGTACTTAATTATACTTATCTCTGTATCTTTATCACCTAGAACATCTTCTCAGAACAGATTTAAAATATACCTAAATTAAGTAGAGTTGTGTAGGTTTCACTTCATAAGAAAAATTATAGTATTCCAAATTTTAATGAGAGTTAGTGATATGTCAGTATTATGACCATGCAAAGTAAACTATTAGAAGTTAGCAAAACTAGCCCTTGAAAACATTTTCATATTTAGAGTTGGGATATGACAGATAAGGATATATCCTAGGACAAAGTCTTTAACATTCACTAAACATCCAATTAAGGTACCTGCTTTGAGTTCAAATGAGCAATTAACACATCTTGCAAGCATTGACATTAATCTCAGGCATCCAGATATTTAAAACAAACACTGCCAAAATACAAATAGACTTCAATTTACAAATTAAAATATTAACCTAGATATATATTAAGTGACATCATTCTCCTTTAAAGCATAAAAATTATAGAAATACTTTATGAATCTTATTAATTTTAGTTGCAAAAACCACAAGAAAAGAATAATTATTTCCATTTTGTAATGGTTAACCCTGAAGTATATGATGGCAAGCTGATATATAACAATACATAAATAAATTTGAGATTCAAGATTTATTACACTATATCTAGCAAGAATCTGGAAGCAACCTAGATACCCCTCAATTGAGGAATGGATAAAGAAGATGTGGCACATTTACACAATGGAATACTACTCTGCGGGGGGGGAAATAGAATCATGAAATTTGGAGGTAAATGGATAGAACTTGGAGAAACCATCCTGAATGAGGTAATCCAGTCACAAAAAGAGGAACATAGTATGTACTCACTCATATATGGATTTTTGGACCTAGTGCAAAGGATCACCAGCCTATAATTCACACCACCAGAGAAACTAGGATACAAGGAGGAATCTAAGAAAGTCATATAAGGTCCCTCACAGAAGGGAAAAGGAACAAGATCTCCTAAGCATACTGGGACTGGGAGAGGGACAGTGAGTGGAGAGGGAACTAGGAGAAAGAAGAGGAAAGGACATAGGACTAGGAAGATTGAGTCAGGAGAGGAATAGAGGAGAGAGAGAAAAAGAGAGTGAGATACCATAAAAGAGGGAGCCGTTATAGGTTTGAAGAGAAAACTGACTCTAGAGAAATGTCCAGAGACCTACAAGACTGACCCCAACTAACAATCTGAGCAACAGTGGAAAGGCTACCGTAAATGCCCTTCCCTGATGATGAGATGAACAACTAACTTATCCACCATCATAGAGCCCTCATCTAGTAGCTGATGGAAACAGAAGCAGACACCCACAACTAAACACTGAGCCGAACTGGAATCCAGATGCAGAGAGGGAGGACAAAACCATGTTGCAAAAACCCACAGAGACAGCTGAACTGAACAAGGGGGAGCTAATGGGCCCCCAGACTGATAGCTGGGAATCCAGCATGAGACTGACTCAGATGCCCTGAACATGGATCTCAGCTAGAAGGCCTGGGCAGTCTAAGGGACCTCGGACAGTGGAACCAGGATGTATCCCTGGTGCACAAAAGAACTTTTGGAGCACATCCCCTAAGCCTAGAAGCTGGAGGGAGGGCCTAGTCCCTACTTCAAATGACTTGACAGATTTTGTTGACCCCTCCTGGAAGGCATCTCCCTCCTTTTGGATTGGGGGGAGAATAGGATGGGAGGGTGGTTGGGAGGCATGTGAGGGAGGGAGAGTAAGGGAGAAGGAACTGGGATTTATATGTAAAATAAGAAAAATAAATAAAAGAATTATTACACTATATCATATTTTGTTCCTACCATGTCTCAACCAGGATAATTCACTATGTGTTTGTTATTCCTTTTCAAAAAATTTAAGGGCTCTATAAACATTTAATACTTAACCCATTTAAATAAAACCTCTATTATTTAATTCAATCATTTTATGAAATGGATACAAATGTAACTTACATATTTTTAGACATTCTGGATCATAATTTGTAGTGAACATTTTGCTGAAGACTTTTTAATGCCAAATAATTTTCTTTCAGTTTTGAGGAGCCACATTCTATTGGTTATTGGTTCAGGATAGTCTCCTCTGCAATAATACATTGTTCAATTCTGAATATCAATTATTCTTATCTTAAGGGCTTGAGAATCTTTGATATTATCCTTGCCTTCAGTGTGCTTCTTATTCAATAAATTATCTTTAGAAAGTAAATTTTACAATTCCTATCTGCATGATATTTTATTGGGTTTCATATTGAATTTCAGTCAGAAGTAGAAGCAAACTGCATATTTACAATTTGAGCAACCATAGAAAGGCTACCATAAGTGCCCTTCCCAGATAGTGACATCAACAACTAACTTATCCACCATCATGGAGCCCTCATCTAGTACTTATTGAAAACAGAAGCAAACATCCATAAATAAACACTGAGTCTAACTAGAATCCCGATGCAGAGGGAGAGGACAAGACCAGGTTTCAGAAACAAAAAGAGACAGCTGACCCGAACAAGGAGGAGCTAATGGGCCCCCAGACTGATAGCTGGGAATCCAGTATGGGACTGACTCAGCCCCCCGAATATGGGTCTCAGCTAGAAGGCCTGAGCAGTCTAATGGACCTCAGACAGTGGAACCAGGATGTATCCCTGGCGCACAAAAGGACATTGTGGGCACATCCCCCATGGAGGGATAGCTGCCTTAACCTAGAGACAGGAGAGAAGTCCTAGTCCCTACTTCACATAACCAGACAGATCTACATGACCGTATCTGGATGGCATTGCCCTACATATGGAATAAGGGTGCGATGATGGGTGGGGAGGGTGGTCAGGGTGCATATGAGGGGGGAGAGAGGGTAAGAGGGAGGGAGGGAGTGGGAATTGGATCAACATGTAAAATAAAAAAAAAATCTAGGAACACAAGGTAAATTGCAATGTCCAGAACAATGAAAAAAGAGGACATATCCTGCCCAATACCAAGATCATGTTACTTTTGCTCCCCTAAGGGAAAATGAATGAAATAATTAAGATCTCAAAAACAGAATGCATATTTATTAGTAGCATTATGTTAGGATTTAAAATGTCTTACTGGAAAATAAAAAAGGTCACAGAACAAATAAAGTAAATTGCAGAGCAGATGTTGAGACCTATCTGTATTGCCAGAGTTCTGGAGACAGAGAAAGAGAATCCCTGGAACAAGTTGGCTACTAGACTTGCCAGTTTATCCAATTCTTGGTTTAAGTAAGAGACCCGGCCTTACTCCATATAGTGGATCAAGATTGAGGGAGACAAACATGTACATATGTGCTCACGTACACACACACACACATACACACATACACACACACACACACAGAGAGAGAGAGAGTGAGAGAGAGAGAGAGAGAGAGAGAGAGAGAGAGAGAGAGAGAGAGAGAGAGAGAGATGGGGTAAACATATACATAATCACACCACAGTCACATACACGGAAATAAAAAGGATTACAAACAAGTGCCAAATGTTGGGGGAGAAATTTGACTAAGACATGTCTTTTTTAGACTAAATAATTGATAAAGAGTCTAAAAATCAAAGGTATAGGATGAACCCTATCACTGCTGTCTAACCAAAATCCTCACACCTGGCTTATGATAGGAAATGCTTATTAGTAGAAGGGAAAGTATCGCAGACTGGGGGGGGGGAGGTTCCGCCCCACTCCCAAGATCCACTCCAGTGTATTTTTCTATCTGAGGGGAAAAATAAACAGACGCTTTCCACTGGTAATCTAGAAAAAAGGGAAAAGGCAAGCACAGGTATTCCCGATGGTACCCTTCTCATTTACTTAAGTCTTTTATAGTCTCTTTCTTGACTCAGACAATCTCTCTCTCTCTCTCTCTCTCTCTCTCTCTCTCTCTCTCTCTCTCTCTCTCTCTCTCTCTCTCTCCCTCGTGTGTGTATATGTATATACATTCCTCTTTTGCCCAGTACATATTTTCATATTCAGTCAGTTACAAATATCCACACAGCCATGACCATACATCTTATCTACATACCCTCTCATCATACAGCACTTTATACAATCCCTAGGCACAGATTCTCTATGCAGCAGCAGCTCTTTCGCAGTTCTCTCTTTTACTCACACGCACTTACAAATACATACTTCTTCTGATTTATTCATTCATTTTCTTTACTCACTCTCACACAGTCATTCTCTCACACTTTTCTCATGCTTCTTGTTCAGCTCTCACACTTCTCTCTCCACTGCAGCCTTCTCTTGCATAACTCTGCCTTCTGCCTCTGTTTACCCTTTCATCCCTATTCCCACACTCTGTCTCACCATCCCTCTATCTCATCTCTCCTCTGCTCTCACTCTCTGTTTTCTCCTCTTCTGTGTTGTTTCTCTCTTTCTCACAGCCAAATTCTGGACAGTTATAGTCTGTTTTACTGGGCCCTACCCAAGCTCAAAACATAAGTTAGGTCATGGAGTTTCTCTGAGGTTAGGAAAGTCACAATGAGCCATGCATGTAGCTCTAAGTTGGTGAGAGTTCCCAGAAAGAAAATGACTTTAGAAATCAAGACTTAACTATAACAGTTAGCTAGCTAGACCTTGAGCCTGAGACTGGGACTATGTGCAGGCTAAAATTGGTTCAAGCTCTGGCTTTGAATCAGCATAACAATGACCTGGGGAAATGGCCTTGAGTATTCCTCTCTAGTGGCAACCACCCTGCTTTGAATTTGCTCTGCAGTATCTTGGCACTCTAAAAGGCCAGCTTTGTGAGTGAGAATTTTATTTCGGATCATCAATATTACATAACTTAAAGACCAAACTATATTCTGGCCATCCACAGTTATATGCATACCCAAAAAGTATAAAACACACCATGGAAAGGCTGTTAAAGAACCCCTGTTATTAGGGAGGCATAGCAGTGGTACCAGAGAAATATATGGACAGAAATTTATAGTCAATAAGCCCACGACTTTGTCAAGTTGGGATCCCCAATAATGCCTGGTGAGTCAGCTTTGCCAAGTAGGACTCTCCAACATCTAATGGGTCAACTTGTTTAATACTAGCTGTCACTGCTGTACAATGCCATGAGTTTTTGCAGAAAAGTAAAGAAGAGAGAACAGAGAGGAATACTTGAGACATAGCTCTGCACAAGATTTTTTTTTTTAATTTTGTATACCTTGGAGAAGTATGAAAGGACTTTCAGTGTTGGTAGGAGTTATAGATGACAGGATTGTGTGGTATATCCCTGTAAAATGGGGAATGGTATAGCTTAGGATAGAGTACCGGTATTAGTTTTTTTCACTGTCCAGGTTTATTGAAGTAACATGTCTAGCTGAAATTTACCATGTCATGAAAACAATTTCTTATAGGAAATATCCTCAGCTCCTTCTGAGCAACGGATCTCTGGGGGTCTTGACTAATCTGACTCTAAATACACACAGTTGTGGATAAACCCCAGGCTAAATTTCAATACAGACAACTGAGAAGTGCTATGCAAAAGGCACAAATCACCAAATTCAACGTAACAAACATATACACATCTATATGTGTATGGAATGGAATTAATGGAAGGCTGAGAGCTTCAAATGGCTTTAGGTGAAATAAAAATCACAAAGTACTGTATTTCATTTTAATTTTTGCAAGCATGATATCTTTGGAGTATATTTCATGAAAATCTGTGGCAGTTAGGAGATTAAAAATTAAAATAGTTAAATTTAATAGAAGAATAAATATAGAATGAAGATAATGAAGTCATGAATACTCCCTTTATATGAACAAAGTATAGATTTCTATTTTCAGTCAAGAAAAAGAAAGAAATGCTTGATAAAAATTTATACATCCTCTATGTGAAATAACTTGTTCAAAATACCCATATAGCTGATTATATGTTATCTTTATGTATGAACATCCAAAAAAATATTCTTTGGTGAAATAGTAGTTACAACAAAGATTGTTGCATAAAATTGTTATCAACATGTTCAATAGTGAAACTAGATCTCTGTCTCCCACCGTGCATAAAACCAGCTTCAATGAACCAAAAACTTTAGGGCAAAATCTGTAAGTCTGATACTATTAGAGGAAAAGAAACTTCAATTGATAGGTGTAGTAAATTACTTATTGAGTAGGAGTCTAGAGCAAAAGAAATAAGGTCAACAATTCAGAACTAAGATCACATCAAATTAAAATGTTTAAGGAAAGCCCAGGTGGCTTTATCCATAGACAAAGAAACTATAGTAAACAAAGGAATGCTGAGAAGAGGAGAAATACTCTTTTCCAGGGAGGAACGAACTACCTGGTTATACAATACCAAATGGTCAGCTCTGAAAATACACATACAAGTAACATCCAACTGAACCTGCTGTAAATATAAATAAGCATTACTTGCATGCTTGTAATAACAAAAAAGAGTTTGTGAATATGAAACAGAGCAAGGAGTGCATGGAGGGTTTGAAGGAAGAAAGGGAAGAAGCATATATATATATATATATATATATATATATATATATATGCTGAATATGCAAAGCTAGAATAAATAATCATTGAACATAGACTCCAATAAAATGAAAACAAGGTTACCAAAAGATGAAACAAAATAACCAACAAAAACATGGAAAAATATTCACCCTCACTAACCATCCAAGCAATTAAAATTAAAATTATGCAGAAACTTTTAGAAGGTTCAGTGTTAAAGGTGTTTGCCAAATAACCTTCATAACATAATTTCAATCCCTGGAATCCAGAGAATAGTGTGTGATACCGTGGCATGCATCTATTATCACATTATTCATGTGATGGAGCTGGGAGGCAGACGCAAGAGAATTGCCTAGAAGCTCATGGGTCAGCTAACCTGGAGGACAGAACACAGTAGCAGAAACAAGGGTAATACTGCCTTAACAATGTCCTTATTGACCACATACAAGAGAGCCAATTTCTCACTATTATAGCAGTCTGGCTAGGGTTTGTGTGGACCTTTCAGTTGTTTCCTGTGGATATATTTATTCTATTTCTCTTGTACCCTCCTGTAGTGGCATCTTGTCTTGCCAGTGAATTTGTGTTAGAAGCCTCACTGGCAAGGCAAGATGGCACTACACCCTCTTCAAGAGAGAAAGATGTTGGGTACTTTCACTTATTCTAACAGAGTAGACCTGGTGTTGACAGTTTCACATTTATTTCCCAAGGATAGTGTTTAGTATTGTTCAGAATAAACAACTTTCAATTCTGCAGAATTTTTATATTCACCTCTAATTTCCTGCACAACAGGTAAGAGAGAACTCTGTATATTTACAATCAACTGATATTTCCACAAGAATGCTGAAAACTTGCAATGGGGGAAATGAAGCTTTTTCAATAAATGGAAAACTAGATATTCAAACACAAGTGTCTAAAGTTGGGCCTTTAACTCACAATATGCAAAAGAGCCCTCAATATGGATTATTATAGACTTAATTTACTACTAATAGAAAGTCCTATGGTAAAGCTTTCCAATGCTATCTAGGAAATGATATTTTTATTTGTAACCTCTTAAGCATAAGCAACAAAAGCACCCTGTACACACAGAAGTGGTATCAAACTTAAACAAACCTATGTCTGTGGTCAATGTATTATATGTATTAGAGGAAACAATAAACAGAAGAAACAATTTATGGAAAAGTATGTCATTTCCTTATTCAGGTTGAGGAATATCTAAAGATGTACAGCTATTTATGTACTTATACATTTATATACATATATAAGAATAAAAATTATAGTAAAAGAGTACATGGATTTGAGAGGAACTGTAAGGGTCTGCAAGAAGCAAGGGGGGAAATGACGGGATTATATATAATTTATAAAATAAAAACATATATTAATGTAAAATGAAATATTGTATAACTGAAATATGCTGAGTAGATCTTACTGTGGTCATCATAAAAATAAAATGGTAACTATGAGAAATGTTGGATGTATGTTAATCACAGCAAAATCATCATGCAAATATAAACATGTATATAATATATTCATTTAGGTTTTGCTCATTAATTTATGTCAGTAGTGACAGAAAGGCTAGAGAAATATTATCTAATTTATAATTGAGATGCCATATAGTGAGCATAAAGATATATTTTGCAAACATTGAAGACTAAGACACAAATACTGCTATTAAGTAATTCAATGCAATAAAAGGTATAACATATTATATTTTCTGTGAATTTAGTTACATGAATGTCTTTTAACACATATGCAACCCTTGTCAAAGAAAATGTCATATTTTACCAAAATTTATCTTCTTCAGCCAATTACTAGCATAAGTTATGATTTACTCAGAATTTGTTAGTATGTTATTTGGTATGAAGAAAATTAAATATAAATTTTCACTGGCAAATAAAGCAGATATTAGAGTATAGTGTACAGATATGGACAATATCATATAGAACACTCATTCTGTTGTTCCTATTGTATGACAGATATTAGTATTGTAAAATAGTAAAAGGTGAAAGATTTATATGATCTGAAGACAAACCCTATTAGTGTTGTAAAATAGTATAATGCTTCCTCACAGTAAATGCTCAAAACGTATCTGGTAAATTAGGTCAATTAAGGCACTAGACCTTTAAGAGGTAAAAATTGTAAAACTGATCAAATGACCTGATTGTCTCAAAGAAGAATATTATGATTTTGTGACAACTGTTGAGTAATTTATAATGTGTTTTTGAGAATAAGATCATTGCATTAGACACAACATGGCATAACATAGTTACATTTGTGAGTCATTAAGAGCAATAGGGTGAATTGATGTGAACAGAACCCTTCTAATGTGTGTATTTTTATTTATATACTACAGAAGACAAGAAATTACACAC
This sequence comes from Phodopus roborovskii, assembly GCF_943737965.1. NCBI lineage: Eukaryota > Metazoa > Chordata > Mammalia > Rodentia > Cricetidae > Phodopus > Phodopus roborovskii. The sequence goes on along the minus strand of NW_026125861.1, from coordinate 487,988 downwards.
AGACAATGGCTATAAATACAAAAACCTACAAGATTACATCTTTCAGTTTAAAGTGGCAATGATCACATGCCCCAATACAATTACGCATTAAAGAGAAAATTCTTCTAGTAGAAACAAAAATGACCCAGAATCCTTAATGGAATAAGATTTGTTTGCTGTGTTTTCTAGCAGTAACATAAATAAGTAGCATGAAAAGATGTCAGATTCAGTCAAAATTGTGTCAGTGGAGTTTATGATGATGCTGAGTTATAGAAGACAAGGAGCTATATGTCAACACTTTTGTCCTGGAATATCATTATACTAGACAAAGTCTTATAAAGAAGACATTTTAAAACTTATGCATCCCGAGCATAACTTCTCACACTTTTTTATGTGCTTGCTATCCATTGAAAACTAAGAATATAGAAGACAATTTGAGTACTTTAGTTCTATTAAAAAATACTTTTCTGTTTCAGAAACACATGGAGACTCACTAATGCCTGAAAAGAATAGAAAGTAGTTTATTTTTATTACCTTATATCCTTGCCCACAAACTATAGTATAAACATGTGGAACAAAATGACTAAAATGTTAGATAGGAATCCCACACTAGAGTAAGTCAGTCATTGAGGGAGGTTAAATCAACAAATACTCCTAATTTCAATTTGCTATTATGAATATTGAAGTTCATATTAAAAACCAAACTTCTGATTGCCTGGCCTCTGCTGGAAGTGAGTCTGGGACCAGTTCAGGATGAATCCCCCCCTAAACCATTCCCTGGGAACTCCCTGAATTAACCCCGAATGAATCTCACTCCCCCCTGTGTCCTGTCCCCAGCAAGAGCACTCCTGGTGCTCTGAAACACACCCACCCCTACCCAACCCCAGTTAATAGCCTGCCCTCCCCCCACCCTGTGCCATAGCCTGCCCAATGTCCCACTGCTCTAGTTGAGCACTGGAACAGAGGGCAGATCCAACAATCCCACCACCATCAGGGAATTTCCTGGAGGTGATCTGAGCACACTAGACCCACCTATCCACTCAGAACCACCCTGAATCCACCCCCTGCCTGATCTCTGACCCCCACCTCTGGGTCTCTGCCAGAGCTCCAGCCCTCTGCCAGAGATCTACCTATCCCTGCTGGACCATCCTGAGTCCCTGCCTGACCCCTCCGGGTCTCAGCTGGATCATCTTTGACCCTCATCTCCAGACCCCTGCATGAGGAGAGACCTCTGAGAGAGCTTGGACCACCCAGAGATACACACATCGAACTTATGACACATCTAAGCCCACCAGGGGAGTAGCATAGAGAAAGAGAGACCCCACCAGAACACATTGGAAGGAGCAATGGGAAGACCGCAATACAAGAAAACACCTAACAATAGAAAGATAAGCATGGCAACTACAGAATCTAGGGACTCTACACAAACTAGACTTGAACACCCTAAAGCATATGAAGCAGAAGAGAACGACTTAAAAAATATCTTCCCATAAATGATAGAGGTTTTCAAGACGATGTGAGAAAATCCCTTAAAGGGAAAAAAAAAATACAAACACACAAAAAAAAAAGAAAGAAAGAAAAAAATCTCTTAAAGAAAGTAAGGAAAGCCAAGAAAAAACAATTAAACAGGTGAAGGAAACAGTTCAAGACTTAAAAACTGAAATAGAGACAATAAAGTAAACACAAACTGAAGGAATGCTGGAAACAGAAAAACTGGGCAAACCATTGGTAACTACAGACACAGCTTAACCAACAGAATACAAGACTTGGAAGAGAAAATCTGAGGTCCTGAGGATAAACTAGAAGAAACAGATTCATCTACCAAAGAAAATCTTAAATCCAATAAATCCTTAACACAAAATATCCAGGAAATGTGGGACACCGTAAAAAGGCCAAACGTACTAATAATAGACATAGAAGAAGGCAAAGAAGCCCAGCTCAAAGAAGCAGAAAACATATTTAACAAAATCAAAGGACATGTAACACATAAAAGCAAACATATCAAAATTACACCTGACTTCTCCATGGAAACTCTCAAGGCCAGAAGGTCCTGAATAGATGTTCTACAAGCACTAAGAGTCCACAGATGCCAGCCCAGGATACTTACTATACCCAGAAAAACTCTCTATCACTATAGACAGAGAAAACAAGATATTTAATGAGAAACCCAGAGTTTCACAATACATATGTACAAATACAGCCCAACAGAAAGTTCTGGAACTTTCTCCAAACCAAGAAAGTTAACTATTCTCACAAAGACATAGGCAATAGACAATCCAACTTTACCAAAAACCCAATGGTAAAAAGGACAAATGTATTGAGAATACCACTACCAAAACAATTCTAAAACAAACAAGTATTAACAATCAATGGTCCTTACTTTCCCTCAACATTAATGAGAAATTGTATCATACATATTTTATTTAGCTCTAGGTATATCCCAGCCATTTATTCTCTGCATTTTGAGCATTTGTGGGTGTCTGTAGTAACTTTCTTCTGTTGCAAAAAGAAGCTTCTCTGATGAGAGTAAAGAATTTTATTTATATGTGATTATAGGTTTAAAGTCTTAGAATGTAGTTAGAATCTGTGTAGATTTATGAAAATGGTAGTACTCATTTTTCCTCATAGTCTATGATAGCCTGCTTAAAAATATGCAAGCATGATCTCAAAACAGCTATGGTTATCTGGACAAGACCTATATGAGATTAAATCAGCCACAATCCCACTGTAGAGAGGGTAGATGACATCCAAAACCCATCCCTTGCTGATGAGCTATTATAAGTGAATACTTACTGGGAGATGTTCCTTATTGAGTATATTCCTACTAGTAGGTTTTCAGAGGATGAGGGTTATATCTACAATTCATTTTCCTTACTGTGAGCTGAACCTAGAGCCTTTTTTCAGAGAATTATCCTAGGTTACTTCACAAGACAGATGTAAGAGATATATAAACAAAACTAAATACCAAGTTATTCGAGGAAGAAGGCCATCCAAGTTCTTTTATAAAAGGTAAAACTAAAAAAGAAACATACACATGGAAACTGATTCTACAGAACAGTGCCAAAAACAATCTTCTTGACAAGTGATAAGAAAGACAAGTTTGTGGTCAGAGGAGAAACATTCAAAAGGACTCAATATAGGAAACAAAGGAAATGGGAAAAACAAATGCCATTTACAAAAGATGACAGAGAAACAAGCATAGTGAATAAAGTGGAAAGGGTTAGAGGAACTGGATAAAACTGTGCTAACCCTGTGTTTAATGAGAGAATACAGCTTAGACAATAGTAGAGAATAACTATCCTGCCTTGGAACAGGATGATTTTCTATGGTGGCACCATTACTTAAATTAGAGTGTTTATAAACAAAGGCAGGGCTGAAAGCAAACGACATTTCCCCTGCATCCAATAAAACTGTAGGATACAACCTTGAACAATTTTAATACACTTAGAATCAGGTCTTTGTTATCTTCAGGTAACCCAAAGCACAGGGGATCGATCCCCTTAAAGTAGGAGGATTTTCTCCCTTTCATCTAGAATTCATAATGACTTTCTGTTTCTCATTTACTTTTAGGAAACAGCATGCCAGGAAAGACTAAAAATGTGGTACATATATCACTACCATACTAAAAGAAGGAAATGGATGCTTTACATTATCAACTGTAAAGAAAAAAGAAAAATTCACAGAAATGTGCTATTCATATTCATTTGCCATTTGCAAAAGCTTATTTGGTAAATGATAGCAAAGTATCTGGGGTGTATTCATGAATTCATCCAATATTGAAAGGACCAATATTGCATTTCTGAATCGGCCTGGAAACATAGTTTTCATATCATTTCTCCCATTCTCTTAATTAAATTATTGCTATTTAGAGCAAAAATATTTCCCATGATGGCTTTTCTCTGTAGATCTGAGAAATTTTCATATATACTTATTCTTTTACTTACGTAAAAAATTCATTTTTAGATGCCAGTGCTATATAGCTAAGTAATAATGTATAACTCAATATAATGGAGAAAAGAAAGCACACATATTTACTTGGCTAAATGAACAAAGACCTCTGTGTGTAATGGTTTAGGATTGACCTCCCTTGGGACTCTTACTCAGTTACTTTCCATGAACAGGACTATGTCCTAAGCTAATCCTTTTGATTTTACAAAGTCCTCAGTTTTTCCATCATAACAACTGACAGTGTAACCTTGTTCTGTCTGTTTTTCTCATGATCATGTGATCATTAATTTATTTTCCTGATAACCCCAATGTTACTAAAGGTAATCAGAATATTAGGACTCAACCAAAGGAATGTCACATACAAACTGCTTCAAGACTTGTTTTCCTCTTCTAATATTAGCTTTGGAATTTTCCAACACATATTTACCTTCTTTAAACACATTAGGTGTTAGCACCCTGTGTACTTTTATTTCACAATCTTTAAGCTTCACCGTAAAATACCACACGTTTTTAAAAATTCTATACATCAGATATGAACCCTTTCTTGGTATCTGCACTGCCATCCCTCATAGCTCTCACATGGAACCAGTGGGAAGAAGGATCCTCAGTAAGATTTCTCAAAAAAGAATTTCCATGTGTACAAACACTTTAGAAAATACTCATATGTTTCTAGTTTGATATTTGAAATATAATCAATATTAATTTTGGCAAAAAAAGCCAGTTTTTCACAAACGTGGAAACACTACTCCTTATGACTAATTTAATTGTACAAATATTTAATTGATACTTTATACTTAATTTTATGATGGTATACATTTTGATTTCTTACTAAGTGACTTAGAAAAAAATACCTGAAAAGTATAGTAAAGTTACGAAAACAGAACATCCAGGCCAACACATATCAAGCAGAATAGAAAAGGAATTGTGATAAAATATATAAGTTCTAAGGCTTAATGGGAGCAATAAGAAAATTAATAAAAAAACAAACTATAAAATCTGCCTTGTTTTTTCTTGTTAATGCCTCCCTCTGCAGCTCAGTTTGTCTTCTAACTTACAGCATACTTATTTCAGCTTTTTGAATGCTTAGATCACAGTTATTCAAAGTCAAAGCTAGGTAAATAACTACTTACTAAACAAAAATACCAAGACACGTGTCTGTTTTCAAGAGGCAGAGGCAGGATGATCATGGTAAGTTTGAATGTCTCAAACAACTGCAAATGAACAAAGAACAAAATAAATGAACAGTAAACAAAGCACCCAGTAGGATGGTGCACATTCAATTTATTAGCATTGGGGAGTTAGAGGAGAAAACATAAGTTAAAGGTCATCCAAGTGTGTAGTAAGATGGATGCCAGTTTAAACTTCATGAGATTCTCTCTCAATAAATTAAGAAGAGAAGAAATAATTTAAATTATGGTTTATTTTCTGTCCTGTGATTTGGGTGTTCAATCTCCTCCTTCTCAAGTCATCTGTAATGCCACAGTATTACATAGAAGTACAATTAAAAAAAAAAAACTAAGCATGTTCATGCTTATATCCTCTCTCTCCTCTGTCTCGTTTCTGTCTCTCTGCCTCTCTCTGTCTCTCTTTCTCTGTTTTTGTCTTTATCTGTCTCTGTGTTTGTTTCTGTTTCTGTCTCCTTATGTCTCTGTACCTCCCTGTGTGTCTCTTTTTTTGTCTCTGTCTCTCTCTGCCTCCCTCTCCCTTTCCCTCTTTCCTTCTCTTCCTTCCTTGCTTCATCCCTCCCTCCCTCTCTCTCTTTTTCCTTCTATCCCCCTATATCGCGGTTTCATAAGGATCAGGATAAACAATTGGGCTGAACAGTTGTTTATTCAGGGAGAAATAACTCACAACATAGACAGGTGAACACCAACAGGTTCCTGCTTCCAAGAATTCCTCGGAAGTCCTCCTGTCTCCTTCCAGCATGCGAGAGCACTCACTCTCCCATGCCTCCTCCAACTTAGTTCCCCAGGTCACTTCCGCCTCTGGCTCCACCCCCAATGGGTGTGGTCAGTGACTACCCCACTACACCCCTCCTTGGATGTGATACCTTGACTTCCCTACACTGACAAATAAACCCTTTCCCTTTAGTTGCTTTTTTTCCAAGGATTTTATTACATCAACAGAAATGAAACCAGGACAGCACAGACCTTCGTATATTCATTCTCAATGTTAGTAATATACCATTTCCTTACTTTTTGGTCACTTTTCAAAAGGAGCCTTCTTTCCTTCAATTAAGAGGAAAGGGTGTATTATTTTGTATCACCATATTCTGTAAAATATGTCATAGACATTTTTCTGTTGATTAACTTATCTTAGTGAAACCTTTCATTTCTAAAGAAAACAACAGCTAATATGAAGAACTAACATATGGGAGTACAGGCCTCTTACTTTGCCAAAACTAGATTTTGAATTTCACATGGACAAGTAATCTGCTGTGTTTTCCTGGAGATTATCAAAGCAATCCTTATAGAGTCATCAAAGAAATTAATCAGTTCTTTTGTAGCATCCCATGTCATTTCCTTGATGAAGATTTCACTAATTTAGAATGTCTTCTCATATTCTTGATGAAATAAAGACGAAGTCTCTGGAGGGTGATTGATTGTCTTTTTAATAACCAACAGTCAATGGATACCAATTCAAAATTCCTTTTATGCTTCCACAGTTTCTTGCACTTTTAGGAAGAGTCCATAGAAAACTGTGTTAAAGAAATGTTAATCAAGTTTAATGAATTTGAACTATTACCCTAAGCAACTTGATATTTTTAAAGAGTAATTTATATATTTTTACCACACAATGTTCCAGAACATCTTATGCCATAAAATTTTTGACTTTATTTTTGAAATACAGTAAATCTAAATTAATGCTATCATGCTAAAGTTTGGTTCAACTGAAGTTTTAGTATCTATCACATTACATAAAAATGACTTTAAAAGTTCAATCCATTAATATGGGAGTTATTATCATTTTGCTAATAATAACTTAAGCCTTGAATGCAATTGAAGTAATTAATAAGGAGGTCATGTTTATATATTTATATATGCATGTATGTGTGTGACAATAATAAAGAAAAGGAGATATGAGTTTGAGAGGGTGTAAAGGGAGGGAGAGGGTTAAGAGAGTGAATAAGGGAAGTAATATAGGAAAGAGAAGAGAGAAAGTGCTATAATTATATTCAAAATAAGATGTAAAAATATAAAAATTTTGAAGATTTGTTTCTATTAAAATTAAAAACTATAGAGACCCTCAGACAGTGAAACCAGGATGTATTCCTGGTATACAAAAGGACCTTGCAGGCACATCCTCCATGGAGGGATACTCCCTTAACCTAGAGATAGGAGAGAAATCTTAGTCCCTACTTCAAATGACTTGACAGATTTAGATGACCCCTCCTGGAGGGCATTACCCTACATGTGGAACAGGGAGGGGGAAGGGGAATGTAAGGGGCGAGTGGTCGGGGTGCATGTGAGAGGGAGAGAGGGAAAGAAGGAGGGACAAAGGGAAGGGGAAGGGAGGGAGATGGAACAGGGATTGATATTTAAATAAAAATAGAAAAAAAGAAAAAAATTATAGAGACAAAAATTAAACCTAAAAGACAAACCACATTATCTCATTATACATAGTTTGTATATATACATGTGCATATTATATGTATATATGTGTATTCATGTGTATACAAATGGTTATGTATGCATGTATACATATACATGCTACAATCTGTAAGATCACACAATAATTATACATCCATTGTATTAAGAAATAAGTAAGAAAAATTAAGCATTCTTCTGGTGGATGAAACCAGTACAACGATGTACTTGACATTATAATCTCATGAATGAATTGGCTGTTTCTTGCTGTAATTTCTACCTGTACTTTATTGCTTTCTGTACAAACTTGGGATTTACTTCCCACAGTTCAGCACCATCTGATAATTTACTAAAGACAACTTTCTCCCATGCATTTGGAGTTTCACTGATTATACTCCCTAGCTATGTGCAAAACATGTTCTCAATTAACAGGTCGTAGTTTAATGATTACATTTCTTAGCTATGTATGAGACCTGTTTCCCCCTATGAGGTCTTTGTTCCCCTCTCTATTGTAATTGCAGAGATCGAGATCTGCATTCCCTGGTTTTACCTCTATGGCAGATAGAGAACCCTAAACTAAGGTTGTGGTGATATATTTCGACAACAGATACTTTAAACACCAGTGATGTCAAACAAAATTGTAAAAATACAGGAAACACAGAAGAAAAATCATCATATACTTTATTCCACGCTACTTTTTTAAACATTTCTCATTGTTGCAGAAATTTAGAAATTACTAAAAAATATGTCTCTCAAGGTCTGTCTTAGAAAACGCCTGAAAATCAGAAGTGTTCAGTAGAAAAGTGAAAATTGTTCTAAAACACTTTTTAAAACTTAAAAATAAAGCACTATAATAAAATACCCTGGTGATATATAGAGCAGGCATTAGTTTTCTGTAGGAAAAACCTTCTGTTTTTAATTTTATTTTTCTCTCATAATGCATCAGGATTGCGTCTCTCCTTTTCCACTCCTCCCAGTTCTTCCACCTCCCTCTGTCCACGGCCCACCCTTTTCAAACAAGATTGGGCCTTCAAGGGATATCAATTGAAGCTTGAATGCAATTCTTTTCCAAGAACCTAGAAATCACCTTGATGCAGTACCCAGTAATGACCACAAGGAGGCAGAAGAACAATGTAATAGTTTTTAAGGCTGTCCTTGGAAACTAGGCACCTTAATTTTAACCAAATGTTACAGAACTATTCATTATAACTACTCTTAAATCCTAACATCACAGTGTACCACTTCTACTTATTCACATTCTACATAAAAATTAAAGTTAGTAAATGATGAAAATACAAATGACACTATAGGGGTAAGCGTATGTGTGTGTTTGTGTGTGTGTGTGTGTGTGTGTGTGTATTCACCTAATTTTACTTATAGAAGGTCACAGTGTTAATATTACCAGTTTTAATGAGTTGACATTTTTATTCATATCTCCCAGAAAAGTGCCATGAAAGAAACAAACTCAACTGGAATGGTTGAAAATGAAATTTATGACCTATGAGAAAGCTCTCAAGAGTTCCTGGTCTAAATCACTGATGTTATCTGTAATGGAGAATCTCAAAGCTGTGAAAAAAATGTTCCCAAGTAAGTCTAGAAAGCATATTTTCTGCTGTCTGCATTAGTGTTGTGATAACCACAAAACACTCATGGTTTTCAGAATCCCATAAAGGTGGTAACAATGTTGGCTTTGCTCTGCCTTGGGATCACAGACTCAACTATATGCAGTGACAGTGCAAGGTGATAGAGAACCACAGAGCGTCATCCATGGCTTACATGCATTTTATCACTTCACCACACAGAAATATCATCTAGGCAGGAACTGCAAACAGAATAATTTCCTACTAGATGCTATTAATTATGGAAACATAAAGAGAAAGAAAACGTTGTGCATATTCTACATTAAGATTTTGATAATCCTAGCTATAAAGGAGTGATCTTCTTTCACATGTCAATCCCAGTTTGTTCTCCATTTCTTCCTCACCTTCCCACCACCGACCCCCTATCCCATCCTCTTTCTGCTCCGCAGGGAGGGGAAGGCCTTCTATTGAGAGTCTTCAAAGTCTGTCACATCATTTGGAGCAGGGCCTATGCCCTCCCGCATGTGTCTAGGCTAAGGGAATATCTCTCTATGAGGAATGGGCTCCAAAAGTCCATTCATATACTAGGGATAAATAGTGATCCACTGTCAGAGGTTCCTTAGACTGCCCAGGCCTTCTAATTGAGACCCACGTTCAGGGGATTTATGCTATTCCATGAGAAAAATCCACATAAACCAATTTTATATATACCATATATGCAAGCTCCCAATTTAGTTTACAATCTCCTCGGTCCCATTATGTAACTAAGACAAAAATTTTAAGGTAAATCAAAAAATTGATTTTTATCCTACATCTAGTTATGGCGATGCCATTTTCTTTTTCAGTTAATAACTATGGTAAATTATTTGAATTTGTTTCACAACAATGCTAAACTTTACTGAAACAAACCTAATTTTGTCATTTTAACTTGTCCTGTGGTTAATTTGTTGCTATATCATGCTAATTACTTCTGTATTTTGGATCTGGAATGCTCTTTAAAGGCCTTTGGGTAAAGATCTGTAACTATACTGGTTCTATTGGATGCTGGTGAACTTTCAAGATTATGAACTAAGGGGAAGTCTTCAGCTCTTGAAAGTTATTCTTTGGAAGGGGATTTAAGCTTCAGTTCTTTCTTTGATCTCTTCTGCAGCTGAATAATAAGGAATAATGGTCTACGATCTCCATACATCTTATCTGACTGCTTACTGGCTGTTACGAGGCAATTGATTTTCCAGGAGATAATGTTTTGCTACAGTCCTATACCCAAAAGGTCTAACCTAGTCAAAAACTGTGAGGGAAATGATGTTTCTCTCTTTGTAAATTGATTATGCTACATGCTGAGTCCTTGAAAGCCGTGGATCCTGAAAGCCTGACTAGGGATGACTATGGAATAAAGAAAGGACAGACACATGTACAGAAAAGCTGGAATTGAGTTATCTGGGCTCTCAGATGAAGAAGCTGGAGCCCCCTAGAAGATCACAGTGTTTATTATATACTATTTATCAGGGAGATAGGGTTATTGCATACTGATGTAAAAGAAGGTGTGGTTATTATATGAAGACAAACAAGTAGCCAGATGTAGTTACTCTTGGCAGGAGCAATCTATATAGAGAAGCAGCCTCAGTCCATAGCAAATAGGGGAGAAAACCACTGTAGACATTTTCTTAGCACACTGCCAACATTTGCATCACTCATACCAGAGGAAAGCTTTTCTATCTCTCTGAACCTCACTGGGTAAGGCTTTGTCACTCCCATGGTGCTAAGCTATTGGTATTTAACATGCCATGCCCTTGTTAAGCAATATTCATTCATTCCAAACTTCACTCACTCCATACAGTTATTTATATTACTTGTTACCCGTGTCAAGACCTGGATGATATAATGATTGCTACATCTATGTTCATTATAACTTTGTCCTATAATGCTGATTGTTGCACCACTTTTACCCACAGTTGGTTTTAAGAGTTTGGTGATCCCAGCATTCGGGAGCCAGAGGCAGGCAGATCTCTGTGAGTTTGAGGCCAGCCTGGTATACAAAAGCTAGTTCCAGAACAGGCTCCAAAGACACAGAGAAAGACTGTCTTGTAGAAGCAAGCAAACAAACAGAAACAAAACAAAAAATGTTTGTTGATTTCTGCAAAGTAATTGATATCTTTAAAAAGCTCATTTGTATGAAACTTAAATTTATTCCTCAGGACTGAAGAGATGGCTCCACAGTTAAGACCACTTAGTGCTCCTGGGCATTGATGGCACAAGCCTTTAATACCAGTACTCAGGAAACAGAGGCAGGTGGATCTATGGTTCTAGCTACCTGTCTATAACTGCAGTTCCAGAGGACTTGATGCCCTCTTTTGGTCTTTAAGGATACTAGGGATACTGTATGCACATGGTGCATAAACATGCTTATAGGCAAAAGCACCCCCACACAAAAAAAATAGAAGTACATAATTTTTAAAACTTATTCAATATATTTCCTGGAGAAGGGCTGATAAAACAGAGGATTATCAACATAAAAAAGTTGAGCTAAGGCTATTACTCAATGGGTACGACTCTTGCTTTGTATATATGAAGTAATAAATGTGATGAGAAAACACATATAATTGTTTCTGTATATTGTTTCCCTAAAAGAGCCTTAGATCTTATTTAATTACAGTGAAAACATTGTTTTTTGCAGTTCACTATTCATCTTTTATCCAATTTACTTTATTGAAGTAATATTACTTTTCTCATTGCTGTGACAAAATATCTGGTAAAATGTTTAAGACCAGAAGTCTCTACTTTGGCTCACAGTTTGAGAATACTGTTCACAATGATAGGCAAGTCATGGTACAAGGAACATGAGGCAGCTTTTAAGAGTGTATAGTCAAATTCAATAGTCAGGGCACACACAGAAAAGAATGCTGGTGTCAGACTGCAATCCAATCCAGAAAACAGGTACTGCCCACACATACGTCTTCCCACTTCAGTCAAATGTCTGGAAATATCCTCATAGGCAAGTGAAAATGATTCTAAATGCCACCAATTTGGTTTATATTTATATTGTATTATTTGTGCATATTGAAAACATGCTGTTTTATATCCTTTTCATTAGAAATGTTTGATCTAAAGTTAGACATAGTCACATGATTGATTATTACCTTGTGGTTTACAAAATTTGGCTTTAATTTTATCCCTACCAGTAACTTATTACAGAAATTGGTACTATCTCCCTGAGCTCTTCTATTTGCTGGTAACTGTTGTGATATAAATTCTCATCTGAGAAATATTTATGCCTTCCTGAGAGTGTCTGTTTAGCCTGAAAAGCCCCATAATTGCACATAGCAGGAATGTTCTCCATACCCTTGTCAATCCTAGACTCTAGTTTCATCTTCATGTGCCTTTGTCAGTATGTTTTTGATATTACTGAATTTCAGTATCATAGAATCCTGCTTTTCAGATCCAAGCCTCATAATTAAATAATTTAACAACACTGTACCAATCTCCACTTCCTTTGATCTTTATTTCTGTTTGGCCTGTAGAAATGACTCATAATTCTTTCCAATGCCAACTTTAAGTTTTAAAAGAAGTGTGGCCCCATTCCTGTTTCTCTTCTTATATTGTAAATTATTTTATTTTATATTTTATACAAGCACTGCCACATCACCTAATATATATGCTCAGAAGAAAACCAGTAGGATCTTCTTCAAATTTATTCTTTATTCTCAGAATGTGACAAGTTCAATAGTATTAATCAGGAAATAAAAGGCATTTTAAACGGAAACTTTTGACTCACTCCATCTACTTCTCAATGATGAGTCTACTATCAGGGCTAACAATTCAAGAAATGATTCTAATGAATGCCTTAAATTCAAAGAAGTGAATCATGACATATAAAATTGACATAGAAGTATAAATAAGGCAGAAAATTCTACCTTAATTTTCCCCTATTGAGACCAATTTATGACATCCCCAAAGTATCCTGTCTCAGTGTGCCTCATGCATGCATTTAGAAGGAGCTAGTTGTGCTGAATCTCAATATGATACAGAAAGGAAAGTAATTTAAGGTAGCTACATCTCTACAACAGAATTTAACTATCAGGAGCAAAACACACAAAATATTTCTAATAAATCCTTAGAGTGGTAATGAGGTACAGGATGTACTATTTAATATTGGTCTGACCTCTCAACTCCATCTCAAGCATGTCAGAAGATGCTTATTTAACACCACCCTTCATATACTCTGATGAAAAGAACATACTTGTCACAGAAGATACCAGAACACACAGAAGAATACGAACAAACTGGTACCCATGTAGTTTATTTCTGATTACTCATACTTAACCCCAGATACTTCTTTCCCCATACATCTTGAATACAAAAATACAAAAAGCTCCCTATTTCTTTAAGTCCTGATTTCTGATTTGCTCCTATTAATGTGCCTCGTCAGTCTTTAGTCATCAACTCAGCATTGATGAGGATACTATTTCTTTCTTCCACAGTATTTACCACTCCTATAATGATTCTTAGTTATGGCAAAATAGAAATGCATGTATTACTTTCTCTTTCAGAAAGAAAGCCTTCATTGCCATAATCAAATATAGTATTTTTCTAATAAGTAGAAAACCTGCTAGGCATTCTAAATTAATGTTAGAATCCAATCTGAGGTGATAGTATCAGAAATATAATGTTTGTTTTGGGGGAGTATCTACCCTTCAGTTTTCAGTGGCATATATCTGAACTTTAATATGATTTTTCAAAAATAATGAACCCCCTGATGTTTTACTTCTTGGAACAAAATTGAGTTTTTCTATAATTTTCACTAAGTTAATATGACACCCTTTTAAAGTGATGTCTTTGGTGTCTCTGTTGTCAAGTGTATGATATATATCAGTGTTCAAGAAAATGTGGGGGATATTGGGATACAGAGAAGTTTCATGATTGCTTAATACTGCATATGAAACTAATTCAATTTCATGTATAAAAGGAAAAGTCCAATATAACACAAGTAACATGCTTTTATTCATAGTGTTGTTGTTACTCTTTTCATTTACATTATTTTTGTTGGGCTGAGGGTGAAGGCAAAGTCTTGATCATGCTGGTCAAGTACTGTAGCACTGAAATATACCTAGCCCCAGGGTCACAGATACAGTAAAGGGTGTATTTTCTCTGTTTCTGACTCTGAATTGAGACTTTTGTTCTATAATGGCTGTTTTCATATCCATCAAACCCTGGATTCAATGAAGAATTGCAATACATTGCAAAAAAAATTTATTCTATTTAGCAAACAGTTGTATTGTGTAGGAAAAGTTTGGGTATGGTTGATGGTAATTTATGACATGACCTCAAAAATCTAGTCAGGGCTCAGAAGACAAGTTATGGGATAATTAAGTAATATGTATCAAGTTAGATATTCTAGAATAATGTCTACCTATTAGTATGTATTTGCAAAAACTAAACTTATTCTCTTAGTTAGTTAAAATTAACCTATTAAAATTTCACAACCAAACTTATTCTTTCACTGATCATAAATATATTCCTGCAATAAAAACATAAGCAGGGAGACAATCTTTGAAGTCTCTAGTAAATATTTCAGATACTGCTTATTCTCAGCAATCCATTATCCTCAGCCTAGGGATGCATCACTCCTAAATTTCCATCTGACTTCTTATTTAGGTAACTGTGCCCAAGCTTCTTTGTCTTTCTTTGTCAATGTCCTTCATCCAAGAAAATGTGATCTGAAGAATCTTAATTACAACCAAAAAGATCTTATTTACAAACCAGTATCTGGGTAGTCATGTTTTTCTTTTGGGAAGTGAGACACTATTCAATACAGTATACTGGTCAATAAAGTCATTATATTACTGGCTATAGTGATTTCAGCAAACCCTTATTTTTCACTATTATTATTACCCATAGCATATTACCTTCCATTTTGTATCTCTTTTTCCTCATCTTATAGTATGTATATATGGACAATCATACATTATCACATGGAATTAATGTAACAACACCACAGATTGATAGGGTAAATATTAATATTACATATTGTACAGATAATGATCTAGGCCAAAAAGGTATTTGCCAAAATTTAAACATGTACAAAATAGAAGTTTTAATATAAGTGATATCATAAAGCAGACTAATATTATCTTATAATGTAGAAATGTGTCTTATCTAATTATTTTTATTTTCTATTTTAACCTTATTATTTATTCATTAAGCATATACAATATGGTAAGATCACTAATAAACATCTTTTATTTAATTCTATAAGCATTTGTAAATCCAACCTGAATGTATCACAGAGTATAGTATGCAATATTTATTCCTTTATTTATTTATTTATTTATTTATTTATGGATGTAGGTAGGTTTCAGGGTTCTTAGAGTATAAGCCCCTTAAACCCCTTCAAATTCCAGCTGAGACACTACACTGGCAAGGGAACTAACAGAAAAGATGAGGGTGAAATAAACCCTTAACTACGTGATTTTCTGCATCAGTTTCTTTATTGTTCTGCTGTGCTGCCAAAGTTTCCATCTTATATATATTTACAATAAGTGATTCTCTGCCTCTACCCAGGTGTAAGGCTATAGTTTTTCACGGTCATAGAAACAGATAACAGTTTTACTCAAAATGGTAACTGTTAGGCTTTCTCTATTGCTCAAGATGGGAGTGGTTTAAGCTTCCAAGAACTTCTAAAAGGGAAAGGTTAATTAAGAGAGAAAGATTAAGTCATTAGGGAGATCTACCAGGAGAATATGTATGCTTTGTTATTTTCTTAACTGTTACTAGGTAAGTGAACTAAAACTTATAATCAGTAAAAATCACAAGCAAACCCAGAATCTTCTTTTTCTGATCATTCCACTTTTCCCCAGTGATTTCTTATAATAACTTCCTCCAAGATGAAAAATGATTTTATTCTTGTGAAATGGAAACTATGTTGTAGAACAAAAATGACAGTATGCATGTGTAAACTAAACCATCTTGCAGCCTGCAATAGATCATGTAGGGTGATGACACAAGACTAAATGATAAATAGTTAAGGTCAAGCTACAATTGATATGTAAACACTCGATACAAAAATGTTTGTCTTATATAACCAACAGATGTACATAAAATATTATATATTCAATCTATTTTTCTCCATTGGAAAATGTTTTTAAATAAAATATATGTTTCTATGATGAACTTATATTTAATTCTGTATTTTGGCCTTAAATGAGTAAATTATAAATTATATGAAAGATGCTGAGCATCTATAAATTTGAGCATCTTTAGAACTTCTGCAAGTTTCAATAATTTACTAATACACTTCCTGGTTTTATTATTATTGATGTACAATAAAGAAGCTGACAAATGTAAGAGACAGATTGGCAAGTATGGGAACAAGCACTTAGCTTTCATGCTCTACAATGGCAAGCAAAAAATCACCCTCCCATACCCTCCATGTACACCAACCTGATGACTTTCCCAAACCCATAGTTGAAGAACTTTTATATGTATAACCATAATCAGTTATCCCATTAATTTTGGACTCTATTTTCTCTCTGATAAAGGATGTGCCTGCTGACCTAGATCACACCTAAGAGGTCAATGGGCTTATTCAAAGATACAATTATTACCTAGAAAATCCAGTAGACTAGGAGCATCGTGCCAAAAGCTAACTCTGGCTCTCTTATTCCTAAGAAAACTATAAAGAACTTAAGAATTCATTTTCAAGAACTGAAAGAAAAAAATAATTATTATGTTACATTGTTAAATGAGAGTCATTCATATATACTATTAACTTCTAGATATGCGCTATATAGTTCAGTGCCTATAATTAGCAATATGTGTTGTAAATGTTAAACATTTAAGAGAGTATAAACTTCATGTTGTGTTTCTTACCATGAAAATAATTAAGAATGACAAATTTAATAAAAGGGAATACAAGGAAACAAGGGTTTGAATGTGTCTATTATTCACATATGTCTAAATATATCAAATTATAAATATGAAAATTCATTGTCAATTGTCATAAAACAAAAATTGGTTTGCAATTGAGTTTGCTCTAGTCATGTGTTTCATCTCTCCTAACATCAGAGATTCCTATTTTAAAAATCTATTTTAAAATATTATCTGAATAATCAAATTTATGTTAGTTAAGGTATTGTTATTTTGTAATTATGATACTTTTAAAACCTGACAATTGTTATAGAGTTTTTACTAAAAGGTTCACATGAAACAATTAGGAAAACATTATCTAACTTAAAGTTTCAAGGAATTTTAACTATCGAACCAGGAGTATTCCTGGGATACACTATAACTGTTCCTATTTCTATAATGAGAAGTGGTCAAAATATCAAAAAACTGCCTTTGATTTGCGTACCTCTTACTTTAACTGCCTCCTTTAGTGGTAAATGTGCTTCTGACAAGTTGTTTACAAAGGGATTCAATGCATATTTAGAAGATATTTTGTGATGGTGGGAGCCAACAGGAAATGAAGGTGATGATCCTTTCACTTTCTTTCATCTGCTGTGAATTAACTCATATTACTGTATCCAAAAATGTGGAAGCTATTTTGTTTGTTTGTTTGTTTGTGTTTTAGCAGGTCTATGCCATAGAAAGACTAACATTTTCTTAGTAATTTGAATGTTCATACATGAAATATTTCTAGTACCTGAATGCCTTATTGTCAAAAGATTTGTTCCTTTTTTCAAAAGATCAATTTGATTAAGAGACTTGCAACTTTAAAAATAACCTTTCCCTTTTTGTTAAAATTCTGTTGAATTATCACTAACTTAAAAATGAAAGGAACATTACTTTTCTTCCATTTTTACATGTTTAAATGTCAAACATGTGGGCCTGTTAAGAACACTGGCTATTCTTTCAGAGGACTGGGTCTCAAGTCCCAGAACTTAAATTAGGGTTACAACTGTCTGTAACTACAGTTCTAGGTGGTCTGATGCCATCTTCTGGCCTCCCAGGTACCACCCACATATTGTGTATAGACATATGCCATCCAAACACCAATATTCATAAAATATTATTTAAACACTTCAATAAATTATTGTCCTTCCTCAATCCCTGTCTCCAACTGTGCCCATGGCCCTTCAAATAGTGGTTTCTCCTTTAATCATTATTTTTATATGTATATACATATAGATGTACACACATGCATATATACCATACTGTATTTTTATACGTATATACATATAAATGTACACACATGTATATATACCATACTGTGTCCATTTAGCACTGCTCATATGTACATGTGTTTGGTTCTAATCATATGGATTTGGACATCCTATGTAATGTCTTGTCCCTAAAAATAGTTCATTTGTTCTTTCTTTCTGCCTCTGCCTCTGTGTGTTTCTTTGTGTGCCTCTCTGTCTCTGTGTTCTCTGTCTCTGCTTTTGTCACTATTTCTCCTGCCATTGATCACATGTAACTCTTCATCTAACCATAGGATATTGCAGAATTTCCTCTGTTCCTGTTGGCCTGTCAATTAGTGGAACCATTGTGCTGGTCTTAATCATGCAGCCACATACTGAAGGGACACTACTGTAAAGAGTAAGATTTTTCAGCCTGCTGCTGGTCTTGTCCCGCCACCACGCCATCCCCAAATAACACACAGAGACTCTGTATTAGATATAATGCTGTTGGCCAGGTACTAGTTTCTGACTGGCTAGCTCTGTCTTAAGGATTAACCCATTTCTGTTAATCTATGTATTTCCACGTGATCTTATCTTACCGGAGAGTAGGGGCTGGTGGTTCTGTTCTCTCCTGTATCTCCATCTTGACTTCTCCTAACTACTTCTTCTTTCCTCCTTGTCTCCTAGCCCCTCCTCTCTTGCTTTCGTAATGGTCCAACAGTGCTTTATTCATTAACCAGTATGAGAAACATATTTACAGAATAACATCTCCTATCACACTATCTAGCAACATATGTCCTGGTCATTGGCTCTTCAGTTTCATAAGAAATATTTTAATACCTTTTTTTTTTGGCAATTCCAATCATATAGTTTCCATTGTTACCTGCCAAATCCCTCTGATTGGAAGTTGTAGATTATAGAAGCAAAGGGCTTCTTCTGCTTCTAAACAACCAGGTATACTGACATAGAGTCAGGTATACTGGGAATAGAGTATATTTGAGAATAGTGTGAAGGTTGATTTTAATTTTCTCTGTTACCACCCTAGAGTCACCAAAGAAGAGAGCCTCAAACAAAAAATCTCTAGATCAGGTTGGACTATGCCCATGTATATGGGAAATTGTTTTGTTTTAGTTAATTGAGGTGGGAAAACAATATCTTAAAATGGGTTGCACCATTTACTGTTTTGAACAATTGAGATATATACAGAAAAGAATGCAAGCTTAGTCATAAACATGCATGCATTCTTTGTCTGCTATTGACAGTGATGTAACTAGCTGCTTCAAGTTTCTGGCTTGAGTTTTCTTCAATAGTGGACTTTGGCCTCGACTTTTAAGCCGAATAAATTTTTTTTTCATTAAAGTTGCTTGTGTCTTTTGTTATCATAACAGAAACAAAAATTAGAACCAAAATATAAGCTGCAGAAGAAAGCATAGTCTCTTAAAGCCAGAGTGTCAAGAAATGGAAGTTTGAGGTCAGTCTCAGCCACAATAATGAGATGGTTGCTGTAAAATAACAAACAAATAAAAATGGTAAGTAACATAATAAAAAACATCTTATATATTCCATAACCAGAGATCCCTAAAACATAATAGGCCATTGTAATTATTCTTGGTTGTCTTGAAGAATGTGAAGGGAAGATGATATTGTGAATGTACCACAAACTTAAGTCACAAAACTCAAAAAGCTCAGCTGGTACTGTCACAGAAGCCTTCTCCCTGAGGGATAGCACTCACAGAGTTGGAATGGAGAAAAGTTACCAACAGTATTGCCCAGGTATAAAGCCTGTGAGCTGCAATAATGACCAGATCACCAAGAATCGTCCACTGTGCACTTGTGTATTAGGCTTATAAGGAGTGGCACTTGTATATTAGGAGTAACAAGCAGTTGTCTAGTTGTATCTAAAGCTTGGTCAATATTGCTATGATATATTGTAGACGATGTATAATAGAAATATAATATATATCATATACATCATAGAAAGGAGAGGGAATGAATTCAAGGGGGGTGTTGTAGGGACATAGGAGGAGTTGGGAGGGGTGAAAATGATGCAAATACAGGACATCATATATGAAATCCTCAAAATTTAAAGAGCTTTCTTTATGAGGCCACATTTTCTAAGTCTTGCCTCACAGAATGGGATGGCAAACATGGCAAAGAAACTGTGAAGCAATCAACAGATGTCTGGGAAATCTGGGAATCTGCTTTCATGAGAGAAAATGTACTAAGACAAATTGAGGATGTCTTACAAGATTCAAGCATTTGGGAGCTTATTGTCTTTGGAGGTGGGAGAAAATATTGGTAGAAGGCATGGGAAAAGTGAAAAAACAAAACCAAGATTATTTGTGACGATGCTATTGGTTTGTCATAGCTAACAGGTGAAACCCACATACTTTGCTCTCTTTGAGGCATCGTTATGCATGCATGGAATGGTGATATCCTGTAAGCCAGGTTGGAAATGTAAGTGCATTCAGTTTCTATGAATATCATGCTATAACATAATCTTTGCAACAGTCTTCTTTTGGAGTGGAGTCGCAACAACATCTCTTCTTGGTATTTAAGAGATAATTACTATGGTATATTATTTGGAGTACAGAAAGATTGGTGATACTTGTTCCCTGAGTAGCACAGCAGATAAGAGCACCAGCAATAGCCAAAGATGAGTGGATAAACCTACTGTCCTTCACTGGGAACATTCAGATGAAAGAAACAGGTGATCTTTATCATACAGAAAAGCTCTTGGGAAAGTCTAATACTTGGAGAAAAAAATGTCTAAGTTTTTGAGAATGGGAAACTCAACTTTGCTAATTTCTTTGCTACCAAAGCAAGTAGCGATTTAGAGGTATAATGCTATTCAGGAATGGTTTTACATGAAAGTATCCCTAATAAAGTTGTTAACAGATTTTAAAATCCCATATATATAACAATATTGGAAACACATGGGACTCTAATGTATTCCTTGAGTCCCTGCATATGTACCAGGCAGTAAGTATGTTCCTTAAATGAGTGTAAAAATGATGGCGGGGGAATAAGGGAGGAGGGAGAGACAGAGGGAAGCAAGGAACAAAGAAAGGAAAGAAGGAAGGAAAGAAGGAAAATGTCTATGGGTATAAAGTTGTGGATTTCCTGAACAGCTAGGTAAAGTACAGTTGTAATGTACCTTTCTCCTTCTGATGCAGACATTTTACACAAAGAGATTTTGTTCTTTTGTTTTGTTTTGTTTTTTCATTGAAATTCAGGAATGGATAGGACATCTTTCCCTAAAATAATGAAGCAAAATAAACACTTTAAAACTGTGTGTTAAAATTCCAAGAATTTGGAAAGAATCTCCTAACTTGGACTTAAAGGTTCAGATTAGGGAATTATCCATCTTCACTAAGGTCAAGATCCCTGGTAGGTTATGCATTCTCACATTTTCACCTTAAAACACATATATGCAGGAACAATGCTAAATCAACTCAGCAGGGTCTCTTTGTGTCTCACGGTCTCTGTCTCTGTTTTTCTCTCATGTGTATATGTACCTACACAAAAAAAAATCTAATAAAAAGTCTTGAATTTGAGAGGCTGTAAGAACATTAGTAGTGGGAAGGAGTCTGGACATACTGACAAGATCTACTAGTACCATCAAGAAGTAAGAACCTTCCAACCCACCAAAGAATCAAAGTTCAAGAAAGATTTTTTTTTGCCATTACTTATGTACTCCTGGGGCTCCTCTGAACCAGAAAAAAACCTAAAATTTGACCTCCTAAATAAATGCTTCATTTTGAATGTGACAGTCACTACTCATCCAACTAACTTAAAATTAAAGTTTCACAAAAGTACAATATAAATTTAAAATGTAGAGTAAAAGCCTTAACTAAGGCTGCTCCTGCAAAAGAAACTCCAGAAATAGCTTTCCAAAACTATGAAATATGGATCTTACGAGACTCTGAATCCAGCTGCCAATTCTAGACACTAGAGCAAAT
This sequence comes from Phodopus roborovskii, assembly GCF_943737965.1. Lineage (NCBI taxonomy): Eukaryota > Metazoa > Chordata > Mammalia > Rodentia > Cricetidae > Phodopus > Phodopus roborovskii. Next base: position 465,816 of record NW_026125861.1, on the reverse strand, counting down.
TATGCCAAGGAGATAGAAAACAAGGAGGGCCCTGAGACACACACTTAGTCCCCCAGGGAAGAGGAAAGATTTCCCCAGCAAATTGGTAGCATGGGGAGAAGGGAGAGTAATTTAGGAGGAAGAGGAGGGGAGAAGAGTAGGGGAGAGGAGAACATAAGGGAACAGAAAAATTGAGTCAAGGAAAGAATACAGGAGAACAAGAAACAAGATACCATAATGGAGGGAGCCATTATAGGTTTAAAAAGAAACCTGTCACTAGGTAAATGTTCAGAGATCTACAAGGATGACCTCAACTAACAATCTAAGCAATAGTGGAGAAGCTACCTTAAATGCCTTTCCCTGAGCCTTCATCTAGTAGCTGGTGGAAGCAGAAGCTGACACCCACAGCTAAACATTGATAATTCCTGGAATCCAGTTGCAAACAGGGAAGAGTGATGAGCAAATGGGTCAAGACCAGGCTATAGAAACCCACAGAAACTGCTGACCTGAATAAGGGGGAGCTCATGGACTCTAGTCTGATAGCTGGGAAACCAGCATAGGACTGACCCAGACTCCCTGAATGTGGGTGTTAGTTAGGAGGACTGGACAGTCTATGGGGCCTCTGGTAGTGGATCAGTATTTATCCTTAGTGTATGAAGGGACTTTGGGAGCCCATTCCACATAGAGGGATGCTCTCTCGGCCAAGATACATGGGGAAGGGCCTAGACCCTGTTCCAAATGATGTGACAGACTTTGAAGACTCTCCATGGAAGGACATACCATTCCTGGGGAACAGAAAAGGAATTGGTTGCGGGTTGGGAGGGGGACAGGGCAAGAAGGGATGGTGAGGGAACTGGGATTAACATGTAAAACAAGCTTGTTTCAAAATTTAAATAAAAAAATATTACAATAAAAATGAATACAAACTCAGCAAGATTCATAATAAGAGTAACTCTCCATTTTAAAGGACAAGAGTCTTCACTACTTTTTGAAGACTTAAATTGACACATCTAATTAAATATAAAAAAATAATTTATAGGCTCTAGATATTTACCTTTCATTGTCAAAGGTAAAATTGAATTAGAATTTATTACTATAAAAATCAGAATTCTTGTAACTTTCAAAAGTAGAAGGAGGCTATTATATAAATGTGCAACATAAAAGATTTTTTTCAGTGTGCCTGGAATATTCAACTTACATGAATTAAGATGAAAAAGAATTTTTATTGTGTAGTGTTTTCTTACAATAGAAATGGTACAAGTGCAGGCTCAAATAAACAACACTATCATCCCCTGTAAATTTGTTAGAAGTTCAGATTTTCAGAACCCACCCCAGGTTATCCGAATCTGATTCTCTCAGAACAGTGCGCAGCAGGCAGCCTTTTAACAAGCCCTACAGGTGCTTCAGATGCAAGCTCACATTTATGTAAGCTGTATTAAGTCACATTTGTTCTGTGAGGTTTGCCAGGATTGTGTTCTATTTTACAATAAGAAAGAAAGCAAAGAAAGTTTCAGAGCCATATATTATTTCAAAGGCAATGGGACACACTTTATATATGCACAGATGAGTTTTATGAGTCTATAAAATAAAATCTAAACAATATACATCAAACCAGTACTTTGAACTCAGAAAGGTAAAATTTGAAAGAAGAATTTAAATTTCAGTCTCTTAACATTCTTTACTCAGTAATTTGAATTTAATCTTTTTTTAATTTTGTAATTTCATTAACATTAAGTTTGAAATATTTTTCAAAATTAACAAAAGCTACACCTTTGACTAAGGGTTGCCAAAATTGGGTTCTAATAAACTCTGGTATCTCACAAGAATGTGCAGTGGTCCAATAATTGTGTAAATTACATATTCGACAAAGGGAACAAACTTTCATTTAAATCAAAGAAATAAGTCCTGATGTGTTGTATAGCATGATAAATGATGATCATAGTAAATAATTATTTGTTGTGTGTTTGAAGCTTGCTAAAATAAATTATCTTTTAGTATTCTCACTATAAAACATGATGAGCATCAAAAAGAATTCCTATGCTAATTATTCCAATTTTATCAACCTTATGTACTGAGAAATCATTCTTACCAGATAAATAGGTACAATCATTACTTTCAGTGGAAAATTCAAAAAATGAATTTTAAATCATACATAAAATTTTTTAAATGTTATTAAGAACCCTGATACATATTTTACTTGGTCATTATTTTCAATTTTTTTTAAAACTATAAATATTTTGTCATAAAATTCTTATTCATCTCTGGTAGTAGCAGTCAGGACAATAGAAATTTCCAGCTCATACAAGTTTATTAGACACAGATGCATCTCCTCAAATTGGTGTTCAGAACAATTACATTGCTATCCTGAAATTAGTTATAACATAGTATAAATATGATGGAAATCAACAGTATATTAAGATCTATCTCCAAAATAAAATTTTTGAATGTTTTCAAGCAATACCACAGTGTAGCAGACTCAGAATTTCATTGAAAACTAAGAAATAAGGCTGAGATGACAACTATCATGAGATTTTATAATAGCTTTCTTGAGCTAGTTAGCAATTTCCTCTATTGGATCAGCAGTAAAGACCTTGTCATGCACTTCAGTCTCGCTGGCCTCACCGAGTTCTTTTCTCCATCAAGGCTGTCTTCAACAACAAAAACACTAGACTCTAAAAGCAAATAACAGTATCGTCTTCCTTCTTCTATACCTTTCAGAAAACTTGAACAAACATGCAACTTAAAACCGATATGCACAAATGAACCATGCACATGTTTATTCAAGTTACTAGAGTAGTTTATTCCTTGTATCAGTCAACCCTGAAAGATATAGGCCCTCTGGCTCCTGGTGCATGTTAGCTACCTAACTTTAATCAGTAAAGAAAAACAAAAGAATGTTTCATATGAAGCAGCTATCCTTCATCTTAAAATTTATTCATTATATATATATATATATATGTGTGTGTGTGTGTGTGTGTGTGTGTGTTATGTGCATATTATATGCCCTAATATAAAATCATATAATATAATATAAAACATATAAAATTCATAACTGATTCTGTTCAAGGCTCCTGTTCTCCCTCCTTCAGTTTCTACTGAAAATACTCAGTCACCATAGTATTAATTAAAGATGAGTTCAGTTCACATTGTACATTCTTTCCTGCCTTGCGCAGCTACTTTTCTTATATAGCCTAGGCCCAACTGCCTATGAATGGTTCCACTCAAAGTGGGATAGACCCTCTTACATTCATTAAAAATCAAGGAAATGTCCAACAGAAATGCATATAAGCCACCATCCGACAAAGGGCTGATCTCCAAAATATACAAAGAACTCAAGAATCTAGTCAACAACACTAGGAAATCAAAAAGTGCTCAACATCCTTAGCTATCAGGGAAATGCAAATCAAAACAACTTTGAGATACCATCTTACTCATGCCCAAATGGCTAAAATTAGAAACACCAATGACAACTCATGCTGGAGAGGATGTGGAGAAAGGGAAACACTCCTCCACTGCTGGTGGGAGTGCAAACTCGTACAGCCCTTTTGGAGATCAGTATGGTGGTTCCTCAGGAAAATGGGAATTAGTTTACCACAGGGCCCGGCAATCTCCCTCTTAGGCATATACCCAAAGGATCCACATCCATGCAACAAAGACATCTGTTCAACTATGTTTATAGCAGCACTATTTGTAATAGCAAGAACCTGGAAGCAACCTAGAAGTCCCTCAATTGATGAATGGATAATGAAGATGTGGCACATCTACACAATGCAATATTACTCTGTAGAAAAATATAATGGTATCTTGAAATTCGCAGGCAAGTGGATGGCACTTGAAGAAACCATCCTGAATGAGGTAACCCGGTCACAAAAAAGAGGAACATAGTATGTACTCACTCATACATGGATTTTAGACCTAGAGCAAAGGATCACCAGCCTATAATTCACACCACCAGAGGAACTAGGATACAAGGTGTATTCTAAGAGATTCATATAAAGTCCCTCACAGAACTGGGAAGAGACAAGTCCCCCAGAGCACAAGGGAAGTGGGGGGGCAGCAAATGGAGAGAGAAGTAGGAAAAAACGAGGGGGAGGAAAGAAAAACATATGCGACCAAGAAGATTGAGCCTGGTTAGGAATAGAAGACAGGACACAGAGAGAGAGAGAGAGAGAGAGAGAGAGAGAGAGAGAGAGAGAGAGAGAGAGAGAGAGAGAGAGAGAGAGAGAGAGAACATAAAAGAGGGAGCCAATATTGGTTTGAAGATAAAATTGAACACAAAGAAAGGTCTAGAGAACTACAAGAATGCTCGCAACTAACAATTTGAGCTTCCGTGGAAAGGCTATCATAAATGCCCTTCCTGGAGAGTGAGATCAACAACTAACTTATCCATGGAGCCCTCAACTAATGCCTGTTGGAAACAGGATCAAACAACCATACATAAACACTAAGTCGAACTAGAACCCAGATGCAGATGGAGAGGACAAGACCATGCGGCAGAAACACGTATAGACAGCTTACCTGAACAAGGAGGAGCTGACTCAGGCCCCCATGAATATGGGTCTCAGCCAGAAGGACTGAGCAGTCTAAGGGACCTCAGACAGTGGAGCCAGGATGTATCCCTGGTGCACAAAAGGACTTTGTGAACACATCCCCCATGGAGGGATAACTGCCTTAATATAGAGACAGGAGAGAAGCCCTAGTCCCTACTTCACATGACCTGTCAGATCTATATGACCCCAACTGGATGGCATTCCCCTATATATGAAATTGAGGTGGGGGATGGGAGGGGAGGGTGGTTAGAATGCATGTGAGAGGGTAAAAGGGAGGGAAGGAGGGAGGAAGAGGGAACTGGGATCGACTTGTAAAATAATAAATTAAATTAAAAAAATGCTTTGACTCCAAAATTTAAGTTCAAGGACAAGTTACTTGGGAAAAGGATTTCTATTTTTGTTTCCACAGAAAATGAAAAGATGTAGATTCCTTCCATACTAATGTGGTTTGATCAAGCCAGACCACCTGAAACAGAGTACCAGGTGATCCTACATTCAAAACAGCTGGACAAAGCAGCTTTCCAGACTGCAGCCAGGATTTCTGAATCTTCTTCGAATCCCCCATGACAGCGCCCCTAACCAGCAGGAAGTAGTTTGGAAAGAACAACGTCCAAATTCCCAAATATTGTGTATAAATGTTTGTTTTCATTTAAATGGACTTTGCTATATAAAATAAATTAAAAAAGACAATGTTGTGAGAACTTTAATCTGATTGGGGACTTGAGACTTGAGGCTTATAGATAGTCAAGACTAATGTAACTTCCCACAGTATTTAGCATTAAAAATTACGCACTGAAAGGTTTTCAGTAGAAAAATTAAAGCTGGAGAGATGGCTCAACAGTTAAGAATACCCTCTTCTCTTCCAGAGGATTCAGGTTCAGTTCCCATCACCTATATGGCAACTCAAACTATAACTTCAGTGCCAGGGATACAATGTGTTCTTTTGGCCTCTGTGAGCACCAGGCTTATACATGGTACAAACACATACATGTAGGAAAAATGCCCATATTCAGAAGTTTAAATAATTAAAATACATTCTTCTTGTGTTTGCTAAAACATATTATGATACTTAATGGAAACTTAATTAGGGCTTCTATTGCTGTGATAAACAACACTACCAAAAACAACTTGGGGAGAAAAGGGCTTATTTCAACTTATAACTAACTTTCAAATCATACTCCATAACAAAGAGATATAAGAGATATATATAAGGAATTCAAAGCAGGAACCTAAAAGCAGAAGCCATTGGAGGACACTGCTTACCGACTTTCTCCCATCACTTGCTCAGCCTACTTTCTTATACCATGCAGGACTACAAGTTCAGGAGTGGCACCAACCCATGTGCTGGAACATCTCAAATCAACAATCCATCATAAAAACACCCCCACAGACTTGCCCACAGATCAATCTAGTTGAGTCGTTTTCTCAGTTGAGATCCACTTCTTACAATTGGTTTCAGCATATAATGTTGACATAAAACTAGAAAAAACAAAATTCTTGCAATGTCATCACCTAACTCATCACCATCCCTAATGTTGTAATTAAATTAGTATTGCTATGATAAAATTCTGTGACCAAAATCTAATCAAGAAAAATAGTTTATTTAATCTTACAATTCTCAAGTTATACTCCATCATTGAGGGACGTCATGTCAAGATCTCAATGCAGGAACTGAAACAGAATCCATGTATAAACACTCACTTGTCTTGCTCCCTACAGCTTTATCAGCCTGCTTTCTTAATACATTCCAAGATGCCCTGAGATGGCATCACCTGCAGTGGGCTGGGCTCTCCCACATCAATCACAAATTGAGAAAATCCCCACAGAACATTGGCTACAAGTCAATTGTCTAAAATCCTAAAATAAAATTATCATCTTCTTTATTGAAATGTTTAAACAAGAAGGTTTTAAACATACACAGTATTGGAAGATTGGTCATTATTGATTATAGAAGGAATGAGACCATTTTACATGTTCCTTTATAACTTGCTGATTTAATTTAAGAAAAGGTCATAAAGAGTTGATAATATGCCTTGGTAGCTAAAGTCACTTGCCTTATGATCCTATAACCCACATGGTAGAAGAAGAAACTACCTTCCTCCTCTGATCCACATATGCATGCCATGGTGCATACACGGTCTATCAATCTATCTATCCTGTGGCAGTTGGAACAAAAATGGCACTCACAGGCTCGTATATTAGAATGGTTGGTGAAGCTCTTTAGTGAGGATTGGGAGATGGGGCCTAGTTGGAGGAAATACGTCACTAAGTCCTTGCTTCCAGGTTTTAAGAATCCACACTGTTCCCAGTTAGCTTTTTTTCTCTTCTTGTGCTTGTGGATCAGATGTAACCAAGCTCTTAGCTACTGCAATAATGCCACATCTGCCTGCCTGGTGCCATGCTCCCAGCCATGATAGTCATGAGCTCCAACCATATGAAACCATGAACACATAATTAAATGTTCTTTTTTGTAATTTGCCTTACTCATAATTTTTTGTCATGGCAATAGAAAAGTAACTAAATCACTATCTCTGTTTATGTTTCCACATGCTTTGTATGCATGTAAATATCTGTATTAATAATAATAATAATAAAAGTAGAGGAGATCTTGAATTTTAAAGAAATGTAGGTTATGGGACACAGGTGTGGGAGGTAGAAAGATAAAAATAATGTCAATGCAATAATCAAGTATAAAATTCTCAAAAAAATAATATGTCAAAGAAAATGTTATGTATCAGTTAATGCAATGCATTAATCCATTTCTCTCTCTCTCTCTCTCTCTCTGTGTGTGTGTGTGTGTGTATGTGTGTAAAGAAGCTAATTCCACTTGAAACTGAAGTGAATTCACAACCATTATTTTACAAGAAAAAAATTTAAAGATCCTTACAGTCTTATGTACCCTTTTTAAAAAATCTATAATTAATAATACTTTCATCTTTGTACAATGTTTTCAGTTTTTATTTCCAGTGATTTGTGAGGATTTATAGGAGAATTCAAGGTAAGCCATTTATATTTCACCAAAAATATTTTTTTTGTTTTGTGTTTTACTACATTTTAGATGCAACTTTGCTTGCCAACTTTATTTCACTTAACAAATTTCTATATAACATTTAATCTTTGTCGGGTACAGTATGTTTGGGTGGGTATTTCCTAAAACAGTTCCATGTTTGCTCACTGTTGGAACAGCAGAAACTGAAACAGAATTTGCCATCTGTTTCTGGTACAATAGAACATTAAATGTGCATGATCTACAGCTCGACCTTTTCACACACCATTGCTGTCTAGGTTTTTCCTCTTTGAACGGGAAACTGAATTGTCCCTTTAGGTAAACAGTTTGACTTTGCTGTTCCCTGACCCAGGATTGGTGTAGCCACCATGAGAAGCAGCACTTCTAGAAGCATTAGGGGAACTGCTGGTCCTTCAGTTTCTTTTTCATAAGAGTGTGAATTTCCTCGCAGCATTCAGTCTTCCTACTATTTTCAACTCTGTGTCCTTGAGCCAAAATCCACTCACTTTTAATTGATTGCTTTTATAATTCCACTTCAGTGCCCAATATGAGAAATATATGCCATTATTTTCCAATTTCGTTTTGTGAAGGAATTCCATAAAGCTTCACTAACCATATATGACTGCTTAAATTTGAATTCATTTTAAACAAATACAACTTGGTCTCATTTCCAGAGCTCAGTGGCCACATGTGAATAATGGTCGTGATGTATAACAAAACAAATGTGAAAGATTTCTCTTTTTATCATTCATAGACAGCACTGAATCAGAGCATTACATGCTGGGATTCAAATGCAGTTTCCCTGACTGCTACTAAGTTAAAATCAACATTCTAAAGTAAAGGGTCTTGCCGTACAGAAATGTGGAAATGTGAATAGATTCTGTGCAGTAGGTATTGCTGCATCTCTCAATATTTATGTTTGTATAAGCATTCTACATTTCTGTTAAGTTGTTGCTGTTATTCAAAAAGCAAGTACAGGTTTTGTTGACATATGACAGAAATCGGGGAACTTAGAGAAAATAGATATGTTCCTATTTATTTCAGTGCATATTTCTGTATCCCGTATTTCAGCATGTTTAACTAAAAAAAATCATTGTTCATGCTAATAAATTATGGAAATGCCTCAAAACTATGGGCTTGGGAAGAGTCTGTCCTTCCCTTACAGGTCCTACACTAAGTTGTACTGCAAAGTTGTACCTTTGGTAATTAGCATTTCTAGCGCACCACTGGGATGTAGTGAGCAGGGCTTCTTTTTCTGTCCATTCACAAATTGATACTCTTCACTTTGTTCTACAACTTCTTTCCATTGCTTTGGGGAACCCCATGGACATACATTCTGGAGGGAAGTTTGCATTCTTAATGTATTACAGCAAAATGTTGATGGTATACTGATATTTTTCCAAAATGTGTCTATATTTGTTCTCATAATTTTAATGAGTTCCTGTGAGACTAAACCTACATATATTCATTTTTTTCTGTTGTCATTTACCTCTGACCCCTTGACATCTCTCAATACCTAAGTGTGTCTTCCAGATAGCATTTTGTGTTACATTATTACAGTTCAACTTGCCTGGAAAAGTTCCCCTCCTTCATTATTCTTTCTTTATGTTAATTTAAACAATTTTCTAGGCAATATATCATTGTGGATGAATGTTCAGTCTGTTATTTAATGGCATTCATTTGAAAGGAAAGCAGTTAAACTGTTATGGTCTGGGGTCACTCTGAGATTAACCAATCTGACAATTAATAATATTTTAGAAAATAATGGGCTTTATTAACTACTGTCTAGGACCATGGATGTGAGCCAGGCCCATACCCAAGACACATGCTCAGACTATGGCTTTGAATTACATTTGTCATGGCCTTATAAAGGCAAAATTCACAAGCCTATGTATTTCCTACCTACATGTGACCAGAGACACACAAATCCTAACATACTTCCTGCCTAGGTACTTCCTACCTGCTTGTGATCAAGCACACATCCTATACAGTTGGGGCAAACAAATTTGTTTACAGAAGTGAAAACATGTAGCTTCATCTTACATGAACAGTGGCCCCCAGCATTCCAGGAAATGATCTGTCCTTGGACAAGTAGGATTTACAAGGTAATTTTTGCTTTGTAGATCTTTAAGCACAGAAATTTAAACTTAAACATAACCTTAGCCATCACACATGCTTAGAGAAATGGAGTTCTGTCTTGTTTGTCAGGAGCAAGTATTGTGTATGCACTTGTTGATTGGAAACCTTCCTTCAGTTTCTAATTGTCTCCTCATGTATTTGAACAAATTTGCAATTTTTTGCTTTATTATTGTTCATTGTTTCCAGGTACTCATTTTTTGGTTCCCCACATTTTCTGTGTTTTGCATGGAATGATTTTTTTCTGAATTCTCAGAAGTTTGCATTTGATTTTCTTGATGTCTCAGGCAAACTATTTCATGATTATATGAAATGCATTGGCATATTTTAACCTTCGACCATATTTTATAATCTAGAAGAGCTATATATTTCCAATACTTGGCATGTCAACCCTTAGCTTTAGCTTGTTTGGGGTCTGTTCCAGATTCTATGCAACCTTCCACTCATATCTTTAAAAAGTGATCCTGTAAATATGTGGTTCAAATGAGATAGACTTCTTGTCTCTACCTGGCATGGGAAGGATCTTTCCTATTGACTGTTCAGAGTCATGCTAAAGGTAAATAAAATCATAATTGAGCATCAAGGAAGAGGGATAGGACACTTGAGTCTAAAACGGGTTTGCTCTAAGGGGTTTGATCCTATAGCATACACCTTGTAAACAGGTCCTCCATAAGAGAAGGGTTATACAAAGCACTTAGATCTACAAAGAAGATTATAATTACAACCATTATATTTTGTCTTTCTTATGCAAGTTTCCTCTCTCATCTCATTTCATGTCTCACCTTCTAATCTTTCTTTCCTTTTCTTTTGAAGTTCCCTTCATTTTTTTATCTCTGTGTTTTCCTATTCACTGCTTTCTCTTCTCTTCTATCTCCTTTTATGTCTCTCTCTCTCTCTTTCCTTTCTTCTCTTATTTTCTGTTTTATTTCCTCACTATCTAGTCCTTTACTTAACCCTTTCTTCCTTCCCCTTTTCAACATTCTTTTTTTGTATGCAAATATATTGAACACAATAACTTCTCCTTGCTATTTGGTTATGCATATTTCTCATATTGATTTGTCAGTTGTAATTCAGGTCATTTTCCTTGGGCAAAATATTTTTCAGAGTTAAATTTAAATTTTGTTAAATATATTTGAGTATATGAAAGAAACACATGTTTTTTTTTTCATTTTATTCTGCCAAGTCTACTGTTTTTCTTTTTCTGTTGCCATTACCAATTGTATTCTAATGATATCTCTGAATAATTAAGTATCTAAAACACATCAATTAATTCAAAATATAAATTACTTTTAAAATACTTTTTAACTTCTCATGATATATATCTTAAATCATTAATGCCCAATGTTATTCTGAGTGTTTTATTTATATGTTGTGTATTCTAGTTCATAGTTTTGGGACTAAATGAAAATTAGTGTATACCTTTTTTCTTTTTTTTGAACAGGATTTTACTGTGTAGCACTGGCTATCCTGGACCATACTCTATAGACCAGACTGGACTCAAACTAACAGAGATCCACCTATAACTGCCTCCTAAGTGCTTGATTTAAAAGCCTGAGACCCCAAAGTCTTGCATACCTTTCATTTTTCAATCTGTGGTTTATAAATGGCTTTCCATGTTTATCTATTAGTGTATTGAATGTTCTATAATGGCAATATTACCTATGTACTAAAATGTAACCCAATTAGTACAGCCAAGAAGCTCATTGGAACATCACATTCTCTAAATGACCTATTAATTATAACAATGAAAACTTGTTTTTTAGTTTATATGTCAATTCTCATACTGTCACTCCACTTGTTTTATCCACATTTTTTTATATCAACTACTTTTAGATAAGTAGGAGTTACAGAAGATGATTTTCAGACTTGGATATAAACAGATCGCAGATTTCCCTCCTTTTTAGCCACATGGAAACTCATTATAAATAATTTAGAATAATTTTTTGACAACAGAAAGAGAATGTGCATCACAAACGTAATTAGAAATTTTTCTAGTTTGCTATTATAAACAAAAGTGTAACAGTTAGAAATATAAACAATATATTGTATTTATACAGATGATGTCAAAACCATTATTATTTCATGAAGTTAATATTAAAAAATATCAATCAACATGCCAAATTGGATGTAGAAATGCCCATAAGATCTCAAAGTTACACAAAGAACTATTGCTAAGTGAAGAAATATGGGAGTGGGAGTGGGGTCCTTCTTTAGAAATGAACACACCAATTGGTTGTCCAGTGAGAAACAATTAACCCTGAAAACATACATACAGGTAGCTTTATGTGGACCAAATTGGATTTATTTGGGAATAGACAGATTATAGATAGATATATAGATAGATAGTTTTGTGTATATACAACCATGCAATAACAATTAGTGGGAAAAGATATCATGTAATTGATGGAGAGTATGGATGGATGTATTGGAGGATTTGGAGGGAGGAAATGAGGGAAAAAGTAATTTAATAAAAATATATTAATAAAGCTTTTTAATGGAATATCTTAATTTAATAATAAATATACAGAAAACATGCATATTTTACCCTTATAGTACCTATGTATTTGGAGTTGTCACATTTTATGTATTTGTAGGCAAAATGGCTAGTAACATGGTGATTATAATATTATTTAATCATAAGTAATGTACTGATTTGCCCAGAGTGCTCATCTTCAGATAATTAAGCCTATGAGATCTCAAAGGCTAGACAGACTTTAATTCATAAATTTGTTATTTTAGATGTGGGACTATGTGTTAAAATGTTGAAATTACTTCAGCTTCTAGACTTTATTTTATAGCACCATTTTCATTTGTGTTGACTCATTTAATGTTGTTGACAGATCTTTCAGGCAGAAATAATATTCTCTGTCATAAGTTAATTTTGAAGATTAAAAGAACAGAACCAAACAAGAGCTCTTAGCACAGTGCCAGAAATGCCAACTAGAACTCAGAAATAGATAGAAGTTGTCATTAACATGATTGTCATTAGTAATCAAAATAAGAATAATCCACTGTTCATAAAGTGAAAAGCTTGAGACTTAAGAGTCTCTGGTTATTAATGGCATCAGACATATAATTGACAGTAGCTTAATTTAATACAATTCTATATGAAATTTTCACCAAAATTCTATAATAATTTATTCTATATGAGAGTTCAGCTCCAGATAATGTCAGAGTTTGAAGATGGGTGTATGCAAGAGTGGCAATGGAAGGAATCAGACATGGGACACTTCTTAGTGTCATTTCAGGAGAGAAGGACAGAGACAAAGCACATCACTTGTGGAGATACAGGTGCCAGCAAGGCATGTAAGTAGAAGGTATGGAAAGGAAATGAGCCAGGCTATAGTGATTGGGAAAATCTTGCTGACTGACTGATGAGCAGTCAGAGCATTTCTTTATTTATATAGAATTTAGTAAGTATTACATTCATGTTGTTCCCAAACATAGGCCATATCATTTTTGTTTTGGGACATGGGTTTAACATGTTCTCTTATTCATCTTTTAATCATCATTAATAAATTATGATAGAACAGTTATTATATCCAATAATTTTCCCTCAAGTTATGACATCATTGATAAACAATTATCTTTCATGACCATTTTTACTCACCAATCCCATAACCCACCACCCAATTTTTAAGAATCTAGAGGCACATGGCAGCCTGTTTTCAGGCTGGTAGCTTTTGTGTGTAAAGAACACAAGAGTTAACTATCTTCAAGCAATCCCGGGGCACACTGTCAAGTCCCAAGTAGTGAATAATTAACTTTTAATGGCCAGAGTGCCCAAGAAATATCCTCATGCAAAAGCTGCTGCAGTTATTTACATACTAGCATAATAAAATTTTTACATTTTATATCTTTATAGAATACTTTTATCATCATTCTACTTAATTCCTTGCCAATGAGTATACGTCTTTGTGCAGAACAGGGGTAACTTCTGCTAATATAATTTTGTTCCTGTACATGTCACATAATCGCCTAAGTGTATAGTGGGAAAAGGCTTGCAATCTTAACTGTGGCCATCTCCTCTAGCCCAGCAAATCTTGTTGACCTTTTTGAGTTTACTTTGTTTTCAATATCTTGTTCCTGAGTAATTACAGGGACATATCTTCCAAGAGTATCTCATAGTCTCATAAAGAGACCTCTGGCTTCTTTCACAACATCCAAGGTATAAGGAACACCTTCAAGTAGATAAGGCTATCTCCTAAAATCATGAGGGGTAGTGTGTTCAGAACTTTCTTGGGGAAGCTTAGAAACAGTATTCCTTGGAGAAGGCATAAATAATCCATGAGAAATTTTCCAGCAATCCAAGATCACTAAATTGTACAGATATTAAAAGTTTCCCAAGTATGCATGCGACAGGTGGAGATGAAAACCAAAGGTGTCAGGGGCAGGCACCATGTGGCTCAGCTTTGCTGAATTCTGACAAACAGCTGTGCTAGCCTTATTACTTTTGCCATTCCTGTCAGATATGATTGTACCAATTTTAATATTGTGCAATGACAAATTTATCTAGAGATTAATATTTAATTTCCCTGCCCTGATATAGGCATCATCCCCAAAGTTGAAATTTGTATTTCCACACATCTGCCTTCCTTACTCAGCTATATAATAGCCCACATAAGTCTTGATCTACATAAACATAAACTCATTTTTAAAAACCATTTTCCTGAAAATTGCTTCCCATGTACAATGAAAGACAGTATATAACTGGATCTTGAACAATATTACTAAAGGTTTGTGTTATTAAGTAAACTCTCAAACTACCTAAAATATTTTTGTGTAAGTGTGAAAATGGGGCCCTTCTTGTTTTAATTACTTACAGCATGAAATTTGGTCTTGAAACATTTCAAATTTTAATTTTATTATGTTGCACTCTTCATCACTTATTGAGTCATATATTTAATTATAATACCCATGCACCACTATTAATATTAATTTAATAAAATATTGATTAGATATAATAATATATAAACATTAATCAAAATTAAAAATACTTGTTTTTAAAAATATATATTCTAAATGGAAATTGGGAACCAGGCATACATAAATCATGTACCATAAGGAGGTAATCAACCTAAAACTTAGAGTAATACATTTCCAGGCTAAAACAAATTTAATGTTCCTGGGTCAGTACCCCTTCAAAATCGAAGATGATCAAAGATAACAATGACATTTTGAACAAGTGGTTATTATGTATGAAGACTATAAGAAGGGCATAGTATGAATTAACATGAAAATGTGAACATGGAATTATCCTAGCAAAATAGTCCAAGGCAGATATTGTGGTTTAAATATAAGATGTCTCCAATAAATTCCCATTTTGAATGCTTGGTTCTTTTCTGACACTGTTAATTTGGAATGCTGGGGTTGAGATGGGGCAAGAAGGTAAGGAGCTTATACCTAATCCCCATCTCCTCCTGTCTCTGCTTCATTATTGTGAAGACTTGAAGAATGCTGCCACCCAGTCTCACTTCCATGATGCGCTTCCCAAGCACAAGGCCAAGTGTACAAGTATTAAACTCTCTGAAACTGTGAGATACAATAAATGTTCTCTGCTTTTACGTTATTACTGCCAGGTATTTAGTCCTTTTCATGAATAAGCAAGCACATAATAAATAAATAAATAAATAAATAAATAAATAAATAAAATCTGGAGATTGGCTGGCTCCTATAACTGGAATACAATATCCTTTTGTAATGGGTAAAGATCAGGCCACAGAAATAAAGGTACTCTAGTTACTTGCAGATTTATGTTATATTATGAGCAGTTTAC
Organism: Phodopus roborovskii; assembly: GCF_943737965.1. Classification (NCBI taxonomy): domain Eukaryota; kingdom Metazoa; phylum Chordata; class Mammalia; order Rodentia; family Cricetidae; genus Phodopus; species Phodopus roborovskii. Next base: position 450,368 of record NW_026125861.1, on the reverse strand, counting down.
CACTAACCTGGTCCCAGAGTTACATCAGTCCAAATAACACACTGAGATGATGTATTAGATATAAAACTGTTGCCCTGTTACCACTGTTTCATATTGGCTAGCTTTGTCTTAAATCTATCAATATAAGTATTTTCATGTGGTCTTACTGGGAATGCCGGATCTGCATCTCCTTTGCCTGCTACATCTCTGCAGAGGACAGAGCGATTTCCTCTTTGTCCCTCTCTGTACACACCTCCAGACCTCTATGGTTAGCTAGTGGCAGTATCTGCCATGCTATATCACTTCCTGCCTGGCCAATCAGTGTTTTATTCATCAACCAATAAGACAAACATATATACAGAAGAATATTCTTCGTCAATGTTGATTTGGAAAAGGCACTCAGGTGAGAGGTTTTCAGTTCAAGTTTAGTTGAGGGAGCTACTTCAGTTTGTGTGTGTGTGTGTGTGTGTGTGTGTGTGTGTGTGTGTGTGTGTGTGTGTGTGTGTTGTTTGTTTTGTTTTTGAGAGAATGTCTGATGAAGCCTCATTGACTTTGAAGTTCTGGTGTAGCTGAGGGTGACCTTGAATTTCTGATCCTCCCACCTTAACTCTCATTCACTGCTTCAGTTTTAATCCTGCAAAACGATATCATGTTTTGATTTATCACTTGTAGCAATTATTTTATGTAGTTTTGAAAGAGCAACAGATGAATATTATTTCTATCAATTGAAATGGGAAACTGTCCAGTGAAAAATATCATTGAATTGGTAAGGAAATCAGTTGTATTTGACTTTGCTATTATACATAAAATGCTAGAATGGACTATTATGTTCCTTATAGGACAGAAGGGAGATTTAAGATCAAAGTATATTATTAATTCCCATAAACATAGTGTGAAGCCATTACTTTGGACACATTCAATTTAGGATTGAATGCATATCAATAAATTTAAGGAGTCACAAAACAGGAGTGAAGGTTACTCTAACATAAAAGTAATATGGGATAGTGGAGCCAGAAAATGACTTAGGAGGACTGCCACATTATTCAGAGAACAGATTGCATTAGATACCAAATAGTCTCTTGATCAACATATTGAGGGTGAATCTACATGATTGTGAATTGGGTAACATTTGGCCACAAACTTGTAAAGTAAAACATATATAAATTAGATTCCATCAAAGTTAAAGTATCTTGTGATTCAATCAGGAAGTGTTAAGAGAGTGAAAAGAGAATTGTGTACCCATAAGAATACTATGATACAAAATATATGTGTTGTCTCTTGCAGGATACTATAATACAGAGTACAATGCTAGCTGCCAGGCTGCTAATTCCCATTCTATTTCTCTGCAAAATTATGGTTTAAGTTTGTATAACTTTTCTACATTTAATGTTCCTATTTGACTCTCAGTTGAAAACTGTTGAGATTTAACAATTTAAATATCCCACATGCTTGTCTTAAGAGGACTGGTTCTCTCATTTAGGGGTTAATGGCAAGCTCTCAGGACTAGGCTAATCTTCAGGAGAGTGAGTGATTTCTTACTATTGCAGGACTGGAATATTTACTAGGGACAGCAGTACAATAAAGTGAAGTTTGACCCTTATAGTCTGTCTCTTTCACATGTGCTTCCTTTCCTCTTCATTGACATTAAAAAAGTAGCATATGGCCCTCTCCAGAAGCTGTCATCATATCCTTGGATTTCCAGTCCCCAGAATTATAAGTAACTGTAATTATTTCTTTTATAATTACCTGATCACGAGCATTCTGTCAGAACAAAGGTAAACAGACTAAACTACAGATTTGCCACAAATGCTTAAAATATTCTAATAATTATTCTAAGGTGTCCACATTCACTTACTCAATGAATTTCTACACAAAGTATATGATGTAAGAGTATACTCATCTCACTGCCCTCAAGCCACATTTTTAAAAAACGTAGTAATTGTGTGAATGGAGAAATTACACAAATTCCTACCACTGAATGGAAAGCTACAGGCAAACAAAAATAACTTTCCTTATAACCAATGATGCAAGATCTCCACAACACAGGTAACAACAGGAAATCCAAGAAGAGTCCTAGTAAAAACCCAGCACTGACAATGTAATAGAAACCAGAGGCTTCAAACCAGACCAATGAGTGTTTGTAAAGCTATATGGACAAAGGGGGTGACTGCATGATTCATTATGTCACACTGCTGCTTCCATGATAATGTTTTTAATTTTTCTTTTAAAGATTGTCTTATTTTGGGGGGGTAGGCAGGGGTATGGGAATGGATGCAAAGGGATAGAGAAACAAATGGGATCAAGATACATGATGTAAAAGATGCATATAATAAATAAGAAAAGTGTGTTTTTAATTTTGACTATGAATCCCAACAAAATTTCCAGTCTGTCAGAATATAAGAGATATTTTTATCATAAAACTGTAAGTGCTAATAAGCTATCTTTTATTAGTTACCTTGGTCATGTATTTTATCACAGCAACAGCAAAGTAACTAATAGACTCAGTAAGGTGACTAGGACAAGGCTTATTACACTATAGCACTCTGACAGTGACACCCTCTGTCATGTATGTGTACATGTACTATTTTTAATTTCTTCACACTATAGTTGAGTCCCTAAAGAATTTAGTTTTTAAAAATGACATCTGTATAGATTTCTTTTTCCATGTAGAGTAGGCTTCAACCCATGAACAATAAAATCAGACATCAACAGTAGCATACCATAACAGACAAAACCATCACAAGTTTATGCTGGGGATATGGTTACATTCTTGGCATACACATGTTGGTTCATAATCATCCAAAACCCCAGTTCATGGAGATCTAGTGCTGTCTTCTGCTCTCCACAGGAATTGTGTCAACATGGTGCACATATATACAGGTAAAATATTTATACACATAATACAAAAATCACAGTGCTATGTTAAATAAAAGCACATAGAATTATTATAAAGAATGTAAGTGACTTTACTGCCACACCTGCAGATGAGTTTATTAGTTTCTTTCTGAGATACTTTACAGATGTCAGATATGTACAGCATGAGCCCTTAACTGAAGCACCCTGCTTTACTCCAAATAGAGGCAAAAAACACACAAGATTCTACAACCACAGGAGACAAAGACTTTCCCTGTACTGATGAAAAGGACTGAGCATATTTCAAATAATTTCTTAGGGTTTCCTTATTTAGTTTTTCTTAGGTATCAGTAAATGTTTAGCAAATCATAAGAACAGAAGGAAGCATGCTCATGATTGGAAATTCCCATAGAGTTTGAGGTTGAGTACATTAATTTCAGTATGTTCAGCATCTTGAGAGAGTCTGAGGCTAGTAGTGACAACATATAATTTTTTAAATTGTTATTATCAGGCTGGACAGATGGCTCAGCAATTAAAGGTTAAGCTCACAACCAAAATTATAAATTGTTGTTATCAAATCTGTATTTTTTATTATATAAGGTCATTGTACTGTCATCAGAAATATGTCAAAATATGTTGATCTGTTTTGTAGTAAGGCTATAATGAGTTCAATAAGTATTTACTCTTTAGTGTTTTAAATGTCTGTACTTTACTCAATGAAGGCATTATCCTTTTTAATTACTTATTGCTTATATGTAGTTTTATATTCAGCTATCCTTAATTTTTGCTTATTTTATAATATACTGGATGTTAATGCAGCTATTTCTCATGAAGCTTTTCCATTTTTCCCTATATGTCTTCACTATTTGTCTCAAATATGCATATAGAATTTTTGTTTCATGATGTATTTCATTTGGTAAATCATTATATATATATATATATATGATCACTTATATCTCTATTTTCTATAAACGAGGCCCTATTTTCTGTGTGTTAATATAACTCATACTAGTTTCTTCTGACTAACTCTTATGAGATGTTTCTTTTTGTGCTTTCACTTTCAACTACAAATATTTTTATATAAATGATATGCCTTTGTAAACAGCATGTGGTTTTAGCACTCTATGGTTTACTATTTATTTCTGTCATAAAATCAAATCCCTTAATATAAACCATGTCCTATTTATTTTCTCTGACACTTTAATTTATCCATATTATCAATAGAAAATTTATTACAGTCATTTATAAGTTATAATTTTTCTTGCTATAGTATTTTTCTTTGATTCAAGTACTTCATTTTGTAAGTATATTGAAAATATCTGAAAAATAATTACTACAATTTTTTACCAAAAATTATTTCATTTTGTACTTTTTAATTAACTATTTGGATGTATCTGTTATATTTTCTTCAAATTTTTATATCATGTGCTATCATTTAAGATGTGGCAATCACTTTTGATTAATTTTGGTTTAAAGTCTAACTTGTTAGATATTAGGATAGCCACACCTGCTTGCTTCTTGGGTCCATTTGATTGGAAGATCTTTTCCCAACCCTTTACCCTGAGGGAAAGATTGAGTCAGGGGAAGAATAGAGGAGAGGGAAAAAAGAGATACCATAATATAGGGAGCCATAATGAGTGTAAAGAGAAATCTGGCACTAGGAAAATGGCCAGAGATAGATGACCCTAATTAATAATCTAAACAATAGCAGAGAGGCTACCTTAAATGCCCTTTCTCAATAATGAGATTGATGACTACCTTATATGCATCCTAGAGCCTTCATCCTGTAGCTGATGGAATCAGAAGCAGACACCTGCAGCTAAGCACTGAGCTGAACTCTTGGAATCGAGCTGCAGACAGGGAGGAGTGATGAGCAAAAGTTTCAAGAACAGGATGGTGAGACCCACAAAAACATCTGACCTGAACAAGGGAGAGATCATGGACACCAGACTGACAGTTTGGAAACCAGGATAGGATGGAACCATGCCCCCTACACATGGGTGATATTTAGGAGGCTAGGGAAGTCTATGAGATCCCTGGTAATGGAACACCATTTATACCTAGAGTACAAATATGTACTTGGGAGCACATTCCCCATAGAGTGATACTCTCTCAGCCTAGATACATGGGGGACATACGAGGCCCTTCCCCAAATGATGTAACATATTTTGATGATTCCCCAAATGGAAGGCTTCACCATTTCTGTGGAACAGAAAAGGAATGAGATGGGAGTTGGTGGGGAACATTGGAGAATGGAAGGGAGAGGGAACTGGGATTGATATATAAAATAACATTGTTCCTGATCCAAATTAAAAAAGGAGAAAAGAGAGTCAAAACTGTCAACCTGCTGGATATGGTGGGGCACTCTTTTAATCCCATTACTCAAAGACAGACAATTGTGATCTCTCTGATTTGAGACCACCCTGGTCTTCATAGACAATTCCAGGCAGAGAGGGATATAGAGTAACACTATAATATAAAATATTATTGTCAAACACCTCTCCTAGATCTGTTGCATAACTTATCCTGTTATAAATTATTGTATTCTACTATTGCCATTGGGTTTGGCAGCCCTTATAACTTTTCATTATCTATTATTTCACTTGTTACTCATTTTATTCTTTTTTCATTTTTTAATTTTATTAATTTTTCTTATTTTACATATCGATCCCACTTCTCTCTCTCCCGCCCTCTCTTTCTCCTGTCCTCCTATGCCCCCCAACCATCCTCCCCTCCCATTCCCCCACTCCACATGTAGGGTGCTGCCTTCCAGGAGGGGTCATCTAAATCTGTCAAGTCATTTAGAGTAGGGACTAGGCCCTCCCTCCTGCCTCTAGGTTAAGGGAGTATCCCTCCATGGAGAATGTGCTGCCAAAGTCTTTTTTTGCACAAGGGATAAACCCGGGTTCCACTGTCTGATGTCCTCTAGACTGCCCAGGCCTTCTAACTGAGACCCATGTTCAGGGGGACTGAGTTGGTCCAATACTGAATTCCCAGGCATCAGTCTAGTGGCCAATTAGATCCTCCTTGTTCAGGTCAGCTGTCTCTATGTGTTTCTGTAGCCTGGTCTTGTCCTCCCTCTCTGCATCTGGATTCCAGTTCGGCTCCATGTTTAGGTATGGGTGTCTGCTTCTGTTCCCATAAACTACTAGATGGGGGCCCTATAATGGTGGATAAGTTAGTCACCTACAAGACTGACTACAACTAACATTTTGAGCAACAGTGGAAAGGCTACCATAAATGCCCTCCTTCCATGATAATGATATTGATGAATACCTTATCCACCTGTTATTAATTTTAAATAAAAAGTATTTATTTCTGCTTCTTTATTCTCCTTGTAAATTTCAAAAGGAGGAAAAATAAAATGCTCTTAATCTAATATGCTTCATACTGGAAATATTCCATTATGGCATTTCATTTGAAGTCTCAGATGATGAAAGCAAATTTATAATCCTGTTAATTCAGAGTTGGACACAAGGGAGGAAAAATAATTACATATTTCTTTTCTGACTCTCTAACACAAATTATTTATATACTCATAAGTCTATACAAGGCTTTCTTCTCCAAGTATACACTAATGGTAGTTTTTTGTAAGTTTTCATATCATTGTATAGTTCATGAGAATTTTTACTAAGTTTCTTACATCCTGAGTAAATGAAATTTGTGTAATTCTCTTCATACCATCCCTTAAAATTTATACTTTTGTATTTCTGAAGGTTGATTAGATAATTTAGATAATAAAATTTCTGATGATAATATCCAATAGTTAACAGCTTTAAAGGCTAATATATTACATCTTGAAAAACCAAACAAGAAATTATATATGTATTTCCTGAATTGACAGTAAATTTGAGATTTACAAAGATGCTCCTTTGTGGTTCTAATCACTTATTAAATAAGTGTCTATTTTTCTTAATCTAATCAAATAAGTCTCCTATATCTACCCACATAAAAAGCATGCTATTTATAAAAGCATAACATACTTTAGATTTTTAATGATAATATGTTTCCTTCTAAATTATTAGTATTGATTGTATATAATTTTCTAAATTTTATTTCATTTAATTTGTACAGATTGTTATTACTATAACTCTGTACAGGTATTTGAAATTTTATGTGCTTGTATTACCATGTTTTTGAGAACTATTTCATGATATTGATTTGTGTGCATACAATGTATTTTCATGGACATTAATACAGGGACTGTAGACTTTAATATATGGCAATATTTCAGAAACAAAATGGAGCTTTATAAAATGAAATGAAGTTATTAAGCAGTACAGACTTAAAAGTTTAATTTTTCCTTAGAAAAACTCCATAGTTTCCTAAAATGTTTTGAATAAGAAATATAGCAGTGACAATATATGTATTGGAAATACGAAGTAACATGTTCTCAGGATTAGCAATATGTAAAAACTTTTATAAAACAGACATAATTATTTGTCAGTTTAAATAGATATGATAATATATATGAATGTTATAATTCCACTCACACTGAATATTTTATATTATATAAATATTAACAAAAGTAATGTCAGAAAACATGCTTTAATAGCTAAACAAGTTTAAGAGACAGAAATTCAAGTTTCAACTTAATGACTTATGAGATGTTTTGAAGGACAAATATTCTTCACAGTCTTGGCCATATGACCACTTATTCCCAGGATGTTACACTACTTGGGGAGGTTTGGAGAGGGAGAAAATTCACCACTGAGGTCAGATTTTGAGAAAAATGGCCTCACCTCCTAACTGGTGTTCTCTCTACTTAATGCCTGTAAAGTCTCATCTTTCAGTTCTTGATACAAATCTGTGTCCTTGCCATTAGCATCATTAATCCCTTAGGTTCATAAGTGCCAATCAATGTCCTCTTTATAAATTAGTTCCTTATTTAATCACAACAAATGTAAAGTAGCTGATGTAGAAGCTCATATCTGAGAGTGATACAATGCTCCAATAGACGTGACTATATTATTGGTTTTGGAAGTAATGTTGATGATGTGGAAATTATGGAATTGGAAGATGGTCAAATGCTGTACTTGAGGCTTAATAGAATATTCTTGTATGACCCTGAAGGACAATAGTGACAAGGGAAATATAGAATGTGGAATCACAGAGAGGCAACAGTATCAGTAACTGGTCTAGAGCCCATTTCTCTTATATTTTGTCAGATAATGTAGTTGCATTCTACCCATTCCTAAGAACATTCTTGAGGCTAAATTTAAAAATAATTGGCTAATTTCTTTGTCTGGGTGATTTAAAGGTAGCTGGGTATTGAATCTGTAATATTCATTTGGTAGTGATTACTATGCAGGTCTACATGCAAAAAACATGTCTGGCAGATAGAAATACAAAGTCAATTTTAAGGGACAAGAAAGTACTAGGAAGGTTCATTTTGCATCCAAGTCTTGTGCAGTAAGAGATAAGAAGACTGGTTCTATTAATAAAAGGCCTCCTGCTCTGCATCAGAGGAAAAGGAATGGATGCTCATAGGGAAAGACTCCACTCATATCAGCTTTCATCCTGTGAAAATAAAAGGCCTAAGATAGTTTCTGCTTTTAGAAAGCAAGCTGTTAATATGAGTGAAAGGGGCTAATAATGTTCATCCCAAGTCAACTTCAGAAATTGGCAATGCCATTCATGTAGTGGTGCTATAGTTGCCTGAAGGATTCAGTGATAAATAGATCATGTATTTTTTCCAATGGTTTAAGAGAGACAGTGTGGTAGGGAGGTCCCTGCATTAAGGTCCTAAGAGAGCAAAAGTCCCTAAATAGCTGGTGAGAGAAGACATAAAAGTGAAACCTGGGTTGTGCTGGAGACCCCAAGATATTAGAGATGTCACAGCTGTGATAGATCTGTCAAAGAGAGCTGCATAGAATGAGTAGAACCAAAGGAAGAGGCGTGGGTTGCATAAAGAAAATCTAGAGTGGCAGAGCCTTCCAAACTCTTTGGATTTAATGTTTGCCTTAACTGGGTTCTTGTCTTGTTTTGGTCTAGTATTTTCTCATTATGACCCATTATTTCCTTTTAGAGTGATAATGTCTGTACTGTGTCATTATATGTTGGAATAATGCAAATTACTTTTTGACATGACAGTGTGTTAGAACTAAGAGATTGTTTTTTAATACTGGATGATATTTTGCACTTTTAGAGAGTATTAAAATCATGTAAGACTATGGGGTGTTTAGGAGTTGCACCAAATTAATTTTGCATTTTGATGTGATCACATGACTATGGTTTCCAAAGAGTGGTGTGTAACGAGTACGGTTAGGACTACCTCACTACAGTGGTGTGCTATGGCTTGTATGAGAAATGTCCCCCACCGTCCTGGGAACTTGAATACTTGAATGCAATTGATGATGCTGTTTGGGGATGATTATGTGGTGCATCCTTACTGAAAAAAATTATGTTACTATAGGAGGACTTTGAGATACAAAGCCTTACTGTAAGAAGTATGTTTTTTCCGCACGCCACCTGGTCTTGTCCCGCCGCCGGGCCAGCCCCAAATAATGCACAGAGGCTCTGTATTTGATATGATGCTGTGGCCAGGTACTAGTTTCTTATAGGATAGCTCTGTCTTAAGTATTAACCCATTTCTGCTAATCTAGTATTTCCACGTGGTCTTCTTACCAGGGAAAGGGGCCAGCGTTTTGTCTCCTCAGTCTCTCCATGCTGACCCTCCTTCCCACTTGTCTACTTCTGTTTTTGCTTCCTCTGCTCTTTGCATACTGTTTGAGATATGCATGCTCATCATCCTGTTCTTCCCACCAGGCCTGCAAACCTCTCTTCAAAATAGCTTTAAATTTTCCTGTGTCATGAATTAGACTTGTATGTTTGCTTTATATATTTGTATTATCAAGAGTAGTAGTAGCTTATAGTTTTTGAATGATTATCATATATCTGTGCTAACTTGGTAAATTAACTTTACTTAACTATTTGAATTTAAGGCCCATTGTTTCTATAAGGAATATATGTCTTTACTATTCTCACTTTTCATAGAACCTGGCATAAGTTAGATGGTTCCTAAAGCCTCAGTAACTAATTGAGGAGTGAAAGACTCTATTTCTGTAGTTATTAACTACTTCTGGCTAATAAAGATAGTTTTCATTCTGATCCTTTGTATTGCTATATTTGTATTTGTAAATTACAACTTTGTCCAATACCCAAGTCTACTTTTATAGCTTCTAGAGTGCCCTTATAAATTTCTATTAAATTTTAGAGTTCAAAGACACATGTAGTGGTAATTATGTACTAACATAATTACAAAATGTTTACACAGTCACTTGTGCAGAGACTGAAATATTTCAATCATTAGAATTCTTTACAAGTGATATGAATTTGTGTAAGGGGTACGGTTTTTTCTGCCTGCCGCCTGGTCTTGTCCCGCCGACGAGCCAGCCCCAAATAACACACATAGACTCTGTATTTGATATAATGCTGTTGGTGCATTATTTGCTTCTTATAGGCTAGCTCTGTCTTAAGTATTAACCCATTTCTATGTATTTCCACATGGTCTCCTTACCGGGGAGTGAGGCAGGCATCTGGTCTCCCCGGTCTCTCCATGCTGACTCTTCCTATCTACTTCCTCTTTCCTCCTTGTCTCCTAGTCCCACCTATCTTCCTTTCCTATTGGCCAACAGTGCTTTATTCAGTAACCAGTATGAGAAACATATACAGAATGACATCTCCCATCAAATTTGTATTTTCGTGTTAACTTAACCATGGGTTTCATATGAAAACTGTTCTACATATATAGTGTTATGAAAACTGATCTACATGTATAGCATGGGCAAAGTGATTCTTCTAAGTTCTTCTTGTACATGTATATCATTTCTCTTGATAGAAATAATCTAGGCTATTATAATTTTTAAAGGTTCTGAATCCATCTAATAACCATGTGTAAGAATAACTGTATTTCTCGTTGTCTGTCAGCAAAATTCTTCAGTCTTGTTTTTTTCCCAGTGACCTAGATACACCCAAAGACGGTGAGAGTTACTCTGCATTTATTTTGGAAAAAATCAATATCAGTTTTCCCCTTGCCCATTTCTATAGGGAATATTTTCACTTTGCCTTCAATCTCTTCACAGTAGAAACTTTAGTCAAAGATAAATAATATGACAACCTTTCCAGATTCATCTCCTTGAAAGGAAAGGTATTTTTCACAATGGCTCATTAAGTTGAGATATTCTGTCCTGAACAAAACCCCAACTGCACTGAAGGCAGATGCTGGCTGAAATTCAAAATAGGCAAAAATAGAAATATTTTAATTCTTTAGTGCACCTGCACATATAACATGTTCTTGGAACATAATCATAATTGTAATTCTATAAAATGCCTTTAAAATTCCTTATTTCCAAGAGGAACACACTAATTCCTTTCATTGGTTTGGTGTTTTGCAAATTTGAACTCATACAGATTCATTTGTTAACCCTTCATTATTGCAGTCTTAGTTTCCACAGAATAGCTTTGTCTAGCTCTTCCACAGCTAAGACTGACCCATGGAAAATAATTCTAGTAAAACATAGTTTATATTACATGAGCTTTTCTATGTGGGATTTCTTTTGTGCAGACTGTTCATGACTTGAGCTAGCCATTTTCATCACTATGACACAGCATCTGGGAAGCACATGATTACATTTTTATATTTTTACATATTAAGAATAAATTAAAGTTGAAAATAGTTTTACTTACAATTGTATAAAATTGTTTTTTAGCTGCAATTATATAATTATTTAATTTACTATACTTATTTTAATAATTACTTTCCCCTTTTGATGTGATAGTATGGAACATTACATAGATGAATGTTTTAATATAAAGCAAACCTATCATTTCTGAACTAACTCTATAGTATAGATTTATTGTCAATTTGTGTTCCCAATAATTTGTGAGTAGTTTTATGTTTATTTCAAGTGAGATTCACATGAAATTCCCTTTTAGGTCATAGCTATTTGTAGAATTTGTAAACAAAATGATTTGACTCATTAATTGAGCTCAGAATTTCAATTTCTTCTGCCATTGTTGGGAATACTAGTTTGTATAATGCTGAAATTACTGATTTTCTAAATGTTAGAACTATCAGTGACACTTTTACAACTACAGCATTCAACCAAGGAAGAATTTATTACTAATGCTCTAATAGTGATAAGATTATTCAGTTTTAGATTACTTCTGATAAATTTTATTAAGTTATATTTTCTAGGAATTTATTGTTTATCTCATTTTGATATAGTGCTACAAATTCATGACAATCTTTCATTATTGTGTTAAAATCTTATGTGCCCATGGCAGTTTTCTTCATTTCATTCATAATGTGTTTGAGCTGAGATTTACTGGATTACTAAAATATACTGAAATTTTAAGATAGTTCTAAATACACAGAGAAAATCCAAGTATAATACAGAGAGCACCTTTATATCTTGTACTCAGTTTCCCAAAATATACATATTTTATGTTATTATAATATTTGTAAATCAATGTACCAATTTACAAAATAATTTATTTAAAATCCACCCTTTATTCAGCTTTTGCTATATTTCTTTTCTATGCTAGGAGTTGTTTCTAAAGAAAATTATACTATTGTAAATCTAATACAAAATAATACAAAAAGAACACTGCAGACAATGACAGTTTATCAGTTTTGTTTTTATTAACAATGCTATTAAAATATTAGCTATAGATTTTATACAATTTCTATTCATATTCACCTATTTTTCTCATAATTATTTCCTTGGACTCATGGAAAGCAATATTAAGTGACTTATATGAACTTTGAAAATGATCTTGATAATCTGTCAAAGGTATGGTATGTTATATTTCTCCATGGTGAAATTAATCTTTTTATACCGTTCTGTCTGGAAAAAGTCACTATGTCTGGTATGGTTAGAATTCACCTTCTACTAATGAATAGGGGATGATGTTGTACTTCATCTGGGGCTAAAAAGCTACACCAACTTTTCAAATTTCTTCTACACAAAGCATTTGTGTTTTTACTTACATTTAAATCATTTAAGTTATATATGTGTAGAGACATCAGTATTGATTTTAACACTGGTTATAATCTAATACTACTTAGCTTTATTCCTCAAACCACCCAAGCCTTTACCATTAGCATCTCTGTCTATTGATTCCTGTGTATCCCTGATACTCCCTCACAATTACATGAGTGAGTGTATGTTTTCTACTATCAGAAAGTAGCTTGGAAATGTGTATAATCTTATTCTAATTAGTGTAGTTTATTTCTATAAATAAGTGATTATGGAACACTTGTATATAGAATATTTCTATACCATAAAAATAAATGTGTACATAGAATAATTCTTTTCTTATTCTGTAGAGATTTCTTATTATGCTGTCCTCAAATAAATACAGTATCAATTTTCTCTTTCCAATTTGTATACCTTCTATGTCAATTCTTAACTTTATAGGTCTGAAGAAGACTTATAGTATGGTGCTGAGATTTTGAGAAAATGTCTTTCTCTTTTATTAAAAGTAAGAAATATTGTATTTGTTAGCAGGAAATATATGTACATTTTTATAGTTGTTAAACTTACCAATTTGAGAACATTTCCCCATGTTTCTATTTTCTAAGATTTTGTGACAAAAATTGGTGGTAGATTATTTAAAAGTATTTCTCTACATCAATTTGTATATTTTATACATTTTTTCTTCCTTATATTATCAAGATGAAATAGGATTGATTTTCAACTATTGATCCAGATGTACATGTATGTATTATGTATGTATGCATGTATTTATGACACTAAATATTCAATGCATGTCATGATGTATAGTGTTAAGTTTCATGTGCTATATTTCATAAAATGGTTTTTTGAATTTATGAGGTCTGAGTCTGCAGTTTTCCTTTGTATTAGTACCTTAATCTGGCTTAAGAATGAATCAAAATTTTCCTCCTGTTTCCCTATTTCCAGTAAAAGTTAGAGAAGAATAAATAGGAGAACATGAAATTATGAAACCATCTAAGTATCTAATACTTTTACTTTGTAAAGTTTCTTTACAAAAAGTTAATTTAGCATTCATGGTTCAGCATGCATTTTATTATAGTGAGTATTCTGAGAATTGAGAATAATATGGATTCTGCTTTTCTTGAATAGATCATTTTATCCCAGATCAAACTAATTAATCATAGTGTTTGGGTTAACATTCTCTACTGACTTTTTTCTTAGCTGAACTACAAATTACTAATAAGACTTTTGAAGTGACTGTCATAGTTACTACTCTATTGCTGTTAAGAGATGCCATGATCATGAAAAATTGTAAAGGAGGCATTTACTTGGGGGAATACTTACAGCTTCCGATGATTACTCCACTATGGTCATGATGATAGGAGCATGGTGATGGATGGACAGACATTTCACTGAAGCAGAACCTGAGAGCTTACATCTGATTTAAGAGTTGTAGAGGGAGAGACAGACAGACAGACAGACAGACAGACAGACAGAGAAAGACAGAGAGAAACAGAGAGAGATATTTGGTCTAGTGTTGTCTTTTGAGACCTCAAAGCACATTCTCTGTGAAACACCTCTTCTAATAGGACCACATCCACTCCAATAAGTCCACACTTCTTAATTATCTTTCCCAAACAATTCACAGGGAACCAATAATTCAAATGTTTGTACCTATGAAAGTCATTTTTATTCAAATCACCATATTCCATCCATTTGCTACAGTAGGACTGTAGCCATATTGTAATGAAAAATGCATCCAGTCCAACTTAAAAGTCTCCATAGACTTCTATAGTCTAAAAACTGTTTCAAACGTCCAAAATCTCTTGTGAGACTCAAAGCAATCTCTTAGCTGAAAAACTTGTAAAATCAAAATGCAAATTACATACTTCCATTACACAATGGAGCAAAATATACATTATCATTCCAAAAAAGGAAGAAAGGAAACATAGTGAGAAAATACTTGACCAAAGCAAGACCTAAAACCACCAGGGTAAAATCAAGCTTATTTATTTGGTGGCTTTTCTAACATCTTACACCTTCTAAGCTTTGTTGACAGCAAACATATACATCGTAGGTATTCTTCACCAGAAACCAGCAGCTCTGGCTTTGCTAACATCTTGGGGTCTTGAACACAAAACAGATTATCACCTTCACAGTAACATGCAATGGTATCTCTTTGGATCTCCCTCCAGAGACTACCCTGCCACATACTTTACTTCAGCAATGATCCTTAACCACAGAGGCAGATTCCAAGGGTATCAAAATTAATATTTACAAGTAAATGGCTATAAAATAGTAGTGATAGGAATCTATAAACTTTGGAGTAGATTATGAAAATTGATGTGAAATTAACTGATAGTATTTCAGAAGTGGTTATATTGTGGAACTGATCTTTTTTTGTAATTCTACTGAGAAATACGACAGGTCAAATTGACACTAACATTTCAGTTTTATTAAGAAATGCCAATTTTAACTTTGTTCAATTTATCAACCATTTGACACCTAAGGCTTTAATGTAAGCTAAGTCTCTTGCATTAAACTAAGAGTCATCTTCTTAATGTGACCCTAATAATGCTTAGTCAATTTAGAAAAGCAATTATTTGAAAAAAAGAATTATCACAGAATAATATCTGCCTAAGTTATAAATTTTATTTTTTGAAATATAACTGTACATCACTTATTTCTTTTTTTTCTTGAAAACATGACAAAGACCATTATTTGAATAGCTCCCATTTGAGGAGTGCCATAGCACACAGAGCACATATACATTCTATAACTGAGCAAAACTGCAAGGAAACTTGCAAAGCAATTTTAAAATAGAATTCTTTCAGGTATTACTGGATTGTTTAATGAGGGTTATTTTTTTTTAAGTTTTTTGAGGATTTTTCTCACAACTAAATCAGAACTTATATTTTAAAGAAATGATTCTTTAGAATCTTTCCCAGGCATACGACTGATTTTTCACAGAAACATTTCTTCATTTACTTATATTTCCTGGCTATTATGTAATAGTTAATTAAATTTAGTAATACAATTCCAAGTACAAATGGTATTTTTAATGCTTGGGAAGGAGCACAACTCCCTTTAACTTCTACCAGTGACATCAGAGCTAAAGTACAAAGAGTTATGAGATTATGAAATCTCAGTTAAGAGCAATGCCCTTGCTTTGTGTATCATTTGCTGCATTTTGCAGAGGAATTTAGAATGTAGTTTAGTTAATTGTATTTTGCAATCTCTTGATGTAATTTATTTCAACCTCTAAGATGAAGATGAAGGATAATGTAGGTAAAATTAAATATAAGATTATTTGTAATAGGAAGGTGTTGAATATCTGTTTGACAGTCAGAGACAACTAGTAAAACAGAAGAAAGAAAATTAGAAATATATATTTCCATCTTTATCTTTTCCTTCACCTTCCACTATCTAATCCTTAGCAAATTATCTATTTATGTAACAAATATTTGATCACTTTATGAAAAAAATTCAAAACATCTATTTCTTAGATCTATGGAATTTAACTGGAGATACAGACATAGTTCCACACATATGTGGATGTTTTATCAGTAAGCTAAAAATGCACACTCGAAAAAGTCAGCATTTTCAACAAATGGTTCTGGTTAACGTGGAAGTCTGCATGTAGAAGAATACAAATAGATCCATGCCTATCACCCTGCACAAAACTTAGTCCAAGTAGATCAAAGACCTCAAAATAAAACCAGACACACTGAACCTGATAGAATAGCCTTGAACTCATTGGCACAGGAGATAACTTTCTGAACAGAATGCCAATAGCATAGGCACTAAGATCAAAAATTAGTAAATAAAACCCCATAAAGCTAAAAGGCTTCTGTAAGGCAGGGGACAACATCAGTTTGACAAAGTAGCGGCTTACAGAATGGGAAAATATTTTCGCCAACTCTGCATCTAATAGAGGACTAATGTCAAAAGACAAAGAATCCAATTTTCAAAGTAGGATACAGTTCTAAACAGAGAATTCTCATTGTGAGAATCTCAAATATCTGAGAACCACTTAATGAAATGTTCAACATCCTTAGCCATCAGGAAAATGCAAATCAAAATGATTCTGAGATTCTATCTTAACCTGTCAGAATGGCTAATATTAATAACACAAGTAACAACTCATGCTGGTGAGGATGTGGGGCAAAGGGAACACTCCTGCATTTCTGATGGGAGTGCAAACTTGTACAGTAACTGTGGAAAACAAAATGCCAGTTCCTCAGAAATTTGGAAATCAATCTACCTCAAGACTCAAGCTATACCACTCTTAGATATATTTCAAAGGACATTCCATCCTATGACAAGGAAACTTGCTCAACCACGTTCTTTGCCGGTTTATTCATAATAGTCAGAAACTGGAAACTACCTAGATGTACCTTGAGGTGTTTTGAATAAAAACTCCCCCTAATTGAGTCATCATGGATGTCACTATTAGGAGGTGTGGCCTTGTTGGTATCACTGTGGCTTTGTTGGAAATTGTTTGTCACTAGGGGCTTGGCTTTGAGGACTCAGAAGCTCAAACATGGCCAGTGTGCCACTGCCACTTCCTACTGCCTGTGGATACAGAAATAGTATTCCCAGTTGGCTCTTCAGCATCATATCTGCCTGTTTGATACATGTTTCCTATCATTATGACTTAACTTCTGAACTGTAAGCCAGGTCTAATTCAATATTTTTCTATCTAATAGTTGCCATGGTCATGGTGTCTCTTCACAGCAATAAAACCCTAAGATACCCCTAAACAGAAGAATGGATAAAGAAAATATCATACATTTACAAAATGAATTATTCATCAGCTGTTAAAAATGACATTGTGAAATGTGCAGGTAACTGTAATGAACTAGAAAGAAATCATTCTGCAAGACGTAACATAGACTCAGAAAGACAAATATGGTATGTATTCACTTATAAATTGTTATTAGTCATTAATTAACTTTTAACCAAACCATAAACCCAGAGAGGTTATATAAAGAAGAGGTTTATGGGTAGGATTCATGGATTCCCTTGGGAGGGGGGAATTGGAATAGATTTTATTGGCAGCCTGGGGCCAGGTGCATATACTGGACAGGTTAGAGGGCAATGGGGGTAGATGAAGCAAGTGTAGGTAGAGGTATCTAAAATTGGCAGGCTTTTGGTGGGTGGTGTAGAAACCCAGTGTAAGGGAAACTGCCTGGAATTTATAAAGGTGATCTTAATGAGAACACCTAGTAATGGGTCAAAAGAAGTCCCAAATGGGCATGTCTTGTTGTCAGGTGTGTCTTCCAGTACTTGGGCTGGGTTGCGTTCATTTGAGTTGTTGACTAAGAGGGTCCCATGGAAATTTGAAAATAACCCAAACCTTGCTAAGACAAAGGGTTAATATCTGCAAACTGACAACAGCATGCCCCATTGCCAAGGACAGCATCTTCACATATCATTCAACATGGAAAAGTCAAGCTTCATGGAGCCCTTCCCCATACATTCTAGTGTCTTTGGTGAGGGAAAGTACTCTGAAGTCTACCAAAAGAGCAATGTGGACACCAACCCAGCCATAAATCATTTGCCTTACCTACAAAATATGCTAGGGCAATGATAGCATAGAACTTGTGGCAGTAGTCAGCCAATGTCTGATTTCACTTAAGTCTGCCTATTCCATGAGAAGGAACCCATACCACATAATGCCAGGGTAGCCAAGAACCAGAGGCTAAATATCCCAGAGTACTGCTCAATGTCTAGGTGTGTGTGTGTGTGTGTGTGTGTGTGTGTGTGTGTGTGTGTGTGTGTGTGTGTTGTGTGTGTGTGTGTTGTGTGCGTGTGTTTATAATGACTCCTAATGATATGCTGCTATACTCATAGATTAATGTCTTATCCAGTCATCATCAGAGAGGCTTCCTCTGGCAACAGATGGGAACAGATCCAGAGATCCACAGCCAGATATTACATGGATGGAGAGTCAAAATGGGAGGTGTTCATCAAATTACTCCACTGAGAGCTCAGGAAATACCATGGACATTTTAAGAGACAAAGGAAATGGAGGATATCAGGAGAACAAGGCTCTCTGAACAAAATAAGCAAGGCTTCAGGCACCTATAGACAATAAAAAAACAAGCATATGCATGGGTATACAACAGGTCCTCTGTGTATATATTATAGCTATTAGCTTAGTATTTTTCGGACCTCTTGAGTGTATGAATGAATGGGTATCTGATTGTTGGGCCTTCTCTTGGGGCTCTTTCACCTCTGTTGGGTTGAGCTGTCCAACTTCAATATGATAGTTTTTGCTTCATCTTATTATATTTACTTTCTCATGTTTGGTTGTTGTCTTTTAAATGCTTGTTCTTTTTCTATGAGAGAAAGGAAGTGGATTTGGAAGGGAGGAAGGAAAGGACAGGAAAAGCAGATAAAGGGGAAACTAAAATCAATAAAAGGAAAAATAAAATACTCTTGGAAGAATTTCCTGTATTAATAGATTAAGAGGAATTGGAAAATATCAATGTATTCGTATTCAAGGCTTGTGGGGGTACGGAAGGATGGGAGGGATAGGGAACTGGGATGGGTATGTAAAATAAAAATAATTTTAATTTAAATAAAATTTATGAAAAAAAAGAAAATTAAAAAATAACTATTTCAAAAA
Organism: Phodopus roborovskii; assembly: GCF_943737965.1. Taxonomy (NCBI): domain Eukaryota; kingdom Metazoa; phylum Chordata; class Mammalia; order Rodentia; family Cricetidae; genus Phodopus; species Phodopus roborovskii. The sequence goes on along the minus strand of NW_026125861.1, from coordinate 430,940 downwards.
GGAATAAAATATATCTTTAAAAATATCTGTTTTAGGATGCAACAACTCACAGCTAAACATTAATTAGGTAGAGAGGGAATGAGTAAGGGAGGGGGAACTGGGATCGATATATAAATTAAAAAAAAATTTAAAGAGAAATATGATAAAGTGACCATAGTTAAGAATTATATACTTTATTCTTGAAGATAGTTAAGACAGATGTCAAGTTCCTATGTGTTCTCCTTATAAAAAGTATATAGTCTATATATATTCTTTAGCCTACTCTACTTTTGTTAGTTAAGACACAAATAATATTTAAAAACTGACAACAGCAACAGGTGAAAGGATTATTTTCTACTGATTGACTAGCATTAATAATATAGTGAGAAAATACAATGTTCACTTTTAATCATTCATTTATTCATAATTTTCATTTAGAAAAGATATATTGTGTACTCAGATTAACTTTAAGTTAATGATCATCTTGACTTGGTCATCAATGGGATTATAAGCATGTTACCAAACTGACATTCATAATCCCGTGATTGTATATGTGTTTGTGCACGTGCACACACCCATAATGAACATATAGAGTCACACACACTTTCTAAATGTTCTAATAGTTACATATCCATCCCCCTTTTAACTTTTAGAGAATATCTCAATATATTTCTCAGGCTATCCTTGAATTCCTTGTAAGTAAACAAGCCTTCGACTTTTGATCCTTTGCCTCATCTTTCTGAGTGGATGGTATTAGAGAGTGTTGCCACCATGCCTAACAAAATTTGAATAAGATACAGTATAGTTTCAGGCATTTCAATGACAGGGAGCTACTATAATCATACAGATGAATTATCTTATTTATGACATGGAAATTGCTGAATAGTCAAAAAACTGCTGCCCGGTTAATACCAGACTATTTATAGAGAGAGTTAGAGTTACCAATAAGAAACATATTTACTATTATTATTACTATTATTACTATTACTATTATTAAATTATTATAACCTGACTCCCTCCTCTTCTCCCAGCCCCTCCCCTTTCCCCCATTCTTAGTTCATTCCTCCTCTCTTTTTCTTCCAAAAAGTGCAACCCTCCTAGGAATGTCAATCTAACAAAGCATATCAAGTTCCAGTAAGACTAAGCACCTCCTTCATATTAAGTCTGGAAAACGCAACCCAATATGAGTAATAGGGGATCAAAAATCAGCAATACAGACAGATATACACACTGCTACCACTGTTGGGAGTCTCATAAGGAGACCAAGCTATATGTCTGTGTCTTATATTCAGAGTGCCTAGGTCAGTTCCATGCAGACTCTGATATTCCATTCATTCTCTATGAGTTCATATGAGGCCAGGTTAGTTGGTTTTGTGGGTTTTCTTGTGGCATCCTTAAACTCTCTGTCTCTTACTATCATTCAGTTGTGCCACACCATTTGTTGAAGATGCTTTCCTCCTCCCATTGTATACTTTTAGCTGTCTTGTTAAAAATCAGGTGTTCGTAGGTGTGTGGGTTAATATCAGGATTTTAGATTCCATTCCACTGGTCTTCCTATTTTTGTTCCAATACCAGGATATTTTCAGGACTATAGCTCTATGGTAGAGCTTAAAGTCAGGGATGGTGATGCCTCCTGAAGTTCCTTTATTTTAAAAGGTTGTTTTAGCTATCCTAAATCTTTTGTTTTTCCATATAAGGTTGAATATTATGCTTTCAAGGTCAGTGAAGAATTGTGCTGGGATTTTAATGCGGATTGCATTGAATCTGTAGATTGCTTTTGACAAGATTGCCATTTTTACTATGATTATCCTATGAATCCAAGAGCAGTGAAGATCTTTCTTTTTCTAGTATCTTCTTTTATTTCTTTCTTTAAAGACACTAAATTCTTGCTATATAGGCCTTTCATTTCACTTTCACTTGTTCAGTAAGGATTACCCCAAGATAATTTATAATTTATGTTTTTTTTTTTTTTGTTTTTTTTTTGCTATTGTAAAGGTGATGTTTCTCTGAATTCTTTCTTATTTCCTTTTGTCGTCTGTATATACTAGGGATACTGATATTTTTTTTTTTGACTTTATCTTGTATCCTGCTAGTTTGCTGAAGGTGTTTATTTATCATATGTAGGAGTTCCCTGGTAGAGTTTTTTCGGTTGCTTATGTAAACTATAATACCATCAGCAAATACTGAAAGTTTGACTTCTTCCTTTCCAATTTGGATCCCCTTGATCTCCGTTTCTTGTCTTATTGCTTTAGCTAGAACTTCAAGTACAATATTGAAGAGATATGGAGAGAGTGGGCAGCCTTGTCTTGTTCCTGATTTTAGAGGAATCGACTTAAGCTTCCTTCCATCTAGTTTTATGTTGGCTGTTGGTATACTGTATATTGTTCCTATTATGTTTAGGTATGTTCCTGTTATCCCTGATCTCTCCAAGAACTTTATCATGAAAGTGTGTTGAATTTTGTCAAAGGCTTTTTCAGCATCTAGTGAAATGATCATGTGGTTTTTTTCTTTTTCATTTTGTTTATATGGTGGATCACATTGATAGAAATTTTATGTTGAACCATCCCTGCAACCCAAGTGTGAAGCCTACTTGGTCATGGTGGATGATTTCTCTGATGTGTTATTGGATTCAATTTGCAAATATTTTATTGAGTATTTTTGCATCACTATTCATGAGGGATATTGGTCTGTAGTTCTCTTTCTTATTTGTGTATGTGTGTGGCTTGGGTACCAAGGTAATTGTGGCCTCATAAAAAAGAGTTTGGTAATGAACCTTCTGCTTCTATTGTATGGAACAATTTGAGGAGTATTGGTATTAGCTATTCTTTGAATTTCTTGTAGAATCTACACTGAAGTCATGTGTCCCTGGGCTTTTTGTGGTTGGGAGGCTTTTAATGACTGCTTCTATTTCATTAGGTGTTATAGGTTTATTTGTAATGTTCATCTGTTCTTGATTTTGATAGTTGATAGTTATCCAGAAATTTGCTCATTTCCTTTGTTTTCAAATTTTGTGGAGTACAGGTATTCAAAGCATAACCTGAAAGTTGTCTGGATTTCATCTATGTCTGTTGTTATATCCCCCTTGTCATTTCTAATTTTGTTAATTTGTATGTTCTCTGTCTGATTTTTGGTTAGTTTGGATAAAGGTTTGTCTATCTTGTTGATTTTCTCGAAAAACAACTCTTTGTTGTATTGATTTTTTGTATCATTTTCCTGGTTCCTGCTTTATTGATATCAGCCCTCAAATTGATTATTTCCTGGAGTCTACTCCTCCAGGGTGAGTTTGCTTCTTTTTGTTCTAAGGCTTTCAGTTGTGCTGTTAATTCTCTAATGTGACTATCCTCTGTTTTTTCATATGGGCACTTAGTGCAATGAAATTCTCTAGTAGCACTGCTTTCAAGGTGTCCCATAAGTTCGGGTATGTTATGTCTTCATCCTCGGTGAATTCTAGGATGTCTTTAATTTCTTTCTTTATGTCTTCTTTGATCCAGGTATGGTACAATTATACATTTTTCATTTTTCATGAGCTTATAGGGTTTCTGAAATTTGTGTTGTTGTTGAATTCCAACACTACAGCATGGTGGTCTGATAGGTACTCCTCATTACCTTCTGAATAATGTAGTGAAATGGCACTGGATTTCACGATGATCCCTATGACAGCATCTCCTCTGCTGTCCATGTACCATAACTTACCTGCCAGGTGACTGGAGATGATTCCATTACTATATATAACACAATCAGCAAAGGTAGTTTATCCATGGTCAACATGAGCCAAATCATAGATATTGCTGATGTTTGCAGCATTTATGTGAAGGTGAATCAATTTATCAATGCCAATGAGCACTATGGTTGCTTATTTCCTTCACTCTGCACTTCACGCTACACTGCACTCAAGCTTCTAAGCTCCAGAAATAACTTAGGTCAGAAGTGTAACTCTAATAGTCTGAGGAAATATTAATAATAATTTACCACCATTTGTCAACTATTTCTACCTTTAAAAAAAATCTTTTCTGTTGTAATATATTCAGAGACATGTTACATTTTTTGAAAGACAAAACTTCAGACTGGGGTTGAAGTTTGCTGAGCAATTTCATTGTGTCTTTGTTGCCATGGAGACCATTTTCACTGTTAGCAATAAGCCAAGAAAAGAGGTCTCAAGGCCAGTCCATGCTTTATTCACAGCCAAGAGTCTTGTGACCACATGGAAAAGGAAGGTGGTTCAGGATACCTATATTTCCTTTGAAAATTGTAAGCAAGAGGTTCAATAGAGAGGTTGCATATAGATGATGAGGTTGGACCTGGTGACTGGCAGTTGGATATGTGACACCACATGTGAGATACAGCTTCTTCACTGTCTGTCTACAGGGGGTACTAGAGTGAGTATTTGGGGACTGTTTAACCTCCACTGGCTTTTGCCAGCCCATTCATCATCCTAAGAAATATGCAAGATTCACTGGCTCCCTGAAGGAATGATATCTTTTCATTGCTTCCTGTGAAGATGTGAAAGATACCATCCATATAGGCACAGCACTCCTTGAACCCATATGTGCTTGAAGCTATGCAATATTCTCTTTCCTGCATGTTAATTCTTGCCTCCAGCATCTGTCTTTGCACATCTGTCCAGGCCTGGAATTGATAACAATAAAGCACTTTGCCCTCTCCTGAAAATCCCAAGCCCAGGCATCTGTGAATCTGTGCTTCTGTTAATGATAACTTCTTCTGCTTCAAAGAACATGTGAGGATTCAGACCCAGTTTGGTCTGTACTAGTATCAAAGTATCAGTTGCTGTCTTTACATCCAATTCAAAGCTACCAAATGTAGGACAGAATCTGCTGACATCAGTGACTAGTTCAGAAACAATCAAAAATGATTGACAGGAAGTGGTGGGAATTACACCTGCATGTTCCTTGCTCCCTGGGAATTTTAAGGGGATAACTTCAATTATTTGTGAGACTCAGATAATTCATTTTGCATGCTTTGTTTAATTGGCAACTGCAACTTCTTGTTCTCCTGATGCTTCTTCTCAAGTCACTATTAGAAGAATTGTGAATTGCCACAGTAAGCAATTAGCAGTAATGACTTATGCAGAGAAGGTACAAACATGACAAATTTTTGTCACACTATTTTTTCTTACAGAAATTCTCTACTCTATGATCATGCTTTTCTTTATACAATTGCATATTGACATCATTCTTTCCTGTTTCCTCTCTCTCTCTTTCTCTCTCTCAGGTCAACCATATTTTCCATTCTATAGGAAAGCCCCTTTTCCCATGCCAGCACTTGAAAGTTTGTATTTCTGACTTCTGTCCTGGGGCCACTTGTGCTTTTACTCTTCCCACTTTACTGTCCATGTGTCCTCATATCACCAGAACCATACATCTGAACACTTATCTCAGTCTTCTATTCAAAAGATTCAGCTGTTTCTCACAAGTCCCATGGAATGCCTCTTAGACACTTCAGTGACATCCTGCCATATATTGAATGGTTGACTGGCCCTTTCTGTGCAAGAACTGTACTTTGGCTGTGGCAGAGAAACCACATATGTGTTCTAAGTTGGGCACTTGTGATGATGAGGGCAGCCTTCACTAGAGATATGTGGACTCAGGCTTAAGCCTTAGAGTAAGGCATATAACTTGCAATTTCCTGAAATCAGTGAGATCATCAATGATATGTGCACACTCTGATAGATCACAGACATAGGGCATATCTCTCTCTCTCTCCCTCCATCTCTCTCTCTCTCTCTCTCTCTCTCTCTCTCCTGTGTATGGATGTGTGTGAAGTTATCACTGAATGTCTCTTGATTACCCTCTATCCTGAGAACAGTGGGTTGTTCTCTGTAATGAGGATGGGGTCTCACTCAACCTGCCAAGAGCATGAATAAAACAAAATGCTGAGGAAGAGTGAGCTCTTGCTGCCTGGCTTTGAGGACTATAGCTTCCCATCTATTCCACCCCTAAGACTTGGACTAAATCGTTGACTCAGCCTGTCAATTTGAGGATGAGATTTCTGTGGGAATTTCCATCTGAGAACTCAAGACTTTTCAGGGTCCAAAATCACTAAGCCAATTATTTACAATATTTTTTCCTTTTTGTTTTTTGAGAGAGTCCATTACAGTTAGCCACTTCTTTTACTAATGTCACCTACAAAACCTATCTTCTTGGGAATTGTTTATACTCAGCATCTTCTGAACTTAACTTTTCCATGTCCACAGTTAAGAATTTTAGCACTCATGTGAATCTCTGTATCCATGAATACTGGCTAGGAAAGAGTCTCATCACTATCTTTAGTTTCCTTGTTTCTCTTCTAGAGCCAAAGTGAGGCCCAGCAGGAAGCTCTGATACAGCAAGGATCTGAACTTCTTTTACTCTGGTCTTTTCAAGTCACAGAGAATCAATGCAGACATACTCAATCTGTTCACTTTTTCTTTTCTTTTTCTCTCAGCATAATTCTCTAGACAATAATTCAAGCAGCTTATGCCTCCAGTATTTTTCTCTAAGCATTATTATGTATTATAGACATACCACATTCCAATCATCAATCACGCTCTGTTGTGCAGTTTTCTTCAAATTGAAACATTCCCTATGAGGATAAGCTCGCAGGCCTCAGAAAGCTAAGAAAACTTAGGAGGTTTGGGAGTGCAGAAAGTCACAACGTTCACAAGTCCTGTCCCTGAAGCCATACTAAGTAATAACAGTCACTGGGGAGAGGAGGCTAGCTTTGATGGAGCTGATTTTAAGTTGTGTCAGGAGCTAAAGGGATGCAACTTTGATGAGTCATCACCCTTGCTGGATGGTCTTTCTGGTGAAGCAGCTGCCTTTGAGTTGCAGACTGTTGGTAACCCCAGGAAACTCACTGGTTCACCATGCAAGGCCTGAGAAGAATGGCATCTTTGATCTGTTGTTCATCTCTCCCCAAGAAAACTCACACAATACTCTCCCATTAAAAGTGTTTGTGTTGCTTGAATATGATGGTAATTAGAACAAAAACTCCTCTTAAGCATTTTCTTTCATCATAATTCTCTAGCCAATAATTCAAGAAGCCTTTCATTCCCATTTAGATTTTGTATTAATAACGCAAATGGATAAGCCACTCATCTCCTCTCCAATATCTGCTCTTCAGGGAACACGCAAGCAGACTCTGCTTAGCTGAATCCCAACAGCATCTAGGGCAGTCCTTAGCTCTTTGCAGATTCTTTGTGTTTACTGTACTTGAACTGAATTCTGGTTATTCTTGGAGAATATCACTATAAATGACTGTGAAATATTTTGAAAAATGAATGATGATCTGTGGGGACAAAACTGTGAGTAAGGGACCTGAACTCCAACCTGACCAGTCAGACAGTGTGGCTATAAGTCCTTTCAAGTCCATCTTTGTCTATATGTTCTGTCAAAAAGGAAAAGACATTGGATGAGAATAGGAGGTACAAAACCAAGGTCTGAGGCATATGGAGATGCAATACATAGCATGTGATGAGCATAAAAATAATGAATGGCAGAAGACAATTGATAAAGAACAGTTGGCTGACTCCCAGCAACAGTGCAAAAGTATGGAGATTGGGACTAAAGTTAACTGAAGTCAACCTAGGGCTGCCTGACACAATGACTCAGTTCCAACTGACATTTGCTCAGTGCTGATGACGCTGGCGCCATTGCAAGCTAGACAAGTTAGACAAGTGCTATCCATGTGCCCTGGTCGCCTAACTGAGATTGCTGTGCAAACTATATGACATCCACAGATCTCTAGTAGCTTTTGTTTCTCATTTAGCTGAAAAGACTCAGAAGGAGGGTGAAGAGAAGGTGAAAGATGGATTGTCAGCTTTCTGAAAGCAACATTGCATCTATGTTAGCAATGGCTATCTCTATACTGTACACTTACCTACCTGCCTGGTAGAGTACAATACTGCACTGAATGTAATTAAGAAGGAAACCTCAGTTTCTTACATCCCTCCCAAGCCTTCAGAAAGGCAAGTGTTGCTTAAGAAATGAAGTGATGTGTAGAAGAGAATATTATATGTTAGTGAAAGTTACATGCAGGGAAAATGGTGAATTGATTGGAAAGATGAGACTAAAAACAATGGACAAATTGTCTTGTTTATGTTCCTGAGGTAATGAGTGTGATGGTTGTCAGCCATGACAAGGATACCTCACCAACCTGCTGAGAACTTCAAAATGTACCTAGTCAACATAACAGGAGTTGGGGAAAGTTAATAATCACTTAAAGGATACTTTCCTTACCTGAGCCCAAAGTGCAAATACAGAGACAGGATTCTGTGATGTGGTTGGTTGGGGAAACTGTCAAATCTCAAGCCATGATTAAAACAGAGATTGCGTGCTCTAGATATCTGTCAGGGGTAGGGGTGGGGTTAATTCAAGGTTGCAGTCATTTTCAACACTTAACTATACCATGTTCTCACACTGTCATACATAAAATGGCCCAATTAAAATGAGACAGAGTATATTGAATATCAATAGGAAAAACATTAAATATCACATTTTTCTCCTCTACCTCTAAATACCTAGTATTGATTTCAAGCAAAGATTCCCAGAAGTGCCTCTTTGGAAGGAAAAAATAACCTGTCAAGTTGTCTTGCTGTGGGGTGACAAAACCTCGCAATGCTTTCTCTCCTTTTGATCTGTACAATTGCAGGTATTTCTCATTGCAAACTCTCTCTATCTACCACGGGGCATTGAAATACTTTTCGTATTAGGCACAGTGATAAAGGATCCACTCCTTAGCCTTAGGCACTTCAGAAAGAATATTAAAAAAATACTGGATGGACATTCTAGAAACTGTCTCATTCCTCATACTTCCTGATCTGAAGGACTCACTTTCTATGAAGATATAAACTATATAACTTTCAAACTTTTAATCAGTTATGACATTATCTGTTTGATATCACATACTTGTGTATATTTCATTCCTTTTGTTCAGCCAGTATTAATTGTAAATAAGAGACCTACTCTTCCCAAATGAAACACAGAAGTGTGTTTACAAATGTTCAAATAAGTGGAGGTAGTAGTCACTGCAATAGCCAGAGTTAAATAAAAAGATATGTCCTACACCCCCTTTGTCATTGCTGTCCATAAAGGGTCTCTTCCAAGCTTGGCCTCCAAGGTAGCACTGCTGAGGATGGGAATAGAAAAACTCTGGAAGGTAGAGGCCTGTGGGAGGCCCTTGAGAGTATTCCTGTGAAAGGGATGATAGGGCCCCAATCTCTTCCTGATTCTCCTTTATCTCCTGGATCATGAGTTGAACAATGATTTTTAACCAATTCCATGAACTGTGAAATGGTTATCAGCAGAGGCTAAAAGAACTAGGTTCAATTCCCCTTTGACAGAAACCTGTTGCATGAGAACAAACCAATTCTTTACCATCTTAAGGTACCTGCCTCAATTTTTTTTCTTGTAGTAACTAAATACTAATTTACATTGGCAGCCCCTTTCCCCTTGGCACTCTGGTGTCTGAACAAACATTGAAACAAGGCATGATGCTGCAATATAATTTGTTCTTACTTTCTTTACTTTTCTCTTTTTAGATATACAAATTTAAAAGGAAATGGGACCAGTTCTCCAATTCACTGAAGAACTACGGTGGCATATCATCCCCCTTCTTCTTCTTCTTCTTCTTCTTCTTCTTCTTCTTCTTCTTCTTCTTCTTCTTCTCTCTCTCTCTCTCTCTCTCTCTCTCTCTCTCTCTCTCTCTCTCTCTCTCTCTCTCTCTCATGCATTAAAGGTTTTGAAGTTGGTGCTTTGTCCAGAAGTAATTATATCTTCATAAGACGTTCCCAGATACATTTGGGGAGATTGCATAGCCATCCTCATGCCTCTTTAGTAGAATCCTAAGCATCCCATCTGTGTATACTTTTACAACTACAGCACTGGTGATGCTTCTGCTCACACAAGTTTCACCAGAAGGACAACTGCTCCCCTTGCCTAGTACGCCTGTGTCTGAATGCTATACTTAGAGGTTGGATGTGAACACAGTGTACTGATGCGAAACAAGGTTATTTTCTACTTCAAAAAGCTTACTTATTGAAATCATGACAGACAGTGTCTGTAATTTCAGACAGGAAGCAAATTACTGAGGAACTCTACATTGAGATTAAAGAGAACCAGATGGAACATAAATACTTCATAGAAGTAACCAAGAAGTAAATTGTCTTCAAGGTGTATTTGTGTCATTAAAGGGAAATAGGATGAGGCACATTTTCACCAAGACATAACTTTGACTTTTAAGAATTCACTTTAAGAATTTTGACAGAGACATCAAAAATACTGGATAACAATGAGGATGAAGATACAACATAAGCGACAAGCAGTATCATAAGAATAGCCTCAATGTGAGTCACATGCATAGCCTAGCCCCTCCCATGAGGACCTGGGACTGTCAGGTTCCACCCACAGAGCACTCCAATTGCCCTAACCTCTGGTCCCAGCCCCCACCTTACAGAGTAAAAGGCCAAACCTTTGGATTGAAATCTCAACAATTCCCTCCCTGGAAAGAATCACCCTGAAAAGTTTTTATACCTCTGTATAAACCCTTACTTATGCTCAGCAGAGAAACCCTGCTGTTTCTCACCTCAGCAGAGGCAGCCACTTCCCTGTTTCTTTTCCCCTCCCAATAAATCTCTTGTGTGAGGTTTGTTGTGTGATATGACTTTATGGTGTTCCTTGGCTCCCAATTGGCAGGATACCGTTCCATCTGAGCTGTAACACTTACATTAGATGCCAAAACCTGGGATAGGCTTTCCTACTGTCTGTGTTTCCTTCCCTTTGTGAGCCTAAGGTGCACTGGTACCCTAACCCTCATCTTTAGTACACCCACAACAGACTCATCTTCAGGTTCACCAATCACTCAGCACATCATACACTAGAAACAATTAAGTAAGTTTCCCCTTTTGGTAGTGTAAATGTTTCCCTGAGTCTAAGGAAGTGACTGTTAAGTGTTCAGCCACCACTCTGGTACTCTTAGAGGTGGAGGTACACCCTGCCACAGTCTTTAAGGCTAAGTGTGGCTCTGTACACCTGACCCCATCACTCTACCTTTGATGCTGGAATCCTGACATTGCCTTAGGTATAACCAGGCTATTGTGTACCTCCTTTTCCACTTCTCCCAACTCCCCATCAGGTCCTTGTGGTTTTGTGGCTCTGTTTTCTAACCCTGTCCTGTAGATGAGAACCCTCATCCTCCTAGAGTTGAGTTTTCATCCTCACTTTCTGACCTCCACTAAAGACCTAGTACCAATAATCAAGTCTCTCCTCTGGCTTAGTCAGACTAGACTAATCCCCTGACCCCCACTGAGAATGGCAAAAACCCACTGAACTCCTTGGTCCTTGTCCAGGCCTCCCTGAGTCCTGGGATGACTACTACAACAGACTACAGTGACATTTTCGTTATTTATCAATATGTACATACCCTGAACATACTCTTCACTGGTTGGTGCATCTCTCAGCTCCCTTCTGCACTGTCCTCTGTCTATACCTTAGGAAGAGTGTATGGAGAGGACAGAGGTCCAGGCCCACTCTCCGGTAAGATGAGACCATGTGGAAACACTTAGATGAATAGAAATGGCTTAATAATTAAGACAGAGCTAGCCGATAAGAAACCAGTAACTGGCCAACAGTATATCAAATACAGAGTCTCCCTACTCCTAACACAAGAGTCTATAGTCACAGCTTAAAAATCCCCTATCTCTAAGCTTTCTTTGTTCTCAGTATACTAGATTCAGTTTTACAGGTATCCACATGTCATCAAGGTATGAGTGGATTAGACTGCTATTTTATACTCTCCTACTTAAAATAAAAGCTGGATCTGGCTCTGGAGTATATTCATTTAAGCATCTCTCCAAAATGCCTGTCTTGTATCAAGAGATCTGCCTGATTATGTGACAGAGAATGTAGAGGAAGACAAAATAAAGGACAGACTCCTTCCCATGGGTGACTATTGCTACACAGCTTATACTCTTTTGGTTTTTGATTTAACTCTTGCTAAGGTATAAATCTTACATCAAGATTTGTAAAACAATTATGTAAACTTTTTGTACCTCAAGATTTTTAAGCATATTCTGCATGATTAAAACCCTGTAAAATCTGGAACAAAAGAGTTAATTTAAAACTCTTAATATATATCCTTAAAGGAAGCATGTGACTTACTGCCATCTTAGCTATTGTCTACTCCCTCCCCCCAAATCAGGATGACTGACACCCATCTTTACTATGAGTGGGTCTTCTACTAGAACTCTAAATTGAGTTACAACACCTCATGGGGCATCCTTATTAGGAATCAATTTGTATCTTGTCTCATGGCTGGTCTTCTTCACAAGGCCATCAGTAAAGTGATACATTATGAAAACCTCCAAAAGGTCATCCATGTCAAAAATAATAACCCATCTCAATTCCTAGACCTACGTCATAACAAATGGCCTCTTAGAATATACCAATCTGGATCCTGAGCTTCCAAATGGCAAAAAAAAAAAAAAAGACTCCTTCTGACCTACTTCTTTTCCAAGGGATTCCCTGATACCCTGATATTGACTTAAATATCCCCTAACTCCACAGGCAGAAGTCTTAGTGGTAGCCTCTAATAGCCTTTAAGGTTTACCAGGGGAGAGAGAAAAATGTCTGAAAATAAAATTACCTGATGTTGGGTAAGGCCTTTCAACTTGCTATAGCAACTTTCTAGGCTCCCTGTCCTCAAAAAGCCTATGAACCTCACATCCCTGTTTCAAATACAGTCAGGAGGGTAGCTAGGCCTGGACCTATCCAAACCTGAACCATGTCTAAGTGTCTTCAAGAAACTCATTGGGGTATTGACTGTCCCATATGTCCCTCTAGGAATGGGGACACCAAACCCAGATTTCCCTTAAGCTGACCTCCTAGGTCTTGTCATTGACAACTGACAGGGTCTGGGCTCCTTGGCCAGACTATTATCATCTCTGACCAGGAGCTTTGAGTATACATCATAGTATCAGAGCAAGCTATCTCTTTCCCTCTGGACACTAGGGTCACCTACTTAGTCTTGATGGATTTTTAGGGACTCAATTTTTGTTCCCATTTTGTCAGGAAAAGGGGACAGCTTTACCTCAAAAATCCACCAAATATATCACCCAAGATCAATTCCCATTCTCTCCACAGCCTTCGGGGACTTAAATTTCTTATCTTTGATCCTTAAGAAATAATCTTCTGTACCCTTCTTTCCACTTTAATACCTTGATATTTTTGGTTCATGATCTCTAACTTACCAACTCAGCAGTGTTTTTCCTTTACCCAGTAGTACCCAACCCTTATATTCTCCTCTCTACCATCCCCTCAGAGCCCTCCCATTTCTCCATCCTAGACTTCAAGGATACCTTCTTTTCCATACTCATAAATCTTCAGTCACAAAATACCTCTACCTTTACTTATATTGACACAGATACTCATCTTTCCACCCAACTGTCCTATTCCAGGGGTTCTGGAACATTCCACATCTATTTGGCCAGGCTCTGACATCTGATTAATTCTTTCTGTTTCTTCTTAAACCAAGCATATGCAATACATAGCTGATCTTCTCCTTTGTAGTATATCCCTGCAAATTATCCAAGCCAATACTTCTACCTTATTTAACTTTTTATTCAGACAGGAATACAGAGTCTAACCCTCTAAGGCCCAGCTGTCTACCCCTCCAGTTACTTATCTGGGATAGGTTATCACTTCACCTTACACGGCCATCACTCTAGACAGAAAACACTTAATTCAGCCACTCAAAGTCCCCACTACACAATTCTATCCTTCCTAGAGATAATGAGCTTCCTATGCTCTTAGATTCCTTTTTAACTCTCTTCTCACAAAGCCCCTATGTGAGGCAGCCCTTTGCCCCTCATATAAACCATTCTTAACACTCATTACTGAGGTATTTTGTAAGCATCAACAGGACATCCTCCAGACTAAAGCCCTAGATCTTCTGAATTCAATCCTCTCCAGGTTACCCTCTGCCTATTAGCTATTGAATGACACTTTGCCTTATTATTTAGAGAATGCTGCTTGTGTGCCCTTCCTGGGTCAAGTTTACAATCACCATCTGTGGCCTTGCCTATTGTTTTATTAGATTCTCTTACCTAGCTTCTTGTTAATTGCTCTAAGCCAAATACCACCACCTCTTATCTATCCCATAACTCCATCTTCAGTATCACAGACTGTTTTAACGCCTGAGCAATATGCTTTATGGGCACCTCATATTCCACAGACTGTACTATTACCATAACCCTTAGTACTAACACTCAGCCTCTATGTCCAAACTTTCATAATACCTTGATTCTCTGAGGCACACAAGTTTATTGCTGCCTACCTAATGAATGATCTGTGACTTGTGTTCTGTTGTTCTTTTCTCCAAAAATAGGGGTGGTAGATGATGAAGAATCCTTACCAATTCCTATCACAAGGTTTATAGTAGCACAGCATGACCAACAAGTAGTTCTGGTCCTGCCTTCTCTAGTAGTCCTGAGTATTACTGCTGGAGTTTCCGCTGGTGTAGTAAGATTAACCACTTCCATAGTTATTTACCTTCCGTCTAAGTTAATCCAGGATATCTAATGGGTGGATCAGACCATCCTCGCCCTCCAGGGTTAAATAGACTCGTTGGCCCTCCTATGTGCTATAAAATCAGCTAGACTTTTAACAGCAGAGAGATAGTTCAGCTGGATCTATAAAACCATAAGAAACAGCTCAATGCCTCTGGCCAGTGGCTCATTGACATTGCAATATAGAACTGGATACTACCCTTCTTTTCCCCTTACTCCTTTTTTCTTAATAGTATTAGTCACACTCTGTCTTATAAACTTCTCTAGATTTCTTCAACAACAGCTTCAAACTATTTCTAACATGACTTTTAATCAGTTGCTATTACAGAATCAGAGGCCATGTTCTCACAAAGGACTTCAATGCCCTCCCCATTCAACAGGAAATTGCCTAATGATAGAATCACCCTTCTTTCCTATAGCTGGGTTGTTTACCAATAATAAACAGAAAGGGGGGATGTAAGTCACGCAAGGTACTGGAGTGGCCAGGCCCTTCCACTGAGCACCTACCTCCAACTGCCAGGTTACACCCACAGAACATTCTAATTCTCCTAATGGATAGACCCAGGCCCTACCCCTACAGAGTAAAAATCCCAAGCTGTGGACTTGAAATCCCACCAATCTCTACCCTGTAAAGCTTCATCCTGAGAAATTCAACCTCCTAACAACTAAGAAACTCAAGAAAAGCACCACCTTCAAATCAGTTTCCTGCTGTTTTTCACTTGAGCAGAGGAATCCAACCTTGTGGGATTTTCCCCCTCCCAATAAGTCTCTTGTGTGTGGTTTGTTGTGACTTTGTAGAATTCCTTGTCTCCCAACTACCAGGCTACCTTTCCATCTGAGCTGTAATAGTTATATCCAAAAAATGTTTGAAGGAATACATTTTTCTGTCATGTGTATCTTGAAAACTTAACATGGGAGGCGAGAAGATCAGTTGGGGCTATATAGTTCAGTGTTGATTGACCACTACAGCATTTAGTCTTCCTCCATATTCCCCAAGCCCACCACACCCATGAATGTGTAAAGGTTAGGCTTTTGTGATGCCTAAACCAGCAGATAGCTCCATTGGCTGGAAATCAGACAAGACCTGGAGTACCTGGGTGAGCAAACAAACCTTAAGGGTGTGGTTTCTCATTGTCCTGGAGTGGGTATATAAAGGACAGGCAGGAGCACTCTGGGTTATTACTGCCAGGGGTAGCATTGGCTACAAGAAGCTGTACACCTGGGGGAGTTGGCATATCTAAACATCACCAGGAAGATGGAAGAAGAACCTACACAAAGCAACACCATGGAAAAGACTGAAGCAGAAGAACCTGTGGCTGTTGCAGAAGAACCTGCAGCTGTTTCAGAAGAATCTGTTCGGCGTGAAAACAAAAGAGATGAAAAGGTCAGACTTCCCTAAGCTTCTCCAGTTTTCCCTGTGTGTCTCTGCTCCCATGAGATTCTCATTATAAAACCCTTCCTGAAACTCTACTCCCTCTTATAGAGATCTCCTTGCCTGCTAGTGATTCTACACCTTACTAAAACTAACTCTCTTCCACCCCTCCTTGTTTCTTGACTAGAGGGAGAAGATAATTAAGAGAGTGAAAGAAGTGCTTGCTCAGAGACCGAACAAGGCCAATAAACCAACTGTGATCATCATTTGTTATAGAGGCAAGAAGAAGCGAAACCCTAGGCAGCTGGACAAAAAAGACGACAATTTGGACTGTACTGGCAGTCCAAATAGCACCCAGTAAATGGCAGCAATCACAGACCTCAGCAGCCCTGCACCATCTCCAGCAGGCTGCAGAGCCGTATAAGGAACACGTCAGGTCTGGTCAATAAAGTAAGAACAACATATAGCAGGAGAAACATTGTAACAAAATTCCTTGATGTATAGAAAAGAAGAGAGCTAGGGAAAGAGAGAAAAAGTGAGAGGAAGGAAGGAGGAAGGGAAAAGGGAAGTTAGGATAAGAAAAGCTTGGGAGAGTGAGGGGACACTGGAAGAAGGGGAGAGGTAGTGATTAGGGGGGTATAGAAGAGAAGGTAAGAAGAAGAAAGCCATAGAGAACAACATAGAGGAAGAGGAGAGAGAGGAAAGAAATCAAAGAGAACAGAGTGAGAGCTGGCTGGGTAAGGGGAAGAGGAGGAGCTGGAACCAGGAAAGAAGGATAGGGGAAGAGGTGGAAGGAAGAAAGGGAAAATTAATGAGAGGAAAGGAGAGGCAGTTGTAATGGAGGGAACAGAGATGGAAAGGAGAGGCTAGTGTGAAAAGGAGAGAGGGAAGGAAGGAAGGAAGGGGAGAAGAGTAGTTCCAGGGGAGGGGGAGAGGAAAATGAGCAGGAGAGGAAAAGAGATGAGGTCACAATGGAGGGAGGGGATGGAGGGGTGAGGAAGGGAAGTGAACTAGAGCAAGAGCAGAGGAGATTGGAGGTGACTGAGGGAAAGGGAAGGAGAGGAGGTGGGGACAGAATTGGATAGAGGAAGGAGAGAAAGGCATATGGTGATGGAGAGGAAAATAAGAAGGGAGGTAGAAAAGGGTAACTGAGATAAAGGAGGAAGAAGGGGGAAGAAAGGCACAGAGGGGGACTTCTAGAGAAGGGAAGGCAAACATCATGGAGAACAAAGAGGAGGTCCAGTTGGGAGGGCAGTGTATGTGAAGGGAAAGAAGATGGAGAGGCATCGGGATGGAGGGAAGGAGACCACAGGAGAGGCCACTCTAATGGCGGAATATTACAGGAAGTGAAGAACTATTGGGAAAAGATGAGTAGGAAAGGATGGCATTGGAAGGGTTACAGGATGAAAGGGGAGAAGGGCTGGAGATGAAAAGAGGGAAGCTTACAATGGAGAGAGAAGAAAGAATGGGGGGAGGGAAAGAAGAGGGTAGGAAAAGGAGAGAGAAGGGAAAGGAGACAATCTGAATATAGGAAGGGAAGGAGAATAGAGGTAACTGAGGGAAAAGGAAGGAGAGGAGGCGGGTACAGAACGGATGGAAGAGGGAGACAGATGGGATAGGAGAGTGAAGTAAACAAGAAGGCAGAAATGGGGAAGGGAGAGGCATGAGTGAAGAAGGGAGAAGGAAGGCAAAGAAGGGGGTTTGAGAGAAGAGATGGAGAGGAAGAAGGGAGGACAGAAGAGAAGTGAGAAAGAACTGGAGGAAAAGAAAGGAAAAGGAAGGGAAGGGAAGGGAAGGAGAAGGAGTTGATGGGATCAGAAGGAGATGGGGAGAGGAGAAACCGAAGGAGAGAAAATGGGAGGAAATTGTAATGGGAGCACAAATAGTGCAAAGGGAAGAGCTACCTAGAAAAGGAGATGGGTGGGGGAGGAGGGAACTGGGGTAGAGGAAGAGAGGGGGAGGAGGGAAGGGTGGGAGAACAGGAGCCGAAAAGAGGTAAGATCACAATGGCAGGAGAGGGAAGAAGAGGGGGCAGAACTAGAGCAAGGGTGGTGGATGAGACTGGAGGTGAGTGAGGGGAGGAGAGAATGTGAGGGAATAGTTGGATGGGAGAAGTGATGGGGTTGGACAGGGCAGTGAAAAGATGTTATAGAAGGGGAATGTAGGGAGAGCAACAAGAAGAGAAGGGGAAAGGATGGGAGACATATAGAACTTGATGAAGAGGAAAAGGAAAGAATGAAGGGGAGGAGAGCAGGAGGGGATCAGAAGGGATAGGAAAGAAAAGAAATGTCAGATCATAATGGGTGGAGGTGAAAGCAGAATGGGAGGGAGGGATGGGTGGTGGTAGGGAAGCAGAGAATAGAGTATGGGAAGACGTGAAGAGGGATGTAAAGGAGAGGAAGGGAATGAGAAGAGCTGGGGACACAATAGAACAGAGAGTAGAGAAGGGATGAAGATGGAGAAGGAGGTGAAAGGAAAGGCAGTGAAGGGCAATGGAGAATGCTATTTCTGAAAGAAAGGTGAGGGAAAAATGTAGGCAGCGGATATGGATGGCAGCAGAGGTACATGACATGACGAGGAGTTGGGAGAAGGAAGTGGGCAGGGAGGGAATATGAGGGGAGATTACAGAGTATGTTTCAGAGAAGAAAGTCATGTAGAGGGAATGGAAAGAGATTGGGGTAGTTGAAGGGGGGTGAGGAATAGAAGGGGTAGAGGACAGTAGAGGAGAAGAAAAAAGCTACAGAATGGAAGAAAAGTGGAGGTGATATATAGGATCACAGAGAGGTGCAATCATAGGAAGAGAAGCCAAAGCAGAAACTCAAGGCTGGAAATGAAGGCATCACCTGATCCAGAGACCATGGAGGAATGCTTGGCTTGATGTCTTATACAACCCAGGACCATCTGCTCAGGGCTAGCATGGCTAGTCAAAAACATGCCAATACACATGCCCAAAGGCCAATCTAATGGATTCTCTCTCTTTCTCAATTCAGAGCTGCCTTCTTCCCAACAGACTCTCATTGATGTCAAGTTGACAAAATAAGCAGCACAAGTGTGGGACAGGAGAAGGGAACTAGGGCAATGGGACCAGGGGACTTGAAGTAGGGAGGGGACGGGATGAATGCAAGAGAGGCAAGGGAGTGGAGGTAAAGAGAGGGGGTAGGGGGATAGAGTGAGGTAAAGAAAGGGACATTAGGATGAAAGGATGAAGGGGCAAGTGGAAGGGAAGGTCAGATTATGGGAAAGGAGGAAAGAGAACTAAAGGCCATGGAACCAAGGAAGAAATGCAGATGTCAAGGGAGGAGAGGGGGAATGAAGAGAAGGGGAGTGGAGGGAGTACAATGGTGAGAAATGAAGAAACGAAGAGTAAGAAAGGGAAGAAGAGGGGATATAGGAAAAAGAGGAAACAAGGTAGACAAGAGACCAACTCGTAGAATGGAGGGAGGAGAAGAGGCAAGGGAGAGTGAAGTGAAGCAGAAGGAAAGGGAAGAGAAGGAAAGACTGAAGGAGGTGTTAGAGAAAATACAGGAGGAGTGACAGCAGAAAAAGTGGGAATAGAAGAGAAAAGGGGGCAGCGATAGTGGGGAGGGAGGAGAGGAAGAAGTAGGAATTTAAGAACAGAGGAGCAGGAACACCCACAGGATTAGGGAGTTAACACAAAGTTTGACAAGTTAACCAAACATTGTCAGTAAGAACAAGAGGAAGCAAAAATGGAGACACCTAGAAATATTTGACCCCCCATGGATGGAGTTTGCTACTCATAGGGGAGTGTGTGTGTGTGTGTGTGTGTGTGTGTGTGTGTGTGTGTGTGTGTACGTGCACACGTGCGTGCACATAAAACTGGGCAAAGAGGGAGATCAGTGATGTATGAGATATGTTGGTGACATATTAACAAAAACAGACAACAAAATCATAGTGACTTGTGTTGTAACAGCACGTATGAAGATACAAAACCTTGCAGCAGAACCAAAACTTTTACCTCTGTCTTTGTTGGAGGTTTGTATTTCTGCGAAGAAACTCAGGCCACAGCAACTGATTTTAAATGTTTTTCCTATTTTACATACCACCAGCCACTCCGCATCCACTCCTCAGAAATGGTAAGGCTTCCAATAGGGAGTCAACAATGCCTGGCCCATCAAATGGAGGTGGGACTAAACACTTCACACCTGCATCAAGGTTGAGTCAGGCATCCCACCATAGGGAAGGACCTCCAAAAAGCCAGGTCATGTATAAGGGATAGATCCTGGTCCCATTGCCAGGGGCCCCACAAACAGACCAATATATACGGCTGTCATCCACATGCTGAGTTCCTAGTTTGGTCTCGTGCAGGCTCCCCAGCTGTCAGTACAGTGTCTGTGAGGTCCCACAAGCTCAGGTCAACTGTTTCTATGGTTTTTTTTTTCTTCATGATATTGACCCTCTCTCACTCATATAATCCGCCCTCCCTCTCTCGGAATGGACTCCTGGAGCTCAGCCTAGTGCTTAGCTGTTGATCTCTGTATCTGCTTCCATTAGTTACTTGATGGAGGTTCTATGATGACAATTATGTTAGTCACTAATCTGATTAGAGGAGGTGTAGAATTCTGAGAATTTCCCTAGAACCAGCTTCTGCCTAGGCCCATATAATGGCTTCCTCTACCATGGTATCTCTTTCATTGTTTTCCCTCTCCATGCCTCCCCCATCTCACCCATCCTACTCCCTTATGTTCACATCCCACATCCCTTCCCCATCCCCACTCCTCACCCACAGTTTACTCAAGAGATCTCATCTATATCCCTTCAGGGTCCTCCTTATAAAGGAAAACATTTCATTGTACCTGGCTTACTGTTCAGAGGTTTAGTCTTTTGTCATTATGGAAAGAATCATGGTGACATGCAAGTAGACATGGTTCTGGAGATGTAGGTGGGACTTCAGCATCTGAATCCAAAGGCAACAGAAGGGGAGAGTGATATGGACCCAGTTTGAGCACATGAAAACTTAAGGAGTGCTCCCAGTGACATACTTACTCCAACAAGGCCACACATAATCAAAAAAAAAAAAAAAAAAAAAAAAAAAAAAAAAAAAAGAAAAAGAAAGGAACAAGGAAGGAAGAAAAAAAAGGAACAAAGAAAAGTCATACCTCTAATAGTGTCACTCCCTATGAGCCTATGTGGGCCATTTTCTTTTTAAAATAAATTTTTATTTAAATTAAAAACAATCTTAGTTTACATACCAATCCCAGTTCCCTCTCATTCCCATCCACTTATGCTCCCCACCAACCCACCATCCCATCCCCATCTACTCCCCAGGGAGAATGAGGCCTCCCATGGGGGATTACCAAAGTCTGTCATCATTTGGGGCAGGATCTAGGCTGAGTATCCCTCCATGGGGAATGGGATCCCCAAGTCCATGTCCATTTGTACACTAGGGATAATTACTGGTTCTACTGTCACAGACCACATAAACTGCCCAAGCCTCACAAATGACACCTATGTTCAGGGGGCTTGGTTCAGTCTAATTGTGGTTCCCCAGCTGTCATATTGGGGCCCGTGAACTTCCCCTTGTTCAGGTCATCAGTTTCCATGAGTTTCTACAGCCTGGTCTTGGCCCCTTTGTCCATCACTCTTCCCTCTCTGCAACTGGATTCCAGGAGTTGGGCTCAGTGCTTGGCTTTGAGTCTCTGCTTCTGCTTCCATCAGCTACTGGATGAAGACATTTAAGGTAGTCATCAATCTCAATATAGGGGAAGGGTCTTTAAGGTAGCCTCTCCATTATTGCTTAGATTCTTAATTGAGGTCATCCTTGTGGATACCTGGATATTTCCCTAGTGCCAGGTTTCTCTTTAAGCCCATAACAGCTCCCTCTACTAAAGTATCTCTTTTCTTGCTATCCTTCTCTGTTCTTTTCCCAACTCAATCTTCTTGATCCCTCATGTTATCCTTCCCCCTCCCCTTCTACCCTCCTCTTTCCTACCTCCCTTCCCCTCCCAAATCTCATAAAATATATGTAAGAATCAAAGATTTTAAATATACAAAATTAAAAAATGTTTAAATAGAAGAACACTACTAGATTTTATGATTTGACATAATTATGATATCTTTTCTCCAAAATTTTATTTATATATTATTTGAAATTCCTTTTAAAAATCCAGAATAATAAGACTTTTATAGATATTAGAAAACTAATATAATTACAGTATCAAGAAAAATTCCTTTAATCACAAAATATTAAATTGTGGCATTTAAGATACCATATTGATATCCAGACAATTATACAGATGAATAGAATGGACTAGAGAAATGATAAAATCTTTCTCCCCCGCCCACATACACAAAATGGATTTCTGTATACAAAAGAGAACCACTTGTACACAAATGCTCTGTGATTCTTATGAGTTAGCTCACAGCAGCCAACAAGTCTTTGGAAGGAAATACCATTGCTTTGGTAGCTTAAACAACAAATACCTGTGTTTTAGAGTACTGATGAAAGCTAGGTTATCTGAACATTTTTAGTGTGGCTGAATCAGTCATGACTGATAAACATTGCATTCTAATCTACCTAAGTCTTTGAGTTGTTTCTGTCCCACAAAAGTAAGCTACCATGCTAGTGGTACTATTGTTATAATTGTCTGAACGTAATATGGCAGTTGTGATAACATAAAAGCCTATACAAGAACTTTTACAGTAGTTTGAAACTACAAAACAGACAAACAAAAACCTGGTAAATATTTGAACAAACTACTATGTTTATACAATAGAATATTCTTTAGAAAAAAAGAACAGTTTCACTAGAAATATATTTGGTTTGGAAACATTTTTATTTCAAATTTTTGTCTTAAAGATGTTTAACCAGTATTGATTCACACAATTCGCATGAGTCATAAGTAAACTTCTTAAATGAAAGAACCTAGAATCAAGCTTCCATTTCATATGACATTCTGAAAATGTGAAAAAAATGAAGAAAAAAACTAATTCCATCTGTTTAAGTGTGGAAGGAACATATAAAGAGGCTATAGAATAAAATCTTGTTGAGACAGAACTTCCATCCGATGTGAATACATGTTGGTAGATGTGATATGCAATACATGATGATTTCATGCATTTGTCAAATTATATAGAACCATTCAATGTAAAGATAACTCCTTTCACAATGTTCAAAAAAATATGTCCAACACCATATGTCAGGTTCCCATCAAAGAATATAGAAGACAACTAATTTAGTCTAAATATTGTAAATATATATTTTGACTTCATTGAAGGATAGATATATGGAAAAAGGGGTATCTGATCTAAAAAACTCAGGAATAGTTTTTTTTTTACTAGTATGAAGAATAAATATGTTACATTCTAGGTGGTAAATCTTTTACAAAAATATTGGATCATTTTTCATATATATATATATATATATATATTATTCATTTTCATACCAACCACAGTTCCCCCTTTCTCCCCAGTTCTCCCTCCCTCAACCTCTTCCCATCCAACCCCATCTACTCCTCACACAGGGAAAGCCTCACATGCAGAGTCAACAAAACCTACCACATTCAGTTGAGACAGCACCAAGCACCCCACCACATCAAGTTTGAGCAAGCCATCCCACTATACTATCCATTATTTTGTTACATGGAAACACAAGATTAGAGATTCATCTAGTTAAAGAAAATGAGAAACTAAAATGATGTCAAGATGGCACAAGTCCCAAACTGAAACAGCTTTCAGTGAAAAAAAAAAGGCATAATAATTTGTATAAAAAGAGAAGCCCTAAAAATTAATTAGATCATGAGAGATAAAATGCATATGCATGATTTCTTAGGCTAATAGGCACATGCTCCTTTGGCACACACACACACAATTATACAAATTTAGAAAACAAATTATATTAGGGAAAATTTCATGTATATACTTTCCCCCATGTCTCAGGAGAGCTTCATTTTCCAACCCTCAGATATAGACTAAACTTTTTAAATAAATTTTTAAAAATTACAACACAAAGAAGGAAAAAGCATGTTTTTACAATGGAGCCACAGATACCAACTTATCTAAGTAAAAGGGATTATTTGATGAACTGTGTTCAACTCAAATGAATGTACCTCTGTTATAATATGGTGAAGACCAAAGCTCATTCACATAGAATTCTTTC
Source organism: Phodopus roborovskii (assembly GCF_943737965.1). Lineage (NCBI taxonomy): Eukaryota > Metazoa > Chordata > Mammalia > Rodentia > Cricetidae > Phodopus > Phodopus roborovskii. Next base: position 406,916 of record NW_026125861.1, on the reverse strand, counting down.
CAGAAACCCATTTTGCAGGATAATCATGAAAACATGATTATATGTAGAGTATAATCTAGAAATTACTTGTGGACTAATCTTCAAAAGCAGAAATGTGTTCAGAAACTGCTAAAAAACTGGTGATAGCTAAGAAGATATTACAACTAAATTCAATGTGATCCTGGGTTGAATTTGGGAGAAATGGGTAGAATAGCGTATGCCTTAGTTACTCTTATGCTGTCATGACAAACCCACAAATCAGAATCTTTATAAAATTATGGCTTTATTGTGAACCTCTTGGCTCCGACAGAGTCTATGACCATCATGGCAAGGAGTGTGGCAGCAGGCAAAACAGCAATTTTGGAATTAATAAAATATTCTTTTTAAACTACTTAATTTATTAAGTAGCTGTTTTTTCAAGGTTGAATATGATTCATGCAATCTTAAATGGGAACAGCTGTGGCTGTGGAGGGAGGAGGTTCTTGAAGCTCCTCTGGTCCCTGTAGAGTTTCACAAGGTCCCTGCATTCTCTGAACTTACCCTACAGGTTGGGCTGAGTGAGGTGCTTCTACTGTGCAGCTCCATTCAGCAGTATAGGTTTTCATGGTCCATCCTTGCTGAAAATGAGATTCTTCAGTGGTGCGCCTACTTTTAGTTTCCCCGGGAATTTGGCCACACTGTAGCTCTTTTGAGTGGCCCAAATCCTGGTGAGAACCAAACAAACTCTTGTTCACCTATCCGGTGTGAATAGACTTTTCTTTGTATCTCCCCAGGGAAAGTCATGTAACAAGGTCCCTAAAGCTTCACATACAATGCATCTTTCCTGTGTATTGTCTTTTTCAACTGCATTGACCCTATTTTAATTCTTTTAATTTAGTCTCTGTGCTTTCGTTACCACGGAATATTTGATTTGTTTTTCCTTTCACCTGGGAAACCTATCCTCACAGTTTTGCCTTTTTGACTTCTAGTTACCCATTGGATCTCAGCCCAGTCTCAATGTTTTAAGGTAAGTCTTCCTGTTCTCCCTCAATGTATCAAACCCAGTTGTAACAGATTATCACTGACTGATATATTTCTCCTTGTGACATTCACAATCATTTAATATCCTATATAGTATTGATGTTAATTAACTTCTCTCCCTGTCACTTGTAAATTTAAGATAGCAGACATGTCTGTATGTCTGTTTTATTTTAGTACACTAAGAAATACACTTAGTACACTAGTACAGTGAACATTTCAGAATAGACACACGAGTATTTTTAGAAGAACAAATGAATGTTTTGTACAACATTAGATAGTATTGTTTGAAATTGAAATAGCTTGTCATTTTTTTTTCACATATATTTCTTCTTGGTGTTTCCACTGATGTTTGAAAATAATGTCTACTGTTAAATTTTTACTAAACTTCTAACGATCCATTTTGATGAAATTCTAGGTAGTTTTAATAAAGTAGTTTTTCCCCTTGAACCTTGAGAGCAAGAATTATACTATTTCTTAGTTTTCTTCCTTATTTGTATTGTATTTCTGCTTCATCATGAAAAAACACTATCAGGATTATCTGGGAAAACCTGAGTCTTTCCTACTGATCAGTCAATTCTTTAGGAACATGTGCGTTTTCAATGCTTTCTAAATACTCAGAAAGGATCTCGATTAAAGTTGACACATCATCTTGGCATAAACCTTATTCAAATTTAATTTTAATAAGGTTGTATGTCCTGACAAAATCACAAAGGAATAAAGGACAAAAATCAAGGGCTTGTGCTCTTAACTACTCAATAAGCAGAACATATGGGACAAGACTCTCCACAATTTTTTAATATATATTTATTATTTTTTCTTATTTTACATATCGATGTCAGTTCCCTATTCCCCTCCACAACTATTTTTTACAACTATGAATTGTTCTCCATCTATTTTGTCCTTTTGAGTTTTAAGTATACCTAGAAACTATGTTAGAAGAATATGGAACCCGAAACCTATTAATTTTCAGAGGAGAAGGAATTCTCTTGTTGCATCTTACATCAGCTCCTCAAACTTCTTTTACAATTAGGTACACACACAATATCAATTACAATTGTAATATACAGAATGTAAGAATCATTTCTTCAAAGATTTCCTGCATGTGACTCACTGGAAATGCCGTTGCTTTCAGAAGGTCTTTCTACTCTGTGTTCCTTCATTAAATCAGTGACTAATAAAATTTGGGGGAGGGATAATATTTTTACTGTTTCTACTGAAATTGAAACAATGGTTTTCATTTTTGTATTCATATGATCAATTACTACTTGAGAATACAAAATATGTGCATGCATTTTCACATTCATGTGTACTGTCATCTGAACTCAAAATAATGCAGATGCTGGCCTTACTTCTTTAAATCAGCATACCATTTACTTTATGTTCGTTATGTGGGTATGTATTCATTTTCCCATAATGTTTAATGAATGATTTCTCCATATTCCATACCAATTCAATGTGTGTGACCACATTATTATTATTTCAAAAGGCAGGCAGTTAACCATTAGCTTCTTGTCTTAGTTAGGGTTTCTATTGCTGTGCTAACATACCATGATGATAACAATTTGGGAAGGAAAGAGTTTCTTTGAGTGTATACTAGTAGGTAAAAGTACATTGCTAAGGAAAGTCAGGGCAGGAACTCAAGACTTGAAGGCTAGAACCGAGTCACAAACTAAAAAGGAGTGTTGTCTACTCATTTACTGCTCATGACTTGCTCAATCTGCTTTTTTATAGCACCCAAGACAGCCATGCCAGGAGTGGCACCACCCACAGTGATCTGGGTCATCCTACATCAATCATAAATCAAGAAAATGCACCACAGGCTGATACGGTGGGGGAATTCTCTAAATTGAGGATTCCTTTTTCCAAATAAATGACTCTGGCTCATGTAGATTTATGTAAAACTAGTCAGCACAATTGTCATCATGTCAATTTGACACACAAACATAATATTGTTAATCTATAGCCTTCCCTTTCTTGTTACCCTTAGGAAGTCATGCTAATATTAAGATGACAGTTTAAAACATTACAAATTTTCAAAGTTCCACAGTCAGTTTCAAATTCAAACACATCAATGTTCAGTCTCTTTAAAATTATATGCCTCTCTAAGTTTCACTCTAAAATATCCATAATCTCTCTAATTCCAATATCTCTGTCAAATTCTAAAGTCTGTCTAAAATTTCAAATTCTCTTTAAATTCCAATGTCTCTTAACTATGGGCTCCACCTTCTTGCTCCAAGAACTATGGCGCAGTCACAATCAAATTAAAACCAACCCAAAATTTAACATTGGCAACTAGTTCCACTTCTTAAACCTGCTATGAATAGCACACATAGCTTGTCTTGTGTTCTTAGGAAAACACCACTCCATAAATGCTTTCCTCCTTGTTGATCATCCCATAGTCCTGACATCTCTAAAGCTACTGTTATCTCCTATTGTAATTGGGCTGCAATTTTACCAATACACTCTCCTGAGCTCCCTTAAGGTACTCTATCCATGCCAAGTTGTATCATTCCTCCACTTCTCGAAATGACCCCTTCAATTCTGGGTTTTCCATTGCATCTGCAGCTGCATATTCACTATTTGCCTTTCCTGGCCTCCCTTCATAATGTTAAGCATCATATGTTCTTAATGACCTCTTTACTCCTTGGGTGCTGTTTGCATATTACAGTAAGATGCAGACTTGGCCTCCTCTGTATCATGGTCTTTTTGTGCTGACCCCAAGGAAATAGTTTAAGAAATAAGATTTTCAATGATGCCGATGTACTCTTAATCATTGCTAATGTCTAGCTCCTGCTGACCAAATGATCTCTTAATAATCACAGCTGCCTCTTCATCTTCAGTTGGATATCCCAGTTTCTTAATTTAAAATATTGTATGACCCCTATAGAGTTTTTGAGAGATTCTCAGAACTTCCCTCTGAAACTCCACTTCCCAGACTTCCATCATCTGTATTGCTCTCAGTATGCTTGTCTTCCAAGCTCCCACAGAACAGCCTTCTAAACTCTGAGTACTCAATATTTTCAGCCCCAAATTTAAATGCACCACAGTCCTCCCCAAAATACATTGTTACAGCAATATTTCATGAATTGGTACCAACTGCTTTATCTGTTAGGGCTTCTGCTATGTTAAAATACTATGATCATAAGCAACTAGGGGAGGAAAGTGATTAATCCACTAATACTTCTCTATAACAGTCAGTCTGTGAAGGAAATCAGGGCAGGAACTAAAGTGTCATAGGAATGCTAGTCAGTGGCTTGTTCACGGCTTGCTCATGCTGCTTTCTTATCGGATCCAGGTCCACCAGCCTAGTGTGACACCATCCAGAGGTACATCTCACACCAATAATCAATCAAGAAAATGTGCCATAGGCTTGCCTACACCCAAATCTGGAGAGGGCCTTTTCTCAGCTGAGGTTCCCTCTTCCTAAATGATTCTGGGTCATGTCAAGTTTACTTCCATATGAAAACCCATGTTCTAGAAGATCAGAAAATAGACACTAAAGTTGAATTCTATTACTTTATCTCCAAGGGAAAAAATCTGTCTTGTTTTTGTTTCAAACTGTGTAACTATTATTTGTCCTTACTTAGAAAAATTTGTCATCTAATTATTTTTTTTGGACACCTAAATTTATTCTTTACTCAGTTTTTGTTTATTTTTAAGCTGAATTTGTCCCAATTAAAAAGTATAAGCTTGCATTTTAACTATGGGGAAAAGAGAAAAGTGAAACCTAAATATATTATTTCTATCAAACAAAGACCTGAGAGAGACAAATTAATTTAATATACATTATTTTGTAATAAAATTATGATCAACCTTATATAAAATTAATGTTTGCTAACTCTTTAAGTTTAATAATTCTATTTAGTAGTTTTGGATGCTAGTTTTGGAGCATTAAATAAGCAAGTGCACTTTAGCTTAAATTTTATTAAAAATGTGGGAAATATTTTCTTTCCTATTGGGTTTTTATATTTAGAAACCTTATAATTTGAAAAATGTAATCTATGGGATTGGCTGTTATCAAGATGAATAGTTATACAGCTTTGAAAGTTTACATATTTTCTGCAGCTCTGTTGCTACAGTGGTTACAGATCTAAAGGTCCTTAGCTAAGAGAGCTTTTCAAATTTTTATAAGGTGAGATAAGAAGGTCTCTTCTTCAGATACAACAGAGGCGATCAATAAACACACAATGTACCCTTTGACAAGGGACTGTTTTTATTACAGCCAGTATAACATCTTTATAGGTAGTGTTGGAAATGTTCCTACTGAACTTTCTCAAGTTATATATTTAAACAAATTCATTTTTCTTAACCATTGTACTAAGCCAGCCAAGTAAATTTGGGAAAATGGGGGTTGTAATTTAATTTTTTAATGGGTTTATTAATGTAAATATGGAGATTGTTAACAGAGAACTGGCCAATCCTCATTTTCCTCAAGGAAATGTGGGCAAAGCACTAAGTGTTCTGCCCTGGGATAAGGAAGCTTTCTAACTCAAGATTTATCTGGTAGCAGTGGAAAAATGACCTTTTTGTAACATCTTGACCAGTTCTAGAAATATAATTTTTACAGGCAAAGTAACCAGCTAAGATAATTATATATTTAGCATGGATATAGTGAATCTGTTTTAGGACATTAATATTAAAGCCACATCTGGTTTATGTATAAATCAAATTGAATAACTGACTTCATTTTATTTTTCAATTTATGCATGGTAACAAGAATGCCATGGTTTGATTTCATAGTTTATGTTTTATATGTATTAAAATTAATAATATATGAAAATTGTTTTGTTGGTTTTGGCTTTATAACTGAAGATATAGCCTGTAAATCATGATTTATTGCATTATAATGCTCCATTCACTTTCCATATGAAGGATGTATAAAAATAAATATTTAATACCGCCAAATTGAAATTGCAGGGAAAACTAATTTATCTTCTAAGAACATAAATTTTATATAGGCTATTGTTATTCATGATCTACCACATTATCTGTTTTTGCCACTACAGAGTATGTGCAATATTATCATACCAACCAAAACCCCCAAATCAAAATGGTTTCCAATGAGGATCTACCATCTTGGGAGGAAGTGAAAATGATCATCGTTTTATCTACACAACTGTTTTGTTTCCTGAGTTTGCTTGGGGTAGAGTTTGTTTAAAATAAATACAATGATATTGGTGTGCATTATGATGTTATGAAAAATGAATATAGTCATATAACTACCACCCAAAGTAGAGTACAAGATTTTAATTATCCAAAAAAATGATTTGTGTCTTTTACAGTCAGTTTTTGAAACTCCTGGCCTAAGGCAAATATCAATTTTCTTTCTGCCATTACTATCATAAATTAAATTATATTTGAATGACTTTTACTTAATTAGAATCATAAAAAAATTATTATCTAGGATGTTTATTGTAGATAATGCTGCTGAAGTATATTTATTCATAACTTTCATTAACTCATTTTACTTTATTTTTGAAAGTTCCCAACAGTTGAATAAATTACAATTAGATTATCAATGTTCTATTAGGACATTTCAATTTTAGTCTTGAATTTTTACAAATAAAATAGTTATGGAAAATTTCATATAACTATAGAGAAGTTTTATGAATATAAAATGAATTCTTTATGAAAGTAATTAGTTCATTCTAAATACATGTCTTATTGACTTAAAGAATAGGAGCAAAACCTCAAAATATGTCAAATTGTGTCTAAAACTCTTCTGAAGTATTTGAAGCTTTAACTTTATTTATGCAAGTGTTTTGCCTACATGTGTATCTGGAGAACATGTGTAACAGAAGCCAGAAGAGGGAATTATTTCCTCAGGAAGAGTAATTGCAGAGAATATGATCTGCCATATTGGTGCTGTTAAAGATCTTGAATCCTCCCCAAGAGCAGCTGTGCCATTTCTGTACCTCCAGTTTCCACAGTAGTTGAACTATTTAACTTCCATCAACAATATATAAGAATGTTAGTACATGAAATTCTTATCGATATTTGGATTCATAAGTGCTTTTCACCTTAGGTCTTATAGTGAGTAACTGAGATGTATATTCATAATTTATATTTATTTAGTTTTACCTGATGACTTCTGACTTATTTATTTATACTTTTTTATCAATAACTTCTTTTTTCTTTATTATTTTCCTATTTTACATATCAATCCCAGTTCCTTCTCCCTCCCATCCTCCCATGACCCCACCGACCCCACTATCCCAGTAGTTAATGGAAGTAGAAGCAGACACCCACAGCTAAACACTGAGTCAATAAATTTTTTTAAGACATTCATTTTCAAATTTGTTTGATAGTTTTAATTGGATTTTATTCACTCTTTAATTGTGCTGATTCTTTTCAGGTTGAACTATTTTGTATATAATTATAGACATAATCCATTGAAAATATATTCACTGTATTTTTCCCTTTTAGTAAATTGATCTTTTGCATTCTTAATGATTTTTTTTTCTTGGAAAGCAAATGTTCTTAATGGTAAAGTTCAGAGGCCCTTCTTGTGATATTTTTGGAAAGACACTGACTGCCTTCCACCAATATAATAAGAGCTTTCCTGTGTCTAAATTAAAAAAATAATAAACTAATTTCTTTGGCAAAGGCAATCCAAGGTAACATAATATTAAGTCTGCCACATATTTATTGTTAATAATTCTTATGCAGATCTGTAATGAAAAAGAACAAGTAGGGCAGAAAAAAATATAAAATGTACTGTTTGGAGAAAAAAAAATAGTACTAAGAAACATATTACAGACAAGGCTTATGATAGAAAACTGTAAATTTTTAAGGAAATAGACACTATAGACTAAGCACTGGAATAAAGGGAAGAGTACATCAGTACAGCTTTCAATATGGAAAAGAGAGCTGTTGAATAATATTTGTTTATACTGTAAAGATGTATTTCTTCGGAAGGTACCTTCTGATTCGTTTAATAAAGTGCTAAACGGCCAATAGCTAAACAGAAGAGAATAGGTGGGACTGCTGGGCAGAGAGGAGAGAGAGAGAGGGGGGAAGAGAGAGAGAGAAAGAGAGAGAGAGAGCCACTATTTGCAAGCTGATGGTTCAAGAAAGTCTGACCGAAATCTTACTATAGAGAGCCTAATTAATTATTGCTCTTAAAAATCTTAGTTGATTTAGAACAAAAATGTTGTGCAGCCAATGTGACAAGGAGAGCAGGTTACATGCCAAGCTGGCAGCCAGATTTATCAGGACAGTCTGTGTGCTAATGGTTTTAGAGTCATGAATGATACAAGAGTAAAGGAGGCATAGATTTTTCTTCCATAGTTTTAGAAAGCCTTTGAATTCAGGCAGTGTGTAGCATGGGAGTCCCTTCACAAAGACACTGAGAAGACAAAAGGCCCTGGAAGAATACTGCATGAAGCCCGAAAAGGGACACCTGGAAGGAAGCAGAGGCCCCAAATTGGAGATGTCAGAGCTGTGAGGCATATCCTAAGAAAACTGTATACATACAGTAAAAGCAGCCCAGCCCAACAAAGGCCGAGCTACCTAGGTCCTTTGAAATGAAAATCCAAGACATCAGACATGCAAGTTCATGATTTGATTGTTTGATGTGCTTAGTTTTTGTCTTTGTTCCAGTATTTCCTCACCTTGCCCCTATTCCTCCTTATTGAAGTGGAAATGCATATATTGTTGCATTGTATGATGGTTATAATTTAGAGTTTGATTTGAGTCTCAAAAAGACTTTTGACTTTTAAACGCTTTTGCGATGGATAAAGACTGAAAAAATTTGAAGTTGTACTAAATGCAGTTCATATTATGGCATGCTGTAAGGCTATGGGAACAAGAAGTAGAGTGTGATGGTTTGAAATAGAAGTATCTACTATAGGGTCAGGTATCTCAACACTTTGTCTAGAGCTGGTGATACTACTTATTGGAGAAAACATCACAGGGGATAATATAGCCTCTCCATTCTTACAGTGAGGTCTCTGCTTCATACCTATGTTGGAAAATATGATCTCTCAGATTCCTGTTCCTTCTGTCTTACTTGGTTCTTGCTGCATGCCTTTGTGTCTCATAAGCTAAACAAACACTTCTGTTACTTACATTTGGTCATGGTGTTTTCTTACAGCAACAGAAAAGTAACTAGTACAATTAGTATAGAAAGCTCTAAGGTAGATCAATTTTTCATTTATCTTAAGAAATTCCCAAATTATATGGGACTGCTTGTACTAGGCTATGCACATGCTAAAAATTCATAAATGTTCCTCATTTCCCAACATCCACACCATCATATGTTGTCATTTGTAATCTCAATGACTGCAATTCTGACTGGGGTAAGATAGAATCTTACAGTTTTATCCTCATTTCTCTGAAGGCTAGTAACACTCATCACTTTGTAAAGTCTTTCCTAGCCATTTGTAATTTCTTCTTTGACAACATTTTGTTCAGCTTCATAGACCTTTTTTAATTTCCCTTACATTTAATTATTATTATTTTGTGTGTATTAATACCTTACATAGAGTGTATTTGGTGTGATAAAATATCATGGCAAATGGCAATTTAGAAATGAAGTGACTTATTTCATCTTACAATTCTCAAGCAATATGCTATCACAGAGTGATAGGAAGGTAGGAATTCAAGGCAAGACTCTGGGGGGCAGGAACTGAAGCAGATGCTTACTTACTTGATCTACAAGGCTTGCTTAGTCTATTTTCTTCTAGAAAACAGCACCACCAAATCAGTGGTGACACTGCCCACAGTCTGCTGGATCCTACCACAAAAATCACTATTCAAAAATACATTATAGGTTTGCCCACAGGCCAGTCTTATAATGGTACTACTCAGTCGAGGTTCTCTCTTTCAAAATGACTCTAGTTTGTGTCAACTTGACATAAAAGTAGATAGTATAACTGACCCTTTACCATCATGATACAAGGACACACCACTGATAAAATAAATTTCCCTTCTTATTCACCCACAAGATATAATATTCATACTAATATAACAGTTTAAAAACTTCCAGCCTTTGAAAATCCTCCAATATTTAAAAATCCAAACACTTTAAATGTTCCTAAAAGCATTCAAAGTCTCTTTCAATGTGCAAAGCCTCTCTAAAATAGCCAAAGACTAAATTTCAAGGTTCCATAGAATTCTCAACTCTCTCAATCACATGGTCAATTTATAACAAAACAGATACAAACTAACAAACAAACAACAACAACAACAAAACCCTTCTTATTCCAAGAGGAAAGAGCCAGGGCACACTCACAATCAAATCAAAGAAAAACAATGCCTAATAGTGTTCAATGCTTGATGTCTGGGACCCACTCACAGTGCTCAGGACTCTGGAGGGCCTTGGCAGAAACATTTCTCTGGCTTTGCAATTCTCAGCACATTCAGCTTGTCTCCTAAATTCTGGCCAGCTCCACTACACAGCTGCTGCTGTCTTTGGTATGCATTCAGTGGTGCTGGCATCTCTAAAATCCTGGGGTCTCTGCCACAAATTGGCTGCACCTCCTCCAATAAACTCTGCTGGCCCCTCATTAAAGACTATGTCCTTGTTCAATGTGACACCTTTAATCCTAGATCTTCCACTGCAACTGAGGTTATAACTTCACTAACAACCTCTCTTCAGGTACTCAGCTGCTCTCTCAGACTTTTTTATATCTTCAAAACCAGGATCACCTGGTAGACCATTACAAATTATAAGCCTTGGCCATCACTGTAGCACAGCTTTTGTATGCTAACCCTAAGGAAATATTCCCAGATTTTACCTCAATAATTTTGTTCATTTCTTAATTAAAGCTGATTCTTCAGGCACATCTAGGTAATATCAGTTGTCCCAGAAAAGGAAAGGTTTCGCTTGAATGGTTCTTAAATTAAAAACATCATATGGACAGCCTTATAGTCTTTGACTGGTTCTCAAACTTCCCTTTGAAGCCCCAAAAGCCAGGCCTTCAACATCCGTACTATTCTAAGTATTATATTACAAATTCTCATAATATCTCATTAAGTTCTGACTACTCAATGACTTTTCCAGACAAATTTGTTCACAATCCTCCCAATGCCACGATCATGTCTGTCAAAGCAATTTGCCACTTCTGCTACCGATTTATGATTTAGTTAGGGTCTTTATTTCTGTGATAAAATATCATGACAAAAAATTTTTTAAAGGAGGTTCATTTCATTTTATACTTCTCAGCTTATCTTCCATCACTGAAAGAAGTCACAGTAGGAGATCAAGATAGTAATTTTGAACAGGTACTAAGGCAGAAACAAAGGAGGAGTGATACCGTCTTGCTTCTTATGGTTTGTTTGGTCTATTTTCTTATAACACCCATAATTACCAACTCAGGTGCGGCAGTTCCTCTACCCATAATGCTCTGTGTCATCCACATCAATTACCACCCAACAAAATATAATATAGGTTTTGTTTTGTTTTATTTGAAACTCCCTCTTTCAAAATGACTATATCTTGGGTCAAATTGACATAAAACTACCTACCACAATGACTGTTTTGCATATATATATGACATCTCCCATCATCTCCTCTTTTCTGTCTAAAATAAAAAGAAGGGTTTTAACCTTAGCATAGCAAAATATATCACACAACAGTTACCAAATAAGAATCACAGTTAACAATATTTAGTCCATTAACATTTAGTAATATTAAAAGGAAGATTCTATCATCTATCCTATTTTGTGAGTCTAAAGTCTTATATGTAATTTATCTTTTATCCTAACTAAGGAAAACTATAATCATAACTATCTGTCTTCAACTCCTTCAAAGACCACAGGAGGATAGTATATAAACTCTAGAAATGACAGAGACAACTTGCCTTGTCAGTCACCCTGAAGTTCTTCTGTAATGTTCCATCTTCAGCCTATAGGCCATAATGTGTCTGGCAAACTCCTCAGCAAAGCAGGAAACTTTAAACTGTCCACCTGTATTGACAGTTTGTCAGTCACTTTTCTCTGTGTTCTGCAGATTGGCAGATTCTTCCATAAAGCAGGAATCCTGTAGCAATGTCCATCTTTTATCAGCACTCATTTTTCTGTGGTCCTGCATGTCCATTTTATACAGCATGAAGTCAAACAGTCCAGACAAGAGCAGTATCTTGCTCAAATGGCTAGTGTTGCCATATTGAAAGCAAACTCCATAATGCCTTTCTTCAAGGTCCATCTTCCTTTCTGACGCAGGTGGTATTGCCAGGAGCAGTTGTGCCTGACTGTTAAGAAAAATCCAAAACCATTTTAAATGCCATATTCTGTAGGTCTTTGTAAGTTTTGAAGAATGTCTACTCATCTTAAATACATCTCTGTATATCTAGAAATCTTAACTAACTTAATTATATATTCTGACTATCATAGGTAACTATCTATAACCTGTATTGAGTTATGTATTACATTTCTAAATGAGCTATATAAACACAATACCTAAATAAGAGGAGAAATATACATATCACAAAATTGACATTAAATTTATATCAATAAATGAAAATCCATTCCAAAACAAAGTATTCATATCTATACCATAATCCCATTTTTACCTTTAAAAAGATTTGTTGTGGTCATTGACCATTTATAACCACCCCATTTAAATGAAAACAAACATTTATAAACAATATTTTGTAATTTGGGTGTCGTTCTTTCCAAACTACTTCCTGCTGGTAAGAGGTGCTGTCATGGGGATCCTAAGAAGACCCAGAAATCTTGGCTGTAGCCTGCAAGGCTGCCTTGTCCCAGGGAAAATGCTTCAGGGGATCAATGCTTGATCAAAACATGTTAGTCTAGAAGGAATCCACAGCTTTCTATTTTCTATGGAAACAAAAATAGAAATCCTTTTTCCCCAGTAACCTGTCCTTAGACTTAAATTTTAAAGTCAAAGCATTTTTAAAATATATAAATTGAATTAATTCAGCAGGACTTCCTTTAACGGTTGTTGTTTCCTCAGCAGAGAAATGATACAAAGACAATAGTACCTTTCATCCGTATGTGGCTTTTTTATTACTCTATTTCCTCTATTTCTATTTTTTTTTTTTTTTTTTTTTTGAGACAGGGTTTCTCTGTAACTTTGGCTGCCCTGGAATTCACTCTGTATACCAGGTTTACTTTGAAATCACCAAGATCTGCTTGCTTCTGCCTCCCAAGTGCTGGGATTAAAGGCTTGTGCCACCACACCCAGCTACTCTCTGTCTTTTTAAAACCATTTTATTCCTTTTCTCTTCCAAGCCTACGTATATTTTAAAACACACTGTAAACCTTTAGAGGCTTTTCTTTATCTCAATCTGTCTTTACTGTAAATCTTTTTCCAGCCATGAGTCTTTTATTTGATAAACAACATTACTGAAATGAAAGTTATAGCTGTATTAGCTACTGTCTATCCAAGATGGCAGGGCTACATTTACCGACAGCACAGAGAGCTGTTCTCACTGCCTTGGTCTATGCTGCCATCAAGCAACATGCTACTGGCTTGGAGATGTGGTCACTGCCACTGCCAGCTTTTATACACACCATTAAGTTGTTAGCAGGGTTTACCGCTCATGCTGAGACTCTGCTTGTCTCTAGCAAAACAGAGCTCACCAGAGAAAAATGCTGCTACCAAGAAGACTGACTTGTCTCTATTATTTTGCTTCTAAAATCCCTTTTTAAGCTTTTGTCAAGTTTTAAGTGTAAAAATTAGTTCCCCCATTGCAGACTCCATTTTGTAACGAGTAGTTTTCCTGACAGCCTGGCCCCACAGTCTTGTCAGCCTTCAAATAACACACAGAGACGCTGTATTAGATATAAAGCTGTTGACCGGTTAATAGCATTTTTATTGGCTAGCTCTGCCTTAAATATTAACCCATTTATATTAATCCAAATGTTTCCACATGGTCTTATCTTAGCAGAGAGGGGGTCTGGACCTCTTTTCTCCCAAGACTCTACATCTTGAATCTCCTCTCTACTACATCTCCCAGAATCCTCCTGTCTCCTACTCCTTCCTTCCTTGCTTTTCTATTGGCCAAATGGGCTTTATTCATTAACCAATAATAGAAACATATTTACAGAATGACATCTCCAATCACACATTTTAATATTAACAAAAATCAGTCTTTGCTCTTGCTTCACATTTTCCCATTGTATTCAAGCATGTTTTTAGTATCTTGTGTCAGTTACATGTTTGTATACATTTGTAACAGGTTGAAAATATTTTGGTACAAAGAATTTGTTAAAAATTGTATTGGAATTCCAGTTGATGTACAGAAAATGTAAATACATGAAGGTTTCAAAAATATTATTGTTTTAGGGTTCTATTGCTGTGAAAGGGCACCATGACCACAGCATTTGGGGCTGGCTTACCGGTTCAGGGATTTATTCCATTATTGTCATGGTGGGAAGCATGGTGGCGTGCATTCAGACATGCTGCTGGAGAAGTAGTGGGAGTTACATCTGAATCTGCAGGCAGCAGGAAGATAGAGTGACACTGAGCTTGCTGTCAGCTTCTGATACCTCAAAGCCCACCTTCAGGGACACTCTTCCTCCATCAAGACCACACCTAATCTAACAAGGCCATATATAATTGTACCATTCCTTATGAGTGTATTTGAACTGTTATCATTCAAACTGCCATAATTATGTCATAAACTATATAAATGGGAGATCAGAATTTAGTGAATTATGCTCAGTGACTTTTTTGGTAGTCTTGAGTCAATGTGTTATTGAAGTTTATTAAATAAATATGGGACAAACCATTTCACTTTATAATTTTTTAAAAATATGTAATTAATACTTCTAAATACATTTTGGTTTTGTACAGAAACAAAATTATTTACATTCACTATTTCATGATCTAGTATCTATATTTTTAATATTACTTTTGGATGTGGTTCTTTTGATTTTCTACTGGTGGACAATATTATAACTTCACATTATTTATAATAAATTCAGATTACCACAGTATAATTTTCATGGTCTAAATATAGTGTAAGATGTATAATAAATTATTTTTATACATTCATAAATTTGTGTAACATTTACCACCATTTAATTCAAGAAGAAGCTCCATGCCTCACAAGTCACCTTCCATTATCCTGTCTACAACCACTTAATGAAGTTCTGTGTCCTGTGGTAGCAGGTTTTGACTATTTTGTGTAATGATCCTATAGATATGTGGTGGCTAATTTCAAGTGTTAAGTTGGTTAGTTAAAAAATATCTAAGATATTAATTAAGCCCACCTCTAGGAAAGTATAGTAACCTGATTAGATTAAGAATCACCTAAGACAGATATAGATGACCCCTCCAGGAAGGCATCACCCTACAAGTGGAGTGGGGGGTGGGATGGGAGGGTGGTCGGGGGCATGGGAGGGTGGAAGAGAGGGAGAGAGGGAGGGGGGAGTAAGGCAGGATATAAATCAGGAAAAATTAGCAAAGTGGTTCAAAGCCCTTACAATTCTGTACAAAAGGCAGAATTGTATGCCATTCTCATGGTACTTATGGATTTTAAAGAACCCCTCAATATAGTTACTGACTCTCAATACGCAGAGAGAGTCGTTTTACACATTGAGACTGCAGAATTTATTCCTGACAATACAGAATTAACTTCATTGTTTATACAGTTACAAGATACTATCAGAAAGAGGACTCATCCTATATATATAACACACATCAGATCCCATACGGGTCTGCCAGGTCCTCTAGCACAAGGCAATGATGAAATTGATCGTTTATTGATAGGAAGTGTGCTAGAAGCCTCAGAGTTTCATAAGAAACACCACGTGAACAGCAAAGGTTTAAAAAAGGATTTTTCTATCACTTGGGAACAAGCCAAGGAAATAGTAAGGAAATGTCCTACTTGCTCATTCTATAACCAAACTCCTTTACCACCAGGCAGTAACCCTAAAGGTATAAATAGGAATGAAATATGGCAAATGGATGTGTTTCATTTTGCAGAATTTGGAAAATTAAAATATGTACATCACACTATAGATACATTTTCAGGGTTTCAATGGGCTATTGCTCTGAGCTCTGAAAAGGCTGATTCTGTTATAATGCACCTTTTAGAGGTAATGGCCATTATGGGCATACCTGCACAAATAAAAACTGACAATGCTCCAGCATATGTCTCCAGCAAATTGAAAGAGTTTTTTTGAGTATTACAAGATAAAGCACATAACTGGTATACCACACAATCCTACAGGACAAGCAGTGGTTGAGAGATCCAATCGTACTTTAAAAGAAATGCTCCATAAACAGGCAGGAGGAACCAAAACACCCAAACACAGATTACATAATGCTTTATTAACATTAAACTTTCTTAATGCTGATGAAAAAGGAAAAACAGCTGCAGAAAGACACTGGACAATAGAAAAAACTTCTGAACTAAATCAGCCAGTGTATTTCAAGGATGTACTGACCTCAAAATGGAAAGCAGGATATGTGTTACGTTGGGGTAGGGGTTTTGCATTTGTATCTACAGGAGAAGAAAAACTATGGATACCATCTAAGTTAATCAAGATCCGAGTTGAACAAGAGAAACATCTTAATGAAGAGAAATGACAAGTCATCCAACAAACTAGGTCCTATGAGGTGTGCGGAGGCCTCTCAAAGGTAGGGGAAGTGTTCTGTTCTTGTTTTTACAGGAAAACAGAGAAAACCTATCATCAAACAGCCAAAAGACAATGAACATGTAGGTGCCTACAGAAGAGAAGACAGCTCTTCAGAAACAATCACTTAAGGAAGCAGAATCTGATATATGGTAAAAAAAAAAAATTAATTGTAGTAAACTATTTCTATATAGAAATCTATTTCTCTCTACTATCTAGTATTCCTGAAGTCCCAAATTTTGTAAACCAATGCTGGCTTTGGAGTTGGATTTGGCTTTCCTTCTCTAAATTCAAGCATGTTGTTAAGATTAAATTCATGGTTTCTGCCTTAAATCAAGAAGCCAATTGGTGTAAGGCAGAAGAAAACAAAATCTGTGGATTCATATCTTATATGCAATTTTCTCTCTGAAATCCTAATTTTCTCACATACTTTTAATGCTTATTGTTGTCTTTCCCTAATGCATACCTTAAAACTTGAAAATTTTACTTTAATATTGATGTGTAACTTTTCCACAAGGAATAATAACGATTCCTAACAGCAGTCTTTGAACTTTCCGGAAAGAAGATGGGGCCCCACATCATCGTTTCCACTTGACTCAACCTGATGCATCGGAACTACAAACATCACCCTAAAACCGGTTTGAGACTGTTTTGCTCGAGACAACTCATGACTAGCTAGCTGTAATGGTGCACCTTTTTATTACACCCTGGCCAGAGTTTCAAATAGAACTAGAGTCAAGATGGAGAGTCTGGAGAAAGCAGTATGCCGCCGGCTCCCCGGTAAGAGAAATACATAGATCAGCAGAAATAGGTTAATAATTAAGGCAGAGCTAGCCGATAAGAAACAAGTAACTGGGCCAACAGCATTGTATCAAATACAGAGTCTCAGTGTATTATTTGGGGCTGGCGGCATGGCGGCGGGACAAGACCGGGAGGTGGCAGGCGGAAAAACCCATACACGTTACAGGGGAGAGGGGGAGAGAGGGAAAGGGAACTGGGATTGATATGTAAAATAAGAAAAATAAATTAAAAAAAAAGGATCACCTAAGACATTAATAAAGCTTGTCTCAAGGTATGCCTGTGCAGGCATTTCCAGAAAAGTTTAATTGATGAAAGAAAGCCTACTTTTCAATGTGGTTGGTATTATCCCATGAACTAGACCCTAAGGCTATGTAAAGAGGGAGAACAGACAAAGCCTGCTCAGCACCAGACTCCCACTCTGGGCTGTTTTGTTGGATACAGACCAAGTTAATACCAGTGTCATGCTTTCTTTAGTATGACAGATTACATTCCTTTAAATCATGATCTTAAACCCTTCCTCCTTTAAATTTCTTTCTGTTAATTTCTTGATCACAGATTTGATAATAACAAATGCAGATTATTAATGCACAAGAATTTATGTTACCATGCTTTTCTTCTTATCACTGAGACATATCTCCATTTTATATTTCTTTATATATTATATTGCAGTGTGTTGTCACATTTGTAATTTGCTCAATATTTTTGTGTTATTTTATGACTTGGTAATATCCACTAAAGCACAAACCTTAAATATTTACCATAAACAATTTGACCAATTCTTTTATTTTACTTCTCATATTTTTTTATTTTAGAGGTAGGGTAACTCACTGTACTTGCAGTTGTAAAGATTTACTCCTATATTTTCTCTAAAACAATTATAGTTTCAGCTCTCTTCTTTAGGACCTTTACCCATTTTGAGTCCATATTTTGAGTAGTATAAGGAAGTTGTTCACTTTCATTCTCTTTCATCTAGTTATACAAATATCAGCATTATTTTTGGAAACCCTCCTCATAAAACACATGCATACTAAATAGTATTGTTCCCTTTCTTGAAATTCAGTTGATATGGGCTTAATACTAGATGACAGATTATTTCCTTCAATCTGTATTTCGCTCTTCACGTCAGAACCATACTGCCTTGATTACTCTATTTTTGGTAATAAGTTTGGAATGGAAAACTGTAAGGTTTAGCATTTTCTTCTCGTTTCTCAAGATTGTTTTGAGCATTCTAGATCCCATACTTAGGTCTTACATTGGGTTTTACTTCCTGTGCTATTAAGTTCTATTTTAAGCTTGTACACATTAAGGATTATTATGTCTTCTTTCTGAACTGACACTTTAATCATCATGAAAATTCCCCTTTATCCTCTGCTTCACAAATTCTTTTGATTTTATCCTCTTTTGACTCTGATTTTTTTTTCTCTCATCACTTCAGCAACGTTCTCTTCTGCAGTCATAGATTTGCTTCTAAGTGAAAATTTCTAAGAGTTTTCACAGATGATTTCATTTACTTCCATTCATTAATGTTTACAGTCCTTTCCTTTATATTCCGTAAGATTAGGACACATTTATTTTGTGTATCTATCTAAGTTTTAAATTTATAATTAATCACTAATCAGTTATAAGTAGCTCTCTTTTGACCATAAAAAATTAAACTATATATTTGACAGAGAAAAAAAGCTGTTTAAAATTTGTCAGACCTATTGTTTTGGAGTTAGACAATATTCAAAATCTGATAATATTTATGTTATACAAAATATTGAAATTGAGTATTTATATTTATAAAAATTTTCACTTTCAATGTTAGATGTTTTAATGGATATGTGATTGTTAAAAAGTAGATATAAAATCTAATATACTTAGTATAAGCACATTAATGCTAAATAATATAGGAAATTAATCATTTTAGTGAATTTCAAGAGCTGCTATAAAATAATAGAAGTACTTCAGGGAGAGTAAACTACATATATTATGTATAATATTCATCATGTTATGAAAAAACTGATAGTAAAATTAGAGGACTTCTTTGAAATAGCATTGCAAGCATACAGGCATACTATTTTACAATATAGTCTTTCCACAAGACTTTAGGACATTTTCCAAGGCACAATCATTTCATTCCTGAGTCTTTGAAAGCAGAGCTTCACATAGACAATAAAGGATTAAGCAAATATTCACATGACAATACAGGATTTGGCAAATATCCTCATGACAATGAAGGACTAGGCAAATATGCACATATGAATGCTTTGTGTGTAGAGTCCGTGTTCTTAGAAGAAGTGGGATTATTGAACAGAAAACAGTTTCTTTTACTTTCCTTGGTTTGAGAGAATAGGGATATATAAACATAAAAAAGCATTAGTAGCATCAGATAATTTTTCACAAAGGACACTTTGGGATATTTATTGAATATTTTATTTTAAAATTGATTAGAAGACAAATTTTGTTGTTATAGATAAGTGAAGTTTGAGATGAAAGATTCAGTAATTTTTCATTTAATACTCAAACGAATGACTTAAATGAGAACATTATAAGGTATTTAAATACATAAATTAAGATTGATTTTTAGTCAAAATTAAACTGATTTTAGATAATCTGTAAACTATAGTAATGTATACAGTTATGAAAACTATGCCATGATTTCTTACATGTGTACATTGAACAACAATAAAATCATATTTCACTGAACACCAAATTTTTAAATATGCAATTTAAAATTCTTTGTAACTATTTGAGATATTGAGAACACCTTTGTCCATAGTCATCTTCCTGAACAATAGAACACTAGAACTCTTGTTATCTTGCTACATAAGTGAGTCCCTGTTGGTCAGTTTCTCCCTTTCCTTTCCTATGCCTATGCGGCACTCGCACCAACTTCATTTGCTTGCTGTTTTATACTCCTACTAGATCAAATTCCATTGAAAACAGATTCTTCTCTCAAACAATACATTCTGACCAAAATTACCCCTCCCTCCATTCCTCCCAATCCTCCCTGCTGTCTCTCCCATCTCCTCCAAAGCCATTCCTCTATGTTTCTTAAAAAAAAAAAAAAAAAAAAAAAAAAAAAAAAGCAGGTTTCCAAAAGATAACAGATAAAGAACAAGGCATGATAAGACAAGGCCAAAAGCCCTAATACCGACAATGTCTCCAATGTTCAGGGCAACCAGTATGAGGCAAATGGTCCCATTAAATAGAAAAAAAGAGTCAGAGACAGGCCCCACTTCCATACTTAGGAATTCCACAAAACACCAAGATATTAGCCATAACTTGTATGCAGAGGATGTGGCCATGTGATTTCTGCTTTAGTCTCTGTTGCCCATATGAGCCCTACTTAGTTGAATCAGCGGGCCATGTTATCCTGGTGTCCTCTACCACCACTGACTTCTAGAGTGTTTCCTCCCCAATCTCTGAGGGAATGGACCCAATAAAGAACTCCAGTTTAGAATTTCTCTCTGCATAATGTGTGGCTGTTGGACTCTGTACCTGCTCCCATATGCTACCTGAGGAAACCTTTCTGATTCTGACTGTACAAAGCACCAACCTATGAATATATCACAATATCATTAGAAATCATTTCAATTTTTTTTTTTTTTTTTGCCAATTATTGTTGCCTAGGGGACCATCTTCCAGTAGCACAAGGCCCAAAGGAAAATCCACAGAGTTGGTGAACTGTGAGGTTTTTATCTGGGGGGCAGGAGGGTTAAGAAAAAAAAATCCACACACTCTCTTGATGTTTACCTTCAGAAATTTATTATTCTTTTGCATTCTCTTATCTATTCTTATCTCTATACAAAAATGTCCTTTCTGTCTCTCTTGATGTTTTCCTCCAAATTCTCTCATCCCTGATGTTTTCTTTCCCTTTCTGTTTTTTCCCTTATAGCTTATATACCCGAGCAAAATCTTCCAAGCTATAAAACTTATGATGTGGTTACATTATGTTTTTCTAGTGAATGATTGTAATGAAGACAAGTAAAAACCAGCGTGTTTTCCATATCACATGATTAAGCATTTTATGTATTACAGGTGAAAAACAAGTTGTCTCAAGAGCTCACATGCATTCATACCCAGACAAAATGTTACAAATTAACAGTGTAAGCAAGCAAGGTATTCTTCTCATCTAGTTCTTTTACTGGCAGGCTGCATTTTGTGGTTACAAAGAAAGGACCACTTTCTTGAAAGGTAATCTTATAAGGAATATTATAGGAATATCAAAGCTAAACTTTTATACATGAAGGACAGTCAGCTCTACTTTAAATCTTTAGAGTACATACTCACTCATCACTAGGGGTTTCTTTATTAAATATTTTCATTTATTTTACATACCAAAAACAGTTTTCCCCTCCTCCTCTCTTCCTGTTGTAAAGATTCAGGCATTATGCTGGCCTGCCCCTGTCACCTGGCAGAATGAACTCAGGCAGGTTTCCATGAGTACTATTCTGCAGGCAGTTGTAAAGGACCCTTTTAAAAGACAGACTCCACCCATGTATGCTTTCTTTGCACTTTGCTGTCTCTCTGTGCTCTTTGTTCTCTTTCTCTCTCTCTCTCTCTCTCTCTCTCTCTCTCTCTCTCTCTCTCTCTCTCTCTCTCTCTCTCTCTCTCTCGCTCGCTTACTCTCTTCTTTTCCCTTCCCGGTGTCTCTATGTCTCTTTCCTCTTCCCTTCCCCCTTACTCCCCTTTCTAAATAAACTTCTCACTCAAGCTCTCTCTGCCTACTGTGTTTGTCCCTCCATTTTGGTCACCACTCACCTGCTATGGAACCTGCTATGCTCTCCCACATGGTCCCTTACCTTAGGACACCCACGAGAGACACACATCCCCTTCTTCAGCATTTTCCTATATCTGTAACAAAAAACACCTGTGTGCACACCCAACCTCCTATCTTTCCCCTAATCCACTACTTCTGTGTCCTGAAAGGGGAAGACTTCCAATAGTAGTCAACAAAACTTGTCTTATCAGGTAGAGGCAGAACCGAGCTCTTCTCCCTGCATCAAGACTTTGTGAGGCATTCCTGCATGAATCAGGAGATTGAAGGCAAAAATGGGTACAAGGAATTAATTATCACCTTTGGCCATCAACCCATCCTAGCAAGAAGGCATGTCAGCTAATGATAACAAGGCTGCTTTGTTCTTGTTCCTTGACCTTTACAAGTTCCTCATTCAAATATGTGTCTTTCTAAAACTTTAGATTATCTTCTTGGGTTTTTCATCTCAAAGCTATTTTAAAAAGAATTATTCTAACTTTATTTTCAAAGCTTTGCTTCAGTTATGATGCACTCTGAAACCTATGAACACATCTCCCAGCATTAAGGTTAAAAGAACTAAAGCTATCTGGACTACTAGGACTCAATTGTTTTTCTTAATCATTCACCTAAGTCACAGTCTATGTGGCTCCTTAATAGAAACTAATATGTTCTAACTGTGTTACTGAAACTCTACTTAAACTCACATTATTCTTATTCATTAGGCAGTACAGCTTAAGAAGAAATTCACAGGTAAAAATGACCTGTAAAATAAGATTTTTCCATGAGACACACTATATTACAGGCAGTGGGCATCTCCCCACACCTGTTCACACCATGTCAGATACCAGAGTAAGATGGCAGCAGCAAACATGTAAAGGCGCAAGAGAATCAAAAGTCTGTGGTCTTGTAGTCTTGCCTATTTGTGATTCACCCATCAGAAATTTACCTTCTGGTGAGATGAAATCCTGAAGTCAATTGCTATCTGCTACTCCTCTAAGATGACCATGGGTAGTCAATCAAATTAGGTCTCTGGGCTATCCAGTCTCTGGTTCCTGAATATCCAGGCAGTGTCAGACATGGGTACCCTCTCATGGCACTAGTCCCAAGTTAAATCAGGCATTAGAAGGGTTTTGTGGCTAGTTTGCTATCCAGGTTTCTCTTCCCATAGCCTGTAGCATACCTTTCAACAACAGAGAGTCTAGAATGTAGGGATAAAGACTCGACACAGGCACCAGCTCAAACTCTCTACTTTCAATGAGCTGTGTGAATGTTGTTCTCAGTAATGAGGCAGCACTGTTAGTTTTCAGAGAGTCGCCATATGTCCAAGCATCAATCTGGGTTGTTTAGAGATCTCCACAGGACTCTCTTGGACAAGAACTCAACTGAATACAACCCAGTCTCACCACTGGAAATTTTGTCTGGCTGCAAAAGATGGCCAGGTTACATTGCTATCTATTATGAGGAGTCCTTACTATGGTCACATTCATAAATCACAGGAAGTTTCCAATGTACTGGGTTTCCACACCATCTTTCTAATTCCCCTTAATTCCAACTGTCTCTCCCCAACCTATCCCTCTATTCCATCTCTCCCACACACATTCGATCTGTGCCTTCCCAGCCCCATTCATCCCCAGGTCACACACAAAATCTATTATCTTACTTCTTCCCAGGGATATCTGGGTGTCCCCCCATGAACATTCCTTATTACCTACCCTCTCTGGGGCTGTGGATTGTAACCTGATTATCTTTTATTTTAGAGCTACGTACCATATTTTGTCTTTTTGGATCTGGGTTACCTCACTCAGGATGATTTTTTTTCTAGTTCTATCCATTTGCCTATACATTTCATGATGTCATTTTTTTCCCTAACACCTTCATGATACTCTGTTGTATAAAATATACCACATTTTCTTTATCTATTCTTTGGTTGAAGGACATCTAGGTTGTTTCCAGTTTCTGGCTATTATGAATAAAGCTGCAATGAACATGGTTGAGCAAGTGTTCTTGTGGTAGGATCGAAAGTCTGGGTATGTTCCAGGAGTGGCATAGGTGGGTGTGGAGGTAGTTGATTTCCATTGTACTTTTCTTATTTTGTAATGAAACATACACATACTTATCCTTCACAATTGAGTTATATTGCATTAGAAGAATCTTCTATTTAGAAACAAATAATTTGTTCATTTATCTCCATTTAGACAGAATACTGACACTGAGAAGGTAAAAGTAGATATTTTTAATAAGGTCATTCTCATTTCATTTTACTGAAAATTAAGATGTAATGATCATTAATATTTTAACTTCAATCATCTCACAATTAGGAAACAGAAAAAAGCCAAACCAAACCAACCAAACAAACAAAAATTATAAAGATACATAAGAAAACCCTCTTTAATTTGAGAAGGAAAAAAAGCAATTCTTGATATATTTCTCTTACCAGTGGGAAAGTTACACACAGACTGTTATGACTAGGGATTGTAGGAGGGAAGTTCCTTTACCCTATATCTAAGGTCAAATAACAGGGCCTGTACTCTCAGAGCATCTATCAAAGTTGCTGGTGCCATGGACATAAAGCTTCACAGTCATGTGGTGGCCTCTAAATTTACAACAAGCTCTTTCCAATCACTTTCAGGTACTATGAAATTGCAGAACTTTTCCATCTTCTTAGAACTAAAGGACAAAGAGGTACCATTTTTAAAAAGTGTTCACTAAAATTTAGGCAGACTGCTCAGGGTTATTTGACATGTAAACATGACAGTTGGACTTGAGTTTATTTTCTCAAAGAAAGACTAATAGCAGTGTTAACATATAATTTGCTATAATTAAGAGCAGAAAACAAAATTTGAAAAAGGTCAAAGTCATGCCTCTAGAAAGTCCACTTCAAGGCTTTTTCAACCTTGTATATGAAAGGACAGAAGTCATACCTGTTTTGAGCAAGTAACTCTCTTTCACACAGACATATATAGAGCTCTAGTAAAGAGCCATTGGGTATGCTTTTGTGAGCTTATATGCCCTTGAAAAGTCTCTATGTAAATTTGTCACGCATTTGTCAAACTTACCCATTATCATTAATTTTTTCATTTCTATGTTTTCTATGCAGCATTTTAACCAGATGTAAGGTTGACAAATATATAAATATTTCTTTCCCCTTACTTTTGTTTTCATTTTCAACTTTCAGTTTGAAATTATTAGAGAGGAACAGAAGTTTTAAACACTAGGACAATTTTTTCTATTTTTATTTTGTTACTTGTGCTTTTAATGTAACATACTGGGAAAATTTACCCAACTCAAGGTAATGTAGATTTTCAGTTTTGTTTGCTTTTTAAGAGTTTTCTAGGTTTGGTACTTACTTTTCATTCTTGCTGTATTATAAGTTTGTTTGTTTTACATTCTTTGCATTTAGATAGGAATTTTTTTCTTAGCACTATTTGCTGAGCAAATTTTTTTTCCCATTGACTCATGATCACAGTCTCTTTTCACTGTAATAGAAACATAACTAATAGACTACAGCTCCAGGGAATGAAACGCCTATTGCTTCTGAACCCACTCAAATGCTCATACCTATGTGCATACACATAATAAAAAACTAATAAAAGAAATTATCCAAAATAAGTCAATAATTGGATTTGATATGCAATAAATACATAGATTTTTCTTGGTAAATGTGTCAATAGTACTGACACCAGGCTAAGGAAATGTCTTCTGAAGGAAAAGAAAGATTATTACGTAACAAAATGTTTGGACCAACTAGAGAATATATTCTGAATTAGACCAATTTTTTGTTAATTTCTACTGTTTTGAGAAGAGATAAAGTATTCACAGTGTCTAAGCGCACGGTATCTTCAGCTAGCCTACTTGCTGTAACTATTTCACATTGTTGTAACAATTTGTCAGAGCACTTGACAGCAGTGAAAACCGGACAATTATGGTTCACTCCATATTTCCCTGGCCCATTATTTAATCTTCAGTCTCACTTCAGATCCAAAAACAGACTTGGGAGTATTTCCTGGATTTCTTTGTCCCCTTCTGAATGGAGCCATATTGAAGAACTCTTGTTCTGCTTCCACTTTTAATGTCCTTTTAATTGCTTTATTGAGGACAGGACCTGACTTGAGACACATACTGGCTTTTACGTTTAATAACAAAACCACTTATCAGAAAAAAACAACAAAGTGAGCAACTAAAATTTAGTAGAAGCAAGCAATATCATCTCATATAGTCAGGTCAACACTGCAACTTAAAATATTCTGTT
Source organism: Phodopus roborovskii (assembly GCF_943737965.1). Lineage (NCBI taxonomy): Eukaryota > Metazoa > Chordata > Mammalia > Rodentia > Cricetidae > Phodopus > Phodopus roborovskii. Next base: position 380,574 of record NW_026125861.1, on the reverse strand, counting down.
AAGGAGCTAATGTTAATCCCACAGGTAGGAGGAGAAAACCACAAACCCAAATCATCATGGCCAAATTAATTAAAGCAAGCAATTAACTAAAACAAACTTTGTTATTTGCATATGGCCTACCTCCTCCCAAGGTTTAAGAGGTCAGAATTGTATGTGAGGAAGTCAAGGCTTTTATAGCTGGGGAAGTTGTTTTACCTAGAGTACCTTAAATGTGATGTCAATGGAGAATTTTTAGATGAAGGAACTATAATACATGTTTATGTTAAAGACTCTGCTAGATTGTTTTATACACTGGAAATTAGAGCAAAATCTTATAACTGAAGAGAAACAAAGTAATGAATGGTATAATGAAGGTAATGTTTTCTTAGAAAAAATGATATTAAATTCCCATGTGCAGCAATATTTCTTAACAGAGAAAATGAAGAAAGTTAAAAATGAAAGTCTCCAAAATTTACAAAAATAGATCAAATTTATATTTTTGCTGTAATATACTAAAGTTTTTATTTTGTAAACTGAAGTAATCTCTTTCATAAATCATTCTAGTCTCCCATACTACTGAAAACAGAAAATTAAACCAAAAACATAACTTGTTTTTCCTCTCTTATGTTCATTCATTAAATGAAATGTTTCATAAAGAAAATAACCCATTCTGTAGAGCATTTCTAGCTAACATTTATTGTGTAGATATTGTATATCATTTATATTAGGAATTAGTATTCAATCTTGCTTGCTTGTTTTAAAACTAAAAGCAATTGTAACAATGTGGTATGCATTGTTCCTCCCTTCCCATATTAGTCAACCACTGTTTGAAATGATAAATGATGGAAACTCATCCTGGCATCATTGAGTTTGAGTAAAACAATGCCTAATATGATAAAGAGGGGCAAGAATCTCCTGAGGAGGACCTCAAGCTTATCACATTAGTTTACATTCACCATTCTTTGAAGAAAGTCTTTTTACCAGCCATTATGTTTCAAGGTGATCCTTTACTAATTGATGCGCATTAAGGCATTAAACATTAATAAAGTAAAGCAATTAGAAGATTTCTTACTAGATTAAAATCAATTTAAGGATCACATTTTTATGACTTTTTAAAACTCTTACTGAAAGTTAAATGTAAAAATATAGCAGAATTAAGAGGGTTGCATAAGCATGCTGTTTTCCAGGTAAGGTAGCTAAAATCATCAGAGTTCTTGGGATTTAGTCTGAATGAGTTGTGAAGAATAACTAATTGCATAAGCACTTCTTAACTTTTGGAAGCACAAATATTATCTACATCCATAATCTACTTAGCCACTCTTTCATTATTTAACTCTTAATTAATTTTGTGATCATTTAGCCTTAGTGTGAACAAGTGAAAATTTAGTATATGTTCATTTGAGCACTGAGTTGAGATTTTTACTACTTGAGCGTTTGTTTGTTTGGTTTTTGTTTGCTTGTTTGTTTGTTTGTTTTTTGAGACAGGGCTTAATAGTGTAACAATCCTGGTTCTCCTGTAAAACTTGAACTCACAGAGATCCATCTGGCTCTGCTTCTTGAGTGCTGGGATTAAATGTGCTCCACCACTGCCAGGCTTAGTGGTTTTGTTGTTATTGTTTTGATTTTTTGTTTGTTTTTTTTGTTTTTTCTTTTAAAAATCCTCTCATTAAAATTATAAAGTTAATTCAGTCAGTGGTGTTGCACACCATTAATCCCAGCACTTGGAAAGCAGAGGCAGGTGGATCTCTGTGAGTTGGAAGCCAGCCTGGTCTACAGAATGAGTTCCAGGATAGCTGTATCTTCACAGAAAAACCCTGCCTCAAAAAACAAGAAAAATTATACAAAGTTAATGTTTCCAATAATTTGCATTGATTTTCTACTGGACAGGACGTAGACTCATACAGGTGACAAAACCTTTTGCATATTTGTGAGGAAGTTTCCAGATTAGATTAACTGAGATGGGAAGATCCAACCAAAATGGAATAGGCACTTTACAGGACTCCAGACTAAATACAAAGAAGAAATTAAACTGAAAACTTTATAGGATGAGTCTCACTCTGCTTTCTGAACTCATATGCAGTATAATCAACTTACTTTCATTTCTTGCTGCCATGATTTTTCTTCCATGGGGGAATGTAACTTCAAACTATGAGCCAAAGTAAACTCATATGCTTAAATTGCTTTTGTCTGGCAGTTTGTCATATCAATGAGAAAAGTAAAACAATTGCCATAGCAAAAAGTTAACCAGTAGAAGAGAAATCATTTCTCTACTCAGCCTATTTCCAGAACTTTCCTTTACCATTCTAGAATACATGATGTTCATTTAACTAAATGAAACTTAAAGTTAGATACAAGACTACATGTAGACTCTAAAACTTCTAGAGTAACAAACTTAGCATCAGTTATTATTTATAGAGTAAGTAACAAAGTGTGCCAATTACCAGTGTCAAAAGGTTTTTTCTACCACATACATGTTGGCATTAGAGTCCTCAAGGAAAATTCAGAGCACTCATACTCTGGATGGAATAAGCTTTATGTATACAGATAAAAGACAAAAACGAGGTTAGCTGTAACAGTATGCGTCAAACTCTCATCCACTTAGGCTGACTTAGGGCAACTGTAACTGTTCTGTTAATAAAATACAAAATAACATAGTGTGCTAATTTGCTTTATGTGTCTGTGATAAACACTATGGTAAAAGGCAACTTGAGGAGGAAAGGGTTTATATTCTTTTGCACTTTATAATCTGACTTTGAGGGAAGCCAAGGCAGTGATGGGAAACGTCATTCTGTAAATATGTTTCTCGTATTGGTTAATGAATAAAGCCTCGTTGGCCAATAGGAAAGCAAGATAGGCAGGACTAGGAGACAAGGAGAATTCAGGGAGAGGTAGGAGGATATTCAACAAAGAGAGCAGAAGTCTGGACCCTCTCTCCGGTAAGATAAGACTATGTGCAAACACTTAGATTAATAGATATGGGTTAATACTTAAGACAGAACTAGCCAATAAGAAATGCTAGTAACAGGCCAATAGCTTTATATCTAATATAGCATCTCTGAGTGTTATTTGTGGCTGATGAAGCTCTGGGACCAGGCAGGCAGGAAAACTACTAGTAACAAAGGCAGGAACGCTAACAGACAGGAACATGGACTTGGGACTGAAGCAGAGACCATGGGGTAATGCTGTTTACTGGCTTGGTTTTGCATTTGCTCAGTTTGATTTCTAATATAGTCCAGGACCACCTGTCTGAAGTTGGTACCAGGCATCAGTGGGCTGGGTCCTCTCAGATAAACCATTAAACAAGAAAATATCCCCAGTAGTCTAATTTAGTCCAGTCTAATGGAGGAATCTTCTCAATTAAGGCTTCCTCTTTCCATATAATTTTATTAATGTCAAATTGACAGAAATTAGCCAATATATATAATTCACATGTGAAAAAACACAGACTTCATTAACTCTCCCATGGACTATGAAATGACAAGAGTTGGAAACTCACCGGAGGCAAATGATGTACTTGGCTTAAGCAAAAGTAAAGTGAGATTCACTGGTTCTAAACTAGATAAACATACCCTCTACTTAAGCTGCAAAAGTTTAGCATAGAATATAAGGACCCTTTCATGTCCTGGTAAGCAAGCATTAAGAACAGAAAACTTAGTGCACAAAACCTACACACAAGATTACATACAAGATTAAGCCAGTCAACATTCCAGTATGAAGGATGGAGGGATTCATGAGCCCCAACACTAACTGAGGAGCTTTATACAGTTGATGACTTCTGTGGAAGAAACTCAGCTTTCTTTAAGGGTATGGCTTCCAATAGTTTGAGTTTGACCATGCTACAGTGAATGAACCTACCCTCAGGAGTTTAAAGACATCACAGATTGAACCAAAAAAAAAAAAAGACAAAAAAAAAAAAAAAAAAAAAAAACAATACCATAAATTTAGGGTTTAGAGTGGTAGAATCTGGGATGAGTTAGAGGAAGAATGGAAGTGAGTATGACCAAAATACATTCTATAAAACTCTCAATTAAAATATTTTAAAAGAAAATTATTTAATAAAAATATGCATGCATCCTGATAAGGAAATACTAACCTATGCTAAGAACAGGAGAAATTTATGTAGAATTTTGTTTTGCTTCGTTTTGTTTTGTTTGTTTTGTTTTTCAAGATAGTGTTTCTCTGTAAAGACCTACCTAGCTGTCCTGGAATTCACTCTGTACCCCAGGCTGGCCTTGAATTCAAATAATCTGCCTGCCACTGCTTCCCCAACTGCTGGAATTAAAGGCTTACACTGCTGCTTCCCAGCTTCAATATGTATTCTTTTATAGTGAAAGAAGACAATTTGAGAGGAATAAACTATGTGAATCTATGCTCTGTTGTATTTTTGAAGATAACCATAGAAGGTATATATATATATAAAAAATCAATGAGTATGCTGAAGGGGAAAATGAATAGAGAGAGGATAGGCAATTTTTAGGGAAACCAATCATCTCACTCACATACTACAATGGTATATGCATGCCATTATGTACTTTACCACAAGCATAGAATGCCCAATCAAAAGAAATGTATCATAATGCGAAATATGAACTTGGGTAATAAATAATTCAGACTACTTTATTATCTAAAATGATAAAACTGTTTCACTAATTACAATCTCTGTTTAATTCACTGAAGTCATCATTCATGAAATTATCCCATAATTGTAGGATTATATGACTTCTTGTATCCTGTAAATGTTGTGATAGTTGTGACATGGCTGTCCTGGACAAATTCTCCAATGCTTGCTTTTTGAATCCCTGAACCTCATGCCACTACCTTCCAAGTCTTAGATTAACTGGGCCAGAATGCCTTGTTTGAATGACAGCTTTGATATGGCTTTTCCAAACTACGTTTTGATCTCTTTCCTCTCTCTTCTGAACAACTATTTCTGATTCTACAAGAGAAAGAGTACAGAGAATGAAAAGAAATAGAAGTATAAAAATGTTATTTGTCATATATACTTTGAATGATAAAGGCAGGAAGTCTGGGAACTGTGTTTCCTTTTATAATGCTAAAATTCATGCACAATGATTACAAGACAGAATGAAGAATATGGGCCATGTCACCAGCTGCTCCACTGTTCCTGCTAGGAAACCATCTCTCTGAGGCTGCTCTGCAACCTCGTTCCCAAAAGTTACCAAAAGGCAATAGGGAAGCTCTAAGCCATGGCTTGCTGGAGCTCACTCACGTCCAAGAGAGCACCAGCTCTTGTCCCATCAAGTATCCCCAGAGAAGACCATGCCTATTGGGCCAATTTGCCCCCACACAATTGGCTATCTGACAAAATTCCCATAAGTAATTGCATATTTGTGTCAGATCTTTCACTAACTAAAAGTTGGACTTTTTTCTTCTAAGGAGTTCTGGGGTTATTTTGAATTTCTTATCCTTTCTACTAACATTTCTCTCTCCCTTTCTTGACACAGCTTATGGTTAATTGATATCCAGAATATATACAAATATCCTTGCCTTAATAAGCTCTTTAGTTCAGGTCACCAAATTCACTTCTTCAGATCTTCAAAGGAAGCAGTAGTCAAATACACTTGATTTTATTTGAAATTTTCAAATATCAGTTGTCTATTTTTAAAAACTTCTAAGAACATATGAATTTCTACATTTGAGATAACTGGTCTTCCAAATCCTTTCTCCCTAAACAATATCCTTTCATACTAACTTCCCAATGTACACTAGGATTCCCATAGAGGCCCCCAAGCTATTTATTCTATTTCTTTTTTCAATTGCTATACTTATACCTGAACTGAGAATTATAATTCTTAACACAATACCAGACAGGTAGAAGATTCACTGTTTAACTGATTATCATTTTGAAAACTTCCCAGCTTTAGTAATGCAGGTTATTTTGTACAGTATTCTGGGGGAAAATAATTAAGAAATGAAAATATTTAATGCATAAGTATTTCATCCTGAGTTTTTAATTATACTGAATTGTATTGACTGTCAAAGACTACAGAATAAGCACTTCTTAAGGGAAAAGAAGAGGGCTGGAGATATGGCTTAGCCATTAAAATCTAGGCTCACAACAAAGAATGTAAGAGAAAGAAACAGAAATCATTAATCTTAAGAACAATAACTGAATAATGTGTTTCCAAAATTATCTGTCTTATCTCAAGATTTTCAACAATTAATACAATTCCTTACTCCTCTGTGATGAATAAGAGGGATTCTGAACATTTTATTCAGTATGAAATACACACAAAAAACGATGCTGCTAAAAATATCTAATTTCCAAGGTAATAATCAAGTATGAGTGTAACTTCCAAGTCTAGTGTTCTTATGCTTGATATATAGAAGTTCTACTGATGCCTATTCTTCTTTGCTTAATTACTGAAATACAACTTATTAATCAGTTCATTTCTATATACATTTATGGAGCACCTATTATGTGCTCAGACTTCTATTAAATACGCAAAGACACATTTCAACATTTATCAAGAGTTGAATGTAATAGTGCTGATCCCATAACCACTTAATAAGTAATTTTCAGTGGAATAAAAACTAATTTCAAATTAAATATGTAGTAAAAAGTAACTGTTGGAAGTTTTAGCAAATTTGGCAAAATCATCACATTGATCTATTACATGCTGAAAATTTTTTGATGGAGGAATATGAAACTTTTATGATGGTTGGTATAAAACAGTATATAGGATTATGTTACCAGCATTTAATGGTTTTATCTTTGAAATAGTCTTAAAAGTACTCTTTTATCTTATGCTCCTAATTTCTTAGTATGGTAAAAATCTCCAGATGAAAGAAGACTTAGTTCCTTTTCCCTATCCAAGAAGGAAAAAAAAAAACACTTCTGAGTGTATACATGAATAATGAGCACTCATTTTTGGAGTCAGTATTATCAATCAGGAAGCAATGTGATGAAGAAGGTGGGTTGATTATTTCAAAACTGATCTTATATGGCTGTAATAGTATGGCAACAGATGGAATAAAACATTTCTAAATAGCTAAGCTACTGAAAAGGAATTTGTTTAAACTATAATATAACCGATTCATCAGATTTATATTTCCATCTCCCTTTACTGTCTCTGAGCCCATAGTGCTTTAAGTAGTTCACAAAAGTGAATCTCCTCTGTAACCAGACAAGTTCTATTACACTTTGCTGCAGTGCTATCTCTGAGCATGGAGCACTTTCGTCCCATGTTAGTAAAATCTTTGTAAATCTTTCTACATAGTAATAATTTAATCTTATTATAACACTTTGTTCTCAGCATCATAACTAACATGTGCAGATATAATAACAGCTCACATTTTGTTCTTTGTTGTTGTTTTATATGAATTTTTAAAATTTTTATTATTTTTCTTATTTTACATATTAATCCCAGTACCCTTTCCCTCCCTCCCATGCCACTGACCCCCTCCCATTGCACCCCCACCCCCGCACTGAACAGGGAGGGTGATGCCTTTCTGGAGGGATCATCAAAATCTGTCAAGTCATTTGGAGTAGGGTCTAGGCCCTCCCTCCTACCTCTATGCTAAGGGAGTGTCCCTCCATGGGGAATATGCTCCCAAAGTCCTTTCATGCACCAGGGACACATTTATTTTATAATTTGAATACTATAAGCACTGTTCTTTGTGTGTGTGTTATATAGCAACATAGTGAGTAGTCAAACCTACTTAGATTTGAGGCATTATTTCAACCTTCCATTTTATAATGAAGTATATATCTGAAGATTTTCTAAAACTTAATTGAGGTCCATGATCTAGAATTCTGACTCTAGATTTCATAGCCTTAACTGCATAACACCTCTCGATTGAGTACATTTCAACAATCATACAGGCTTTAAGTATCTTTTTTAGGTGTGCCTAAGTTTTCAGCTCTCATGTTATTATCAAACAAGCTATTGCGCAGGTGTTTTTTTTTTAAGTTTAACTTAGAATCTTTCATGTATTCTAAATCATTGTTATTAAAGTTTGTGAACATATTCCTGGATCACTCCTCTTAGTTACTTCATACTCATTCCATGACCAAGTACAATTCAAGCCTATGAAATTTAGTCTGGAAAGCAAATATCATATTGAAGAATGGGCCTGGGTGAATTCTTTTCCTTAAAATCTATATAGGCCAATGGATTTCTTCCTAGCCTTTATTTATAATGATCATTGCCGTAAAAAATGATTTAATGTATATGTCATACTCTACAGTGAATGGTATAAAACAGCAGATACTAGGCCAGCTCAAAGGTGCAGAAAGCACATTCATCAAAATCATAAAAGAATACTTTCCCAACCTGAAGAAGGACATGCCTATGAAAGTACAAGAAGCTTACTAAACACCAAATAGACCAAAAAAAAAAAAGTTGCCTCGCCACATAATAATTAAAACACCAAACATACAGAATAAAGAAAGAATATTAAAAGCTGCAAAGGAAAAAGGCCAAAAAAACATATAAAGAAAAACTTACCAGAATTACACCTGACTTCTCCATGGAAATGCTGAAAGCCAGAAGGTCTTCAATAGATATTCTACAAATACTAGGAGACCATGAATGGCAGCCCAGACTATTATATCCAGTAAAGCTTTCAATCACAAAAGACAGAGAAACAAGATAGTCCATAACAAAATCCCATTTAAACAATACTTTTCCACAAATCCAGTCCTATATAAAGTACTAGAAGGAAAATTCCAACTCAAGTAAGTTAGCCCCATCCACAAAAACACAGACAATAGATAATCACACAATAGCAAAACCCAAAAAAGGGAAAAACAGAAACAATACAACCAACAACAACAAAATCAAAAATAATAGGAACAATCACTGGTCATTAATATCTTAATACCTACAGTCTGAATTTGCCTATAAAAATACACAGACTAACAGAATGGATATGAAAACAGGACCCATCCTTCTGCAGCATATAATAAACATACCTCAAATCCAAAGTCAGACATTACCTCAGAGAAAAGGGTAGAGAAAAGATTTTCAAAGCAAATGGACCTAAGAAACAAGCTGGCACAGCTATACTGATATCTAGCAAAATAGACTTGAGAATAAAATGAATCAAAACAGTTGAAGAATCACATTTCATATTCATCACAAGAAAAAAATCCATCAAGATGAACTTTTAATTCTGAGCAACTATGCCCCTAAAACAAGGGCTCCAAAGTTTGTAAAAGAAACATTACTAAATCTTAAATCACAAATCAAACCCAACACACCAAGAGTGGGAGACTTCAATACCCCACTCTCACCACTCAACAGGTCTGTCAGACAGAAACTTAACAGAGAAATAAAGGAAGTTTTAGAAGTTGTGACTCAATTGGCTTTAACAGACATCTATAGAACTTTCTACTCCAACACAAAAGAATATATCTTCTTCCTGGTACCTCATGGAACCTTCTCTAAAATTGACCACATATTCAAAAAGAAAGAAAACTTCAATACTCAACTTTATATGGAAAAACAAATGTCCCAGGAGAGCCAAAACAACCCTGTATAATAAAGGGACTTCCGGAGGCATCACCATCCCCGATTTCAAGTTCTATTATAGAGATATAGTCCTGAAAACAGCTTAGTATTGGCACAAAAATAGACAGGAAGAACAAAGGAATCAAATAGAAAATCCTGATATTAACCCACCCACCTATGAACACCTGATTTTTGACAAAAAATCACCTAAAATTATACAATGGAATGAGGTGTTCCCCCCCCCCAATGATGGCTTTGGCTATTTTTAAATATGTAATTATAAATCATTTTGTTTTACATGTCAATCCCCGTTCCCTCTCCCTCCCATCATCCCCTCCCACCCCAACCCCCTATCCCCTTTTTGCTCCCCAGGGAGGGTGAGATTTATGACTACTTTATATGTCATCTTAGAGTCTTCATCCAATAACTGATGGAAGCAGAAGCAGAGATTCATAGCTAAGCTCTGAGCTGAACTCCTGGAGTCCAGTTGTAGAGAGGGAGGAGTAAAGAGCAAAGGTGTCAAGACCATAATAAGGAATCTCACAGACACAACTGAGATGAGCAAGTAGGAATTCATGACTCTTAGATTGACAGCTGGGCAATCTGTATCATAAGCCTGAACTGGGCCCTCTGAATGTGGGTGACAGTAGTATGGTTTGGGCAGTCTGTGGGGCCACTGGCAGTGGAACCATTATTTTTCCCTAGTGTTATGGAGGGGTACTCTTTCAGCCTAGATATAGGGTGGAGGGTCTTGGACCTATCTCAAGTGACAGACTTTGTTGATTCCCCATGGGAGGCCTCACCCTCTCTGAGGAGTGGATGGGTGGATGGAGAGAAGTTACAGATAAGTGGGAGGATAAGAGAGAGGAAAAACTGGGACTTTTATATAAAATAAAATTTTTTAAAAAACTTAAAAAGTTGAATTTGACTTTAAAAATTACGTGTTCAAAATATCTTCTTAGTAACATGTTTAAGCATATTGCTTTATAAGATTTAACTTAAATCTTCAAATTTGAGTAAGTGCAATTTGGTAATAGCAATAGTGTGCTCTCTATGAGAATAATTGCTGAAAAGTAAATTTAAAAATCAAATTCGAAAATCATTAGAATTTAGTTAACTCAGTGCATGTTCAGAACTAAAACTAAACTGGTTCATACAGTTAAAACAAGGTACACTACAACCAATTCTGAAATATATCTTATATCAGAATTTGGAAAGCTTGTTTCATAGACTAATATAATAGCATCAAAATTATCTGTAGTTTATATAGTTATAGTCAATCTTAGATATCATTGAATGGTTTTATCCACAAATATAATGAATAAAATAAAAGCAGTCCTGAGAACTTAATTTAATCTGTGGTTGCTTTCTCTAAAATAGTTTCTCACTGACCTAATATTTTCTTCCTCAGGTAGCTGAAATGATTCACAAATAATTTATTTTACATTTTTATTTCTTGCATTACTTATGCTCAGATTTCAGCCTTGGCAGAAATAAGCAGGTTGTTCACAAAACTAAGTGGTGTGGTGTTTTCTCAAACATATTATCAATTTAAAATAGAAAGTGACAAGTAACTCTTTTTTCTTTTTCATTTTTTACTTTCTTTCTCTCTCTCTTGTTTTTTTTTTTTTTTTTACAATTCATATCTACCTACTTTTCTTCTTATTTGCCAAGTCCCATTTGACTTTTAGTATGCATTTGAGAAAATTTCTAGGAAAATGACAAGACCATAATGTTGTTAGCCATTCCTGCTTCCATCTTTATTGGTGCCAATTGGCCCACAAGGTACTCAATAATTCCTCAAAAAATGCAATCTCCTGGTCCAAAATGTAAGACCCTCAGAATGAGGAGTCTTCCAGTTTCAGTCGGTACCCCAAGAACTCAATGTCCAGCCCAGTTGCTGCAACATGCAAGAGGCTTTAATGAACAGGAAACGTTTGCTCAAATGGGCTCCTCCAGTACACAGGCTAGAGAGAAACCCCCTCCCCCAGGCCCAGGTGTTTTTAAAGGCAAACCCACAAGCTTAGGGAGGGGGTGGGACCCTTTGTCCATTGAGTAAGTGACCCTTGGAGGCTGGATGGTCTGCTATTAAGGTCAACAGACCTTAGGGTCTCAGGGTATGCTAATTAATTTTGTCTGGGCAAACCAGAGTTGCAGCTATCTCTTTGTTTCCTAAGGACCCTATTCACCACCTGCTGACTCACAGGAAAAGATGGGCAGTGTGAATTCTTGTTATCTCATGGCCTTGTGAGAGGAATTTAGCAAATTCCAAGGAACAGATATTGGTTTTCAGGTTAGTCCTTCATTAACATTACTTTTTTTTTTTTTTTTTTTTTTTTTTTTTTTTGTCTTTTAGGTGCTTCTTCATTATCCATCAAAACCCTAGTTGTGGGTTGATGAAGACACCAGGGCAGGTATTTAAATATCTTTCAGTACTCCAAACAGACTCAGGATAACTAAGCCCTGTTTGTCAATGATTTTTAAAGTGTACAGTTCTTGAATGGTTTATGATACTTTGGGGGATTCACTATTTCTTTACTGCTGCTGAAAAACAAATAGTTCATTATCATAATGTGAAACAAAAGTTACTCTGTTAAAATATGTCTATCAGTGGTGTGCTGTTTTATACTCATAAAAATCCTGGAAGTGATACATGACAAAGGGATTCACTGCACATTATATAGGAAGAAACAGAAGCCCAGGATTTCAATTAGATTCAGTCTACTGTTACCTTCTTAGCTAATGAAGTGCTCAATTATGCTTTCTTTTAACTGTCATGTATGGTCACTTGTCCATTCTATAGTTTCTCTGAAAAAAATATATTTATTTTCTATACGAACAACTCCTACTTTTGTATTTGGTCTTCCTTTATCTGGTGGTATGTGATATTATTTGGGGGTGTGTGAACAGATGGCTACTTACCCCATATAAAGAACCAACAACAGAACAAAGTGTGGATACCATTGAAGTCCAATTTGATGAACTTATGAGTTTAACTGTGGCTTCTTACAAGGATATGGATGAAGAGTTCCTTCCAAGAACAGAAATGACTCAAAAACAGCTGGATCACCAAAGCCAACTCCAGCATGAATGACAGTTCACAAAAATGCACTCACAATCTGAAGGCAGCTTAACAAGTTACAGGGTGTCCTTTCCAGGTAGCTCAATGAATCAGAAATTATTTGTTTATATATTCTTGATGAGGAAAGGACCCAGTGAATCCAGTCAGTTGCAGTGATTTCCTGAAGCTAATTTGATTTGTTTATTTCCTGCATTAAGGAGTTTCCACGCAGGATGGAATGTTTCAATCTAAGAGGAAACTTCTACATAACACCTGGCTGTCTCAGAACTGAGTGAATACCTGTGACCAAACAAAAATGATGTGTTATAAAGACTATGAAATTCTATTACTATAGCTTACTCATTTTACTTCAATCTGAGAAAGTTGCATTTCATATAAGTCTTCAGGGTCTTTTATGAACAATGAACAATGTCAAATTCATGTCAGTTCTTCCATATTGGCAGACTCATGTGCAAGACAAACTTTCAGTATCCTTTCTATCAAATTTTACTGTTGTTTTAGGGTATTAATAAATGAATATTATATATTTATGCTTTTTAAATTTCATTTCATGACTCTTTTTTATTTTACTAATGTATAATTAACACAATGTGTTTACCAAATCAGAGAGGCATATCTGGTAGTCAAGGCCTTGCTAAAGCATGTCAAAATTCCTTACCAGTGGTCCAGACTACATCATATTTGTGTGTGTGACACTATCTTGGTTATATCAAAATTAAATAATCTTTACAACAATGTCTCCCAGGAAAGAAGGTCTGTGGCCAAGACATCAGTTTACTTAGCAATTATCAAAGAAAATCATTACATTTTCTTCCTTCATCTCTAAAATGTTTGTGTACAAATATGCTTTTTGAGCCACAATGGGAAGGATTTTAATTTTTCCATATAATGAGAGATGATTTAATAAAGTAATTGGTGTATGGAATACCTAAAATAACTCCACATTTGCCTAATAATCTTCAGGGTAATAAATACAATTTTCTCCCTCTTCAAAATCTACTATGTCAAAAAGATAGGAATTAAAGTTATACAATAAATTCTATGGCTTATGGGTCATATTTCAACAGAAGGAAAAGTATTTTTTAAGAGCTTTCTTTTCATCCAGCAATGTAATTTCTGGTAAGGCTAAATAGTTAACAAAATTGATAGAAATATTTGATTTTCAGAATTGAATTTTTACATCAAGAAGGCAGTCAATAAATATTACATGATTATAAAATATATATTTAGATGCTAATATTCTCCAAAAATAAGTGTAAATTGAGGGAATGAGTAGATCGTGCTGAAAGGTTGGGCATCTAAATTACACAGAAAAGTACTGATAAATTCACAAAGAATACATATTAGTTGGATTGTTAAGGATAATATGTTTTATACATACATACATATATATATATATATATATATATCAATACCAATCATGACTAGAAAATGGATCAAATAGAAATATTATCCAGTAATAAGTTGATATACTAAACAGTAATAAAGCATTCATGTCCAACAGGACTAATAATTAATTTATGGAGGTGTATTTTCCTTAGAGTATTTTGCAATGATTTATATGTGAGATTTTTCTCTAGAAGTCTTTCAAAATTTAAACTATAACTAAGTGCTTGGCATTTGTCTTTGTCAGTAACTTGCCCTGAAATTGTGACATTTCTTTTTGCTCAGAAAACCTGAGGATTAAGAATAAAAGATTATAATGAATGTAGAATTGTAAGGGTCACTGTACAGTAAAGCTTCTGGATTTAGATGGTGACACATATAAGAGAGAAAATTGTAAGAAGGATATGAGCCCTGGAGCTGGGTACAGTGTGGTAATATCTCTACCTTGTATGCCACTAAATGTCTTTGTTCTCAGTTTTACTTGTTATTTAATCTTTGAATTGGTTTAGAAATGTATACTTTAGTGATATTGCAGGTACAGATTATATAAAAACTTAGTTTATCACTTTATATGATTTAATAAAAGATCAGCAACTTTGTAAGTTTGAGCCTAATAGTACCTACAGTAAGGTAGGCTGTTGAGAGATTAAATAAATTAATTTATATAGATTAACTAAACTAGTATCTGAATTATGTTTATGTATGCATGTTTTACTAATAATATGAATTAAATTTACTTAGCAAAACAAAAGTGTGTGTGTGTGTGTGTGTGAATGTTAGAGTACTAACTGTATTGACAATTCTCATGTGTCACCCACTTTCTTTTTTATTTATAAACAGTTTTTTCGCTGACCTAGATTTCATCATGTACACTGTACAGACTGGACAGCACACTGAAGAGATATGTCCTTATGCTAGTTTTAATAAGAAATATTCTTACAGGTTAAAGTAACCAGAGTTAGTGTTACTATTTGCTTTAGGAAGTTCATCACTGGTGGTAGGATTTAGAAAGTTTAATAAAGTATGATGGTTTCTCAGAAAATTTGGAGTCACTTTACCTAAGTTCCAGAAATACTACTGATGCACAAACACATTACAAGCACATTTGTTCAACTATGTACATGGCAGCATTATTTATAATAATCAGAACCTGGAAACAACCTAGATGTCCTTCACCTGAAGAATGGATAACGTAACATGAAAAATAAAAGACCCTGAGACTGATATTGGGGTTCAAACTTCAAGCTTAATATCAAAAAAGCAAAGAAGCTGACCACTAGCTTCTGATCTCTACCTCAGGCTGAATGAGCTGATCCTGTCTCCACAAGGTCTCACCAAGCCTCAGACTGTAACCTTTCCTCAGCATGGCTGGAGAATGAACGACTCTTAAGTTCAGTGTGGCTGGAGAATGAATCCTTTCTGAGACCTTGATTCTGTCTTATATACCCCCCCCCAGTACTGGGATTATGTTGATAATGATCGGGATATTTTTAATGTCCATTCTGCTGTGTTAATTGAGGACGTTCCCTTCACAGAGAAAGATTTTGAGAATGGCCCTCAGAACATATACAGCCTGTATTAACAAGTCAGCTACCTCCTCCTTGGAGGCTTCTCCTTCTGCTCAATAAGGAAAAGGAATACATGGTGCCCTAGAGCACAGCCAGGCTCTCCATCCCTACCCTCCTCTTCTATTTAAACACTTCTCAGCCTCAGTTTGTCCCACCCATCTGATGTCCTCTGGGACCAAGTTACCCTGGGGAGACAGTACACCTGACGCTGCAAATTGAAAACATGTATCAACCCCATAATTGGAGTTTCTCTTCTTAACCTACAAAGAAGAGCCATTCATGAAGGCATGGGTGTGAATCTATCCACTGGAACGGATGTCTACATCACTGAAGAAAATGACTTTCTCACATCCAGATATTTTAGACTGCTGTTATCTTTCCCAGGTGATACACTTACCAATGAAATGATTAAATGTAAATGGCTTCTACTTAACTTTCTTGCCTTATCTTCTATCACTGCCTCTATTGTCAAATGTACAATTGCTATTATTCAAATATGTTAAATGATTTCCTTTCTCAGAGCTCTTCTCTTGCAGAACACTTACATTCAGCATAATCCATTCTTTTTAGAAATATGAATAGATTCATCTATGAGGGCAGTCAAGTCTGTCGATTTGATACTGTCAGAGACTTTCTCTTCCCCCATGAAAAATAAGCCCTGTAAATATTACCTATTCTTTCTTCATAGTTCTTCCTTCACAATACTTATTAGCATATTACACATTATCCTGTCCATTTTCATATTTTTAAAAGGTGCTTATTTGTTATTAAATTATATGCACGTGTATATTACATACATAAAAATATGTGCCTGCCCACATATGTACATATGAACCACCAGAACCCAAGGAATGGACAGAAAATAGCTTCTTCTTTATAGCTTTGTAAAGGAAGTAACAATGTAAAAATCACCATGTTACACTGGAAAAGTCATGATGTTGCATTTCTAGCTTCCTTAACTTTGAGACAAGATCCTCTCCTTAGCCACAAAGTTTGTGATCCTTTGCTGCTGCCTTTTCCTAAGTAAATATTATGCCATGTATCAAATTGAAATAATCACATCTTGTTCCTTATTTCAGGGTAATGTTATTTAAAAAACACTTAAAATTTTGTCAAACATTTTTCTCTGCAGCAATACAGATGGCTTTGTGTTTATGCATCATGTTAGATTCATATCTTATGATAAACCAACCTTACATTTCTAGAATCAACTCTGTTTGAGTTGTGCATGCTCCCTTTAAAAATAATGTTATATCTCACAATGTATCATTTTTTCATCTGTAGCAATATAAATATTTCTTCTTTGACTTTTAGACTTCATAGAATATGTTAAGAATTGTTTTCTTATATTTTTAGAAGAACATTAGAAATATTACTGTCAGTTCTACAGTAATTGCTTAATTGAACAATTCATCAATAAAGTCATGTGAATCTTGACTTTTAGTTGTTTTGATGTATTTGATTAGTGATTCAATTTCTAATTTTGGTGCTTTTGAGATTATCAATTTCTTCCTAAGTAAGCTTCGATAATATCTCTAGGGAGATTTATACATTTCATACAGTTTATTATATTACTATCATAAAAAAATATGCCCAAAGCAACTTGGGAAGTAAGGGGTTATTTTGCTTATATATCACATCATCTGAAAGAACTCAGGACAGGAACTCAAACATGGAAGGAAACTGGATGCATGATCTGATGCAGAGGCCAGGAAGGGCTATTTTCTACTGGCTTGCTTTTTATGGCTTTCACATCCTGCTTTCTTATAGAACCCAGAATGACTAGCCCAGTGACAGCACCACCCAGAAAGATCTAGGTCATCCTACATCAATCACTAATTAAGAAAGTGCCCTATAGTCAGATCTAATGGAAGTATTTTCTCAAATGAGGTTCCCTCCTTTCAGATGATTCTAACGTGTGTCATTGACATAAAACTACCCAGCACAGCCTAAAATTGCTCATGATATCATAATATAACATCTATGTTATTTGTGTAAGGTCAGTATTATTGTCCCTTACTATTTATTTTCTTTATTTATTTTATTTATTATTGCTCAATCTAGTTAAACATTCTCAACTTTTTATTTCATTCATTTTATTTTCTATCTCTCTATTATTTTATATATCTACACTCTAATTATTATTATTTCCTTCCTTCTGCTTTACTTTGTGGATTATTTTTTGATTCTTCATGATATAGAATTAGTTACATTGAATATTCTTTCATTTTGAATATATGCATGTGCAGCTATAGTATCCTTTCACAATAATTTCTCATCTTGTAAGTTATAATATGTTGTTTTACTTTCATTCAATTCTGAGTACATTCTAATTTCCCCTTTCACTTCTTATTTGACATGACTAAGAATATTTGTTTTAAATTCTATATGTTAATGAATATCCCACATGTCTTTGTGTTAATTGATTTTTCTGTTGTTTCATTGTGGTTGTAAATGTTACTTACTATGATTTGAGATTTCTATATATCTTTTAAAATCTTCTGTGGTTTACCCTTTGGTCTATACTGGAGAATATTTCATGTGTACATCCAAAGAACATACATTTTTTATAATACTGATTATTATACATAAAGCCTCCAACTTGCTAGGGAAGAACTGTAACATTAAGTTAGCCTCTCTGTTCAATGATGTTTTATTCTGCTGTCATTGCATATTGTTGTTTACTTTCTGGAGTTAATTAAAAGGTAGTCAAATAATTATTAAAAATAAAATAATGACTTAATGTATCATATATGCAAATGTATTCTTCATCAATTTGATATATATGTACATGTGTTCTTTGACCATAGCCTCCCATTTATTCTCTTATTCTCTCCACCTTCTTGTCATATCTGTTCTTAATTCTTCCAAATCCCTCTCCTAATTTCATATATTTCTTTTGTGACACAATGCATTTAATTAGCATAGACTGTAAGAGCAAGAGTAGGGAGTTATTTACAAGGTTTTTTCTTACTAGAGAACTTCCAGCATCCTATCTTCCCAACAGCTACATGGAGTCTCCTCCATTGCTCACTTTTTGCTCATTTCCCCATAATTTTTTCTTGTCTGGTAGCCCAGCCTATATTTCCTGTATTGCTACTGGACAATCCATGTTTTATTCATGAACTAATAAAAGAAACATATATAGGGAAAAAGCATCCCCCATCAATCATCTATTAATCTGTACTGACATTTCAAAAAGTTAATATTGAATCTGGCAGATGAAGGAACCTTGTTGGGTTTCCATTTGCTAGTGTTTTTGAAACATATTCTAGTCAATGGAACTTACATTTTCCATATTCGGTGTTAGTGGACTATATTTGCAACTCATTTTTTTCAGTAATAATAAAAGATCAAGAATTACATATACTCTCTGCCTGTTTGTTAGAGAAATACATGCTGGTTTTAGTGGTAATGACTTCAGTTGAAACAAATTCTATTGTATTCTATAATACATTGTATTTTTTATTTCCTAAAATTTAGGTATACCCATGGCTATATTGAATGCTTATTAATGAAGAAACTTGAATTCTTTTAATTTAGTGGAAAGTAAATATCATTTATTATTATATGCTCTTATAAATTAAACAAAAGTAGAACAAGCAGGACACTAAGAAAGTAAAATTAATTCCCATCAAATCTGTTGGCATAAGTTTAAATCCTGGAACAGACATGATGGAGTGACCTGATGCCTTCATGCTGCCTTTAACCTCCATATATATGCTGTAATATATACTTCAACACCAAACTATATGCACACAAATAAATAAATGTAATAATTTTTATTCAAATAAAAATAATTTAGCCACGTGTTTGTTTCTCCCACTCTCCTGTAATGTTATAATTAAGTGTATTAATAGAAAGGACAAAGAACTAGTTAATTAATTATGAAGTAGATTTAAGAGAATTAATTCCCTATTTCTTTACCTAATTATGCAAGTTAAGAACATAATATATGTAAATTTATGGCATTTTAAGTGGTAGCAAAACAATGATACATAATAAGATATCTAATATTCATAAAGATGGTATACATTAAACATAGTGCTTAATAATTATTAGAAATATTCATTATTTATATAATAACAAATAGTAATAGAATATTCATTAAACATTGAAAATTAAAATATCTACTTGTTAACTCTTGATGAATTCAGACAATTTAATTGGCTTTGTAAATTAATGTTTATTTTTTCACATTTTATTTCCTATTAGTGTGATCTGACCTTCTTTGCTGAAAACAAATTTACAAATTTTCTTCTGATTACAAAACTTTACCAACAGTAAAAGTAGAAATAAATTTATGGCAGGGATAAGTGGGTCAGCATTTGAGAAATGGTAATGATATTTAAAATTAGCATAATTATTCTAATGTATAGAACAAAATATTCTCCCATTACATAGAGCTAAATACTTCTTCCAAAAATCTTTCTCATAATTAATATAACTTCTTTCTTAACACTCATTCTTTTTAATAATTTTCTACATATATTCTAGACGCTAGAGTTCTTTTGTTTCTACTTACACATCTTTTCATTGTATTTTTCTAACACATACTTAAGTCTAATAACTATAGTATAATTTCTCAGTTTGTCTTCAGTATGAGCGCATCCTTAAATTAACCATTTTTAGATATGATACCATTGCTTACCTGTTCATTTGTGTGTGCTTATAACTTAAAGGTATCTTCACTAGTTAATTTGTCTTTACGAAAACAAATGCCTGTGATAATAAACCTATAAAGGGAAATAGTTTGGGGGCTCATAGTTTCAAAGATTCTAGTTCATATCATTTTTTCAGACATGTTATAAGGTAGTCTGTCATGACAGGGGGAACATATAGATGAGATAAGTGTATTCGTTGGCATAATGTGATACAAAAAGGAAGAGTATGAGCTGGAGAGATGGCTCAGCTGGTAAAGGCTTGGCTTACAATCAAAATAAAAAACAAAGAAGGAAAAGAAGAGAATATCAGAATGTCTCTTTCAAAGTTACATTGCTAATGACCCAAAGATCTACTCAAGTACAAATCATCATTTCTTTGTGGTGAAAACTTTCAAAATAATTTAATTTGGCACTATGAAAAATAAGAGTACATTATCATTATCTATAATCACTGTACTGTGCAATAGCACTGCAGAATTTCTTGCTCAAACTGTATCTATTATGTTCTATTTGTCTTGTGTCTGATTTTATGCCAGTACAATGCTATATTTATTAGCTTTTGCTATTTGCAGAAAATAATGGGTTTCATTATGTCTCAGGTATGTAGTGAATGCCAGGCTGGCTATGTAGTGATACAGAGCAAAAACTATAATAAAATTTATCCTCTTGAGATGCTGCTCCTTGCCTGGTGCTAGAGTTCTAGAGCCCTGATATGAATACTAGTCTGACAATAGCTGTGCTGTTCACATGGATAGATTATGAGCCTAGTCCTTTGTATACAAAAACGAGTAATAAATTGTGTCACATCTGACATTCACAGTTAAGTCCTTCTCCAAAAGATAGATTCTTAGAATACCCAAATCTATTCTAAGACTAGAGTGAATTTGGCTGAAACTCAGTCCTGTCCCATAGATACACATGATATTAAATTTCTTCAGAGGCCTGCATGAAGGGATTTCACTTTGTACTGGGTTTCTTAGTCTCACCAAGATAGGCCTGAGATTGTTCTATGTTCACAAGAAGGTGGAGTCCTTTAACCTTCTTCACTGCCAGAGGCTGAACAAGGGATGTTAGCAGCAATATCCTTGTTGTCATATTTTAAGTGTCCAAAGGTTCAGTGTTCAGAGGTTCAGTCCATGAGCAGGGAGTAGCAGTCAAGGTGCTTTGTCCAGCACTAGATTTCCATGAAGGGAATCTGGTAACCTGCTTGAAGGCTAGGGCTTAAACTTATTGGGTTTTGTTGTTGTTGTTGTTTGTTTGTTTGTTTTTCTTACTCAGGAGATATCTCCTGTGTGCTGAGCTCTTGGGAGCTTGGGAACTGTTAGTACTACATTGTGTGGTAGAGTACTTTCAACAATCAATTTAAAGGCAAAAGATTTACTTTTACTCATGGTTATAGAGCTGTCACTCAAATTAAGCTTGCTCCACTGCTTTTCAGCTTGTGGCAAGTCAGAAACCTCATGATAAAAATGACTGAAAAAGATAAGGTTTTCACTTCGTGACAACTGGCAAAGAGAGGAGGAAATAAAAAGGTGCCAGGTATAAATAGAGGTTTCTCTCCTGCCTGCCAGTTCCAAAATAACCATTCAAAGGCTTAATATTCATTATAATTATATGACTGATGACTCAAATGTATTACTGACTAGCTCTTACAATCAAATTAAGTCACTTTTACTCATCTGTATATCATCACATGACTGTGGCTTAACCGGTAATGTTCTGGCATCTTATACCTTCAGCGACTACATGGCATCTCTATAACTCTGCCTTATTGCTCTCTGTGTCTCTGCTTGAATTTTCTGCATAGCTCTATTCTGCCTGGCCATTGGCCAAAACAGCTTTATTCATCAACCAATAAAAGCAACACATATTCTTAGCATACACAAGGATATCCCACATCAGCCAATACATAGAAAGGATCTGAGGATGAGATGTATCTCTCAAATACATTTCCTTGGAGATGTGTTTATTGTAACAGTGCCTCTCCTAATAATAACTAATTTCAATGAGAATTTATCAGTGGCTTAAAGATTAGTATCTACATGACCAAATCTACTCTTACAAAGCATCTAGTTAGGGATAAGCCCCTTTTATTTAGCCATTTATTAACAAACTAAAACAGGGAGGAAGATGAATTGACAAATTCATTTCTCCTGCCTTGTTCGATGAACCTTTTGAACCATAAATGAACCATAAAAAGCAAATAATCTCTTACTTATCTTTTATAGTCTTAGTATGTAGGTGGTCACTTTTGCCATGTCTATTGCAAGAAATATCCAATTCTCATTATTTTTCCCTCTTCCATGATCTATGGTGATTTATTTGTCTGTTCACATCCTTTATCTGATTTTGTTCAAAATAGCTTGCGTTCTTAATATTAAATTGCATTTTTATTTCTTCTGAACATTTCTTGCCTTTACTCTACTAGTTGTTGCCATGATTGTCTAGAATGTTCTAGCTTGATATAAATTCCAGTTGACAATTTTAGCTTATATTGCCTTGCTTTGGGGTTGAACCCCAAACATCTTTACAATATAAAGTTAAAACATTCTACATTTTCTCCTAGTAATTTTAGAATTTCACAACGTAATTTTGAGCATTTAATACCTTCTGTGCTTATGGAGTGATATGAGTTTTACTTAATTCTTTGTATGTGTATATTGTATATCCAATTGTTCTAGCAATGCTTACTGAAGAGACAATCTTTTTTTGTGTGTTTTGTGCCTTTAGTGTCATTGAGAAAAATCAGTTGACTCAACTCTTTATTCTCAACTCTTTATTCGATTCTGTTCTATGCATCTGTTTTCATGCTATGTTGATTTGGTTTATAGTTTGTAATCTGCTAGTGTGATGCCAATTCCATCTTTTGTTTTCAAGGCTCTTTTGGTTTGGGGAATTTCTTGTGGTTCTCTATAAATTTTAGTATTATTTTTCACATCTGTAACAACAAATTAAACATTTTAAGCTTATCTATTGATATTGTTATGTGCATTGGTGTTTTGCCTAAATGTGTATCTCTGTGAGGTTGTTGGATCCCATGGAATTGGAATTACAGACAGTTGTGAACTGCCATTTCAGTGCTGGCAATTGAATTCTAATCCTCTGGAAGAGCAGCCAATATTCCTAACTACTATGCAATCTCTTAAAATTTTGCTATTGAAGTTCTAGGCACTTTTTAGCAATGTGGAAATTTCAGTAACATAATTAATACTATATAAACATGAGTAAATTTGATTCATGCCTTCAACTTTATTTTCAGTGTTTTTAGGTTTAATTATAAAGTTTCACTACTTTGATTAAAGATATTCCTATTTTTAGACTTTTTATGATATGAAAGTCAGACTGTTTAATTTCCTTTTCTTTTTATAAAAATGCTATTTATTTTACATCTTTCTGACATGGAGAAGATATGAAATGGAGAACAATTGAACTAATTTATGCTGTAAAACTTGTCCTTGAAAGTTCTATGTCACTAATTAAGATGAGAAGGTCTATTGAAGGAAGATATTTATGGGAAAATAAGAGATCGTATTTGCATATTAATAGTCATTCAAGTGGAAGTGTTAAATAGGGCATTGGATAAATGTGTATCAAGAGTTCAATTGAGTTATCTAGGCTTAGTATAGTTGATATTGTATTCATTTTAATATCTGATAAAATAGAAATCAAATGGAAATTAAGCCAAAGAGATAGGGCAGGATACAAATACTCATCAAAGAAAATATCCACCAAGCGAACATTGCAATTGTAAATATCTAAGCACCAAACACAAAGGCATAGAAGTTCATAAAAGAAAAGCAACTACAGCTTAAATCACCTATTGACACTCAAACACTGATAGTGTGAGACTTCAATACTCCACTTCTAACACACACACACACACACACACACACACACACACACACACACACACACAAATAAATAACCCAGAGACTGATACTGAGATTCAAACTTTAAATTGTATATCAGAAGACCAAAAGAGCTTGTCACTAGCTCTTGCCTCTAGCTCAGGCTCAAAGGACCAATCTATGCACAAGTTCTTCACCAAGTCTCAGACTGCTGCTTTTCCTCAATGTGGCTGGAGAACAAATGCCCCATACTGAATCATGAAGACCCTGCTTCTTTCTTTTATACCCCTGTAGTGCTGATGTTAAAGGTGTGTGATCTGTTACTATTTTATTTGATTTCTTTATAAATTTTTATTTAAATTAGAAACAATCTTATTTTACATATCAATCTGTGTTCCCTCTCACTTCCATCCTCCCATTTCCTCTATCATCTCCCTATCCCACCCCATCCACTCCTCAGGTAGGGTGTGGCCTTCTATGGGGGATGATCAAAGTCTGTCACACCATTTGGGGTAGGACCTAGGTCCTCCCCCAGGTCCTCCCCCATGTATCTAGGCCAAGAGAGTATCCCTCCATAGGGAATGGTCTCCCAAAGCCCATTGATACACTAGAGATAAATATTGGTTCCACTCTCAGAGACCCCATAGACTGCCCAAGATCCCCCAGATGACATGCAGATTCAAGGGGCCTGATTAGGTCTTATGCTGGTTCCTTAGCTGTCAATCTAGAGTCTGTAAGCTCCCACTTGTTCAGGTCAGCTGTTTCCATGTGTGTACCCAACATTGTCTTGACCCTTTTGCTCATCACTTTCTACAGCTGGATCCCAGGAGTTTGGTTCAGTGCTTAGCTGTGGATCTCTGCTTCTGCTTCCATCAGAAGCAGATGAAGCCTCTAGGATGGCATATAAGGTAGTCATCAATCTCATTATAGAGGAAGAGCATTTAAGGTAGCCTTTCCACTATTGCTCTCAGTTGGACTCATCCTTGTGGATCCTGGGAATCTCCCAAGTGCCTGGTCTCTTGCCAAGACCATAATATATTTCATGCTACATTTATCTTTGGAAAAGCATAGAATAAGCCTTAGAACAAAACACACCAAATTATTCACTGTAGTTAGGTACATGTGTTGGGGGATGGATATTGGAAGGGATTCAGACAGGGAAGAACTGTGTGGTTTATTCATATTTTATAGCATTTTGCAATATGAATGCATGTACTACTGCATTTTCAATTAAAATATTTAAATATTCCTTATAACATATAAAAAGCAACTATCTATTATTCAATTTATATATCATCTAACTGATGTAGCAGGCAAAATGTGACATTGACTGGATGACAAACCAAAAGTTGAGTTTTCTCCACATATATGTGGAGCCTATAGACAGCATCTCTCGATGGCTGGCAGATGGAGGATGCTTTCATCCTGTAGCTCTGCAGAGTGATATGAGGTCATCATATTTGCTTCTAAGCTTAAGAAAACTGAAACTCCAAGATTCAACTGTACTACCTAGGAATAGGAGGCTAATAGAAGGGCTACAGGATACAGAAGAAAATTAGACTTTCCCATAAGCTATCACACATTAGAAGCTCAAAATAAAGCAAGCCGCATATTCTATAACAAATTACTCAGTTCTTGCAAAAGTTTCACAAATGGATAGCTTTGGTTTGAAACTTAACCTCAGGAAGACCTACTATTACTCTTGAAATTTCAACAATATTCACAATAACTAACACATACTATCCATATCTTGTGCACCAAATATCAAAGGTTCCCGTAAGTGTTAACAAACTATATGATCCTTTTTACTTAGCAGAGATTTTCTTTACCAACCTTTGCAATAACCTGAACAATCTCTTTGGTTGTGAGTTTTCCCTTTTCCTTTTATATTTGTTTACAGTTTAAATTGGGAATGTTTGAGTTTGCATGAACACCTGTGCAGGTACCATTAGATAAATAGCAAATTTTCCAGTGGGGTATGTATACAGACCAGATGCATTGGAAGAATGATTCAGTGCTTTTTTTTCTTCTAAATTAGAGCTAGACTTTCCATAAAAAGACCTAATTTTCATCTCCAGAGGTGACCCAGGGTTTAAGAGGCTCATTGTTTACATAGGGAGCTCTATGATCTTTCCTCATCTAACACTTGTTAACTACCAAAGTAAGCTCTTTTGTCTGTATATGTGTTCACTGCCCTGTTTCAAAGCAGATATCTCATGGGATTACCTCATAATTATAGGATGTTCTAGAAACAAGAAACTGTCTACAGAGAAAGCACTTTGAAGAGCTGAGTAACAAGCTGTTTGGGTCCCATATCCAAACAAAAGTCACACGTAGTGAAACCAGGCAAATTTGTTGCAATATGGGAAAGTGGAAGGATTGGGAGATTCAGCTTTCAATGAATACTGAAACTGGAATAAGTAGACTTATATTCAGAAAGTCCAGAAAACCTCCCCACAAGTACATCCTTGTCATAATAATCCCGCCTCTTTGGCCCTTTCAGTATTCTTATGCAAGATCCATCTGTTTGCTACATGATGCATGTTCTGAATGACTGAAGAGGGAAATTAATTAGGACATTGGCCTAAGATTATGAGGTGTGTGATGACCATAGGCTCTCAGTGAGTTCAGAGGAAAGGTCTGTCTTCAGCTCTCTCATTTACTGGCTATGTGATAGTCAGCAAATAGTACAATGCTCTGCATCTTAGGTTCTTCATCAGGGAAGCAACTCTGGCAGTCTCCTTTGCTAAACCATGGGGGTGTGTGTTGTCTATCACAAGCTCATGATTCAGTATGGGGCTTTGTACTGGATCCTTTGTGAATACTGAGAAGTGTGGCTCCTAGATAAAATCCCAAATGATATTCCAGGCCATTTCATAGGCATGACCTAACTGACACCATGACAAATTTGTTTAGAACTAATATATTACAGCCTTTGTAGAATGCTGTAGTCCAAGATCACAGACAGTGGAAAGGCATTTCTCTTCTCATATTTTCATTCTTAACCCCAGCATCCAATCCCTAAGTGGATTTATCTGAGACAGCAGCCTTTTCTATACATCATTTGAGCCTTTTCCACCAACAATTCCAGTTCTTTTCAATATCTCACTTTATCCCTAAGAAAACCCTTGCCAGACATTTTGTTCAACTCTCCTTTGTTCTCCTTCATCAGTAAAGAACATACCTCCTGTGCTAATTTTTCTGATCCTTAGCCTGTCTGCGTTTTCTGCAGCAATTACAATGGGAGAGGCATTAATACTAATACTGTCTTTGGATTTGCATTTTGCTGGTACTATTATAGTCAGTATTGAAAAACTTGGTTACCATTTTTGGTTTGTTGCAGCTCTCATCTTGCTCCAAATATACTTAGCTTGTAATAAATGGATGTTGTTTTGAGCATTTGTTAGATCTACAACTTAAGATCCTTGGCAGATAACTTGTTTTTATAACACAGGATAACTCAGAAAATATATGGTAGTAGGACACACCAAATCCAGGGGAGAGGGGATTTTGCTTTATTAATAAAACTCAGTATATTTTCATGCAAGAGCAATACATTTTCTAACATGTGGATAATCTTCCCGAACTGGATTCAACACAAAACTCATATATTCAAGTCAAAGATTGGCTCCTACTGCTTATTTAGCCACTCATACAACTGAAGCACTATCTCATTTCATCCCACCAAATTTTCATTCTTGCTTAGGTCAGCCCAATTATATTCAACCTACCTTATAACAAAGCTCTTATTGACCAGAAATAAAAAGTATTATCCCTAGGGGTTTCTGAGCTTCATTTCACCTCCACTCTATTTCATGGAATATATTTATTAATGATGTCTATAGACTAAATTTAGTTTTTTCACTGAATTTAGTTGCACTAGAAGATAAAAGAAAGCAAGATACCTTCCTCAACTGTTCTAGCTGCTTATTCCTTTCCAGTTTGTCCATAAGCAAAAAAAACAAAACAAAACAAAACAAAAAAAAAACAGATGTAATTTGTTAAGAGCAATTTGCATTACTAGTATTTTCTCTCAACCATAAAATCTACAAGAATTTGGTCCTTATCACTATGAAGCACAACTTAAAATTAAGAGAAGAAATAATGAGAAAATTCATAGCTTCCCAAATATCTAAACCTCCTTGTCTCAGGACACTTAAGCTGTTATCATATGCCCTGTACTGGTCGTCCTGATGGAGGGTCCAATCTTTTACTAACTGGCCTTTTTTGTATGGTAATCTTAACAAATTTTTATCTATGCCCCAAACTTCTGCCACATAAGCATAGGTGACAAACTCCTAAAAGATTCATAGACAATGACATCACTACTTTTGACAGTTGAACAATTGGACTCCATTGGTATTCCTGTCTATTTCATGCCAATACCAAGCTGTTTTCAGGACTATAGCTTTATAGTAGAGCTTCAAGTCAGGAATGGTGATGCCCTAATAGAAATAAGCATTTTTATACTCTGAGAGCAAATCTAATTGAAATACAGTAAGGCAGAAATGCAAAGTAATCCATCATGTTATCAAAAGTTACATTCGCTACTTGATGCTATTTTCAGTTAAACAACAGGCAACAGACTTTGTTAATGTTAGAGGAAGAGTCCCTCATCACAACAAAGTTTGTAAAACAAAGGTTAGCTATAGTTATAAACAGAATCCTAGGATAAAGACATACAAAACGAGGATGATTTACTTATTTGCTATCAATGGGGACCCAGGTGGCTCAGATTCTTCTACAGGTTGAACCTTGTAGAGGTCACCTTTTTATTATACTGCAAAGCATGGATCAACTAAATTTCAGGCATTATTATACTCATTTGATGTCTTTCTTTTCCATGTTTCAATTAACATTGTACTCCAATAATTGGTTAAATTTGGAAAAATTTAGTCAAACTCATTTTGTGAGTATTAAGCTGTCAAGTTTCCTAACATTGTATTCAAATAGACCTATTATTTGGTTGGCTTGTCTGCTTTTTCTTTAATTATAAGAGAAATTCGCTTGAAATCCTCCATTAACCATGTTATAGTGACAGTCAGCTAACAATACAGCTATGATTAACGGAGAACAAAAACATGAAGGACTGCTCATATTCTTAAGTTTTATAAGACCTTAACTGGTACATTTTTTTAGGCTTTGGAGATGGCTCAGCAGGTAAATTGTTTGCTAATCAAACATGAAAACATGAACTCAGATTCCCAGAAGCCATACCAAATTCTGTCCACATGGCCAGCAAGATGGCTACTTGATAAAATGTACCTACTACTAAAAGACACAAGAACACATACACACAACTATATACAAACACGTTTTTAAACAACTCATAATACCTCAACTTCTTAATACTATAATCTATTTGTGTTACCTATACATAATTTATGGGGCAGTGGATAAATTCTGAATTGCCTTACTGAGTTTAAAATAAGTTTGAGTAAATTCAGATTGTATATTATGGATATACAACTTGTGACTTAAAAATAAGATGATTGATTTCATTACGTGCAGATGATCACATCCATCCACATAACTATCACCCTCCTCTAATTAGTCCACATGAGAGAATATAAATTACTTCTGTAAGGAAGCTCTGGCTCAAGTCATCAGAGAAACTTTACTTCCAGAATTTCTATGAAGCTTGTGAATCATCCATTTCTCTATAAAACAGTGTAAGGATGGAAAAATATAGCCTAACTCTCCAATGAACCCATGAAGCTAGAAGTTTAAAAATACTATCTGAAAAAGCCCTAAATACCTTAAATTCTAAACCCTGTCCTCTGCCAGTAAATAGGTGAAAGATCCAGGAGCCCACATAAATGCAGATCTCCGGGGCTATAGAAAACTGATTGGTCTATAAAGCAGGGGCTTGGATGGTTTAAAATGATTGATCTAAAAACTATAAAATGGTTTAAGTTAATTGGGCTACACCGCGTGGGCTCTTGATGCTGTAAGATGATTGGTTTATGATGCACAGGATTTGTTATAAACCCTATAAAAGTTGTCTCAATTCTGTACACTGGGTCCTCAATCCTCTACCCCTGCGTGGGGTATAAATGTGGACCTCAGTGCACTTGGAATAAGCAAGACCTCATGCAGTTTGCATCAAGACCACTTCTCCTGAGTAATTTGGGGTGTCGCCTTTCCTGAGTCAGAGCGTAAAGGTCCGCACTCTGCAGGTCTTTCAATAGTAAGTAAGCATATTCCACCTTCTAGTAAATATTTTGTTATGTAATTTGGAAATTGATTGGTTTTAACTAAATCTGAAAATTAATTGGGATTTCCTTAATAAACATGAAATTAGCAAGCATTTTTATTTAAAATAAGATGTAATAGCTTGATACAGTTTTTCAACTGGCTTCCAGCAAACTTTGAATTAAATTCCAAATAGCAGTGACATTAAGGTATTACTTTGAGTTAACAGTTTTATTGACCGTATAACAGTACATATTATAAAGTTAGAGATGCATTTAACTGGGAGAAGAACTGCCTAACAGTACACATCATAGTCAAAATGCCTAATTTTAATGAACGATATTAATTTTTATATGCTGATATATGAGTATTAATTATTTTAAATTTATGGTTGTATTATAGAATATTTCATTAAAACCAGTAACATTTATTTTGATCATCTATTCTATGATAATATAAACCATATCAAAGAGGTACTGACACATGAAGTAATTTAAGACCCTCAGCTCTTAATATTTTTGTAAATTACTTCTCTATCAAGCTGCGTATAGAACCGTGCAGACCAAAGCAGTGTGATAAGGAAAACTTCCTACTATGCTTATAATCCCACAAATTTAAGATTGATGCTTTATATGGATAGGACAAAATCT
Source organism: Phodopus roborovskii (assembly GCF_943737965.1). Lineage (NCBI taxonomy): Eukaryota > Metazoa > Chordata > Mammalia > Rodentia > Cricetidae > Phodopus > Phodopus roborovskii. The sequence goes on along the minus strand of NW_026125861.1, from coordinate 349,726 downwards.
TCTTAATTGGGAAATTTGTTTTATTGCCACTATATAGCACTCACTTTTACTAGATTGTTTATTTGTCTACCCTTCCACTGGTGTGGTTGTTAATCCTCTTTGGAAGTTTCAATTACATTAACACTGTTTTCCCCTGTGAGCAGCTGAAAGATATAATGTGGCTGTCTTTGATTTTACTTTTCTTTTGTACATACCAAGTCATTTGTCAATATGCCAGCATTAGACTGATTAATACTGTTTGTTGAAACATCAGGAGTATTAATAGCTACATTAGAGAGAGGTAGGTTATAAATAGTCTTGGAACTAATCGATAATGCTTATTTTTATAGAATGGAATCTGACTATAAAGCAATGATAAATACTCTTCTCAAACATTGAGTAGAGTAGAATAACTGAAGCTGAGTTTACTCACACAAGAAGCTATTTCCAACTGTAACAACAGCAAAACAAAACAGGAGTTCTACTTTAAGTAAAGACACATGAACATAAACACTACATTCTTATGTGGGATCTAAAGATACAGATGTCAAAAATAGTAATGATTTACAAAAAGAGAGACGCTGGCTTGACAGAGTGCATTTTCTGTTGATAAGATAATTTATTTGCTATTAGAAAAGTTTTTAAAAAGTTACTATCTTCCATGGTTACTAGAAATATGCTGTATTTTGTTTCACTAATGTTGGCCTAGATAACGTATGTTTTGGGTGGAATTATACTTATTTATTTGTTTTAAAAAGGACTAAATAAGGGAAATAAATACACAGTATCACAAAAAAAGTACAGGAATTAACATTCACTTGTCATTAATATCCCTTCATAACAATGGACTAAGTCACCTATAAAAAGACATAGGTTAACAGAATGGATATGAAAACATGATCCATCCTTCTGCTATATATAAGAAACAGACTTTAACTGCAAATAGAGATATTACCTCAGACCTCAGAGTAATGGGTTGAGAAATTTGCTTCCAAACAAATGGACCTAAGATGCAAGCTGGTGTAGCAATCCTTATTTCTAATAAAATAGATTTCAAGCTAAAATTTGTCAGAAGAGATGAAGAAGGTCATTTCATATTCATCACAGGAAAATTCCCTCAAGATGAAGTCTCAATTCTGAACTTTTATGCCCCAAATACAAGGGTACCCATATTTGTAAAAAAAAAAAAAAAAAAATACTAAAGCTTAAATCACATATCATTTCCCACATGCTAATAGTGGGAGACTTCAACATCCCACTCTCAACACTGGACAGATCTGCCAGATAGAAAATTAATGGAGAAGTAGGGAACTAACAGATATTATGACACAAATGGGCTTAACAGATATCTATAGAACTGACGGGGCATGTCTTTCTGTAAGTTGTAAGTATATGTTTCTCTTTTTGGTTGACGAATAAAGCTGTTTCTGACAATGGACAGGCAGGATGTTGCCAGGTAGGAAGTATAGGCAGGGATACCAGACTGGGAGGCTTCTGGGAAGAGAAACAAAGTCAAGAGTGAGACACCATGTAGCTACTGAGGGAGCAAGAAATCTGGACATCGTCTGTAAGCCAAGACCATGTGGACATACACAGATTAATAGACATGGGTTACAAATTAACAGGAAGACACCCAATAAGATGCCTGAGCCATAGGTCAAACAGTTTATGGTTAATATAAGCCTCTGTAGGTTTGTTTGGGACTAAATGGCTACAGAACCCAGTGAGACAGAAACTCCTTTCTACTCAAACACAAAAGAATATACCTTATTCTCAGAACCTCATAAAATTGACCACATACTACGTCACAAAGCAAATCTCAACAGATTAAAAAAAAATCTGATAAACCCCTGTATTTTATGGGATCACCATGGGTTAAAGTTAGAATTCAACACCAACACAAATTACAGAAATCCTAAAGCTTATGGAAACTGAATAATGACCAACTGAATAATCCCTTGGTCAAGGAAGAAATAAAGAAATTAAAGACTTCCTAGAATTCAATCAAAATGAATGTACAGCATACCCAAACTTATAGGACACTGTGAAAGCAGTGCTAGGAGAAAAGTTCACAGTACTAAATTTCTACATAAAGAGTTTGGAGGAACCTCACATGATTGACTTAACAGCATACCTGTAAGCTCTAAAACAAAAAGAAGCAAACTCACCCGGAGGAGTAGAAAATAATCAAATTGAGGGCTGAAATCGATAAAATAGAATCAAAGAGAACAGTACAAAGAATCAATGAAACAGAGTTTGTTCTTCAAGAAAATCAACAACATGGACAAAGCCATACCCAAACTAACCAAAAGGCACAGAGAGAACACACAAATGAACAAAATCAGAAATGAAAAAGGGACACAACAACAGACACAGAGGAATTCCAAAGAATTATCAGATCATAATTTAAAAATATATATTCCTCAAAACTGGAAAATTTAAAATAAATGGACAATTCTCTCAATAGGTTCCACCTACTAAAATTAACCTAAGAACAGAAAAATAATTTAAATAGACAAATAATACATATAGAATTAGAAATAGCCATTAAAATTCTCCCTACCAAAAAAAATCCCATGACCATATGGTTTCAACACAGAATTTAAAAGAAGAGCTAGTACCAATACTCCTCAAATTGTTCCACAAAAGAAAACAGAAGAAACATTGTCAAAGTCCTTTTATGAGTCTATAGTTATCATGATACACAAACCACACAAAGAAGCATCAATATAAGAGAACTACAGACATATTTCCCTCATGAACACTGACGCAATAATGTCAATAAAATACAGGCAAATAGAATCCAAGAACACATAAAAAAATCATTCCATGTCCAAATAGGTTACATCCCAGGGATTCAACATACAAAAATCCATCAATGTAATCCACCATATAAAAAAATTAAAAAGAAAACCCACATGATCATCTCATTAGATACTGAGAAAGCCTTTGACAAAATTCAACATCTCTTCATAATAAAGGTCTTGGAGAGATCATGTATATAAGGAACATATCTATATCTAATAAAAGCAATTTAAAGCAAGTTGATAGCCAACATCAAATTAAACTGAGAGAAACTCAGAGAGTCCACTAAAGCCAGAAACAAGACAGAAATGCCCATTCTCTCGATAACTATTAAATATAGTACTTCCAAGTCCTAAATAGAACAATAAACTGACAAAAGGAGATCAAGGGGATACAAATTCACTAGGAAGAAGTCAAACTTTCCCTATTTAACAATGATAATAGTAGACATAATTGACTCCAAAAATTCTAACCAAGAGCTTCTACAGCTGATGAACATTTTCAGTAATGTGCAGGATACAAGACTGACTCAAAAAAATCTGTAGCCTTCCTATATAAAAACGATAATTGGGTTGAGAAAGAAATCAGAGGAATATCACCTTTTATAATAGCTACAAATAATATGAAATATCTTGGTGAAACAAATGAAAGACATGTATGACAAGAACTTTAAATCTCTAAAGAAAGAAACAGAAGATTCCAGAAAATGGAGAGATTTCCCATGCTCTTGGATAGGTAGGATCAACATAATAAAAATGCAATCTTGCCTAAAGCAATCTACAGATTCAATACAATCCATTTCAAAATCCCAACACAATTCTTCACAGACCTGAAATGAATAATACTCAACTTCATATGTAAAAACAAAAAGCCCAGGATAACCATCTCTCTCTCTTCAAACTCTACTATAGATCTGTAGTAATAAAAACAGCTTGGTTATTGGCATAAAAACAGACAGGTGGACAAATGGAATAAATTGAAGACCTTGATATTAATTCACAGACCTATGAACACCTGGTTTTAGACAAAGAAGCCAAAATGGTACAATGGAAAAAAGAGAGCATCTTTAATAAGTAGTGCTGGCATAACTAGATGTTGACATGTAGATTATAGATACATCCATACTACCCCATGCACAAAATTCAAGTCCACATGGATCAAAGACATCAACATAAATCCAGTTACCCTGAACCTCTTACAAGAGAAAGTGGGAATTAGACTTGAACTCATTGTCACAGGAAACCACTTCCTAAATATAACACCAGTAACACAGACACTGAGAGCAACAACCATTAAATGGGACCACCTGAAACTGAGAAGTTTCTTAAGGCAAAGGACATAGTATTTTGAGAGAAAAAAACATAAAATCACTTAATTTCATAAATTTAAATTAATGTGATTAAATATATTGTCAAAAGTTTATATGTAAAAACTACAGACTTAGACATGATTAATACTTTCATTTCTCAAATATTTTGCATCTCTAAATCATAAAAGAACCATTCAAACTCTTTTAGTAGACAGAAATAATTGACATGTGTGCTCAAATTAATAATAGCTCATAATAGCTATATGACATGAGATATTCATTTAATCTCTACAGTTTACTTAGTTTTCAAGTGAAATTAATTATATATATAAAGATCACATACATAAAATACAAAGGATTCAAAATGCAGACGATTCAGGTTCAGTTCCCACAGCCCACATGGTGACTCAACCATTTATAACTCCATTTCCAGGGAATTAAATGTCCTTTTTTGACATCCACAGTTATGAAGCACATGTGTGATGTGCATACATACACAACAGGCAAAACATTTAACATATAAAATAAATCTATAAAACCTGTTACTGTTACATGATCTTAGTTCCTATTGTAAAGTGGTCATGTAAAGTCCAATCTAAGTATCTCATGTTATTCTAGTTACATAGTAACTGCTTAGTAAAATATAATTCCATTGCTATTACTACTAGAAGTGTGCTGAGGAAAGCTTTATGCTATGCAGTGTATTTCTTAAAGCCATGTGAAGAGTCCTTTGTTTTGTTTCATACTCAGACTTAGCACTGAACTCTGATGCAAAATCATATGTTCTCTTTTATGGTCATTTCCATGATATACTATAGTATTGTTCTTAAATGTGAAGATTACAATAAATATATTCTTTCATTTCAAAATGACAACAGAATCTTTACCCAGATGTTATTCTAATGATCATTCAATGTCCTACAATATGTTGAAAATATACAACCATATTTATGTGCATTGCTAATATGCAACCAAACACATTCACACAAATGCCAGAAAATACAATTAGATTTTTAAATTAAAATTATTGAAAATACAAACGATAAATCTATAATATCCTGTGAAAAATTTTTTAAGTTTCTGAAATGAATTTCTAGGCTGTATGAATTTATCTCATTGAATTTTAATTTGTTAATTTGCACAAATTATGTCATATTTATTTAATTACAAAGTTTGACAAATCAAATATTTTGTTTCATTTTGACACTAAAAACAGTCCTTTCTTTTAATCAAATTATATACAAGTGGAATAAGAATATATTTCAGTTATAGTGAATTCAGAAATAAAGCTATTCTCATCAGTTATTCATACTTTTATGATTTTCATATTGAAATCTTGAATATTTAATAATACACATAAATGACATGGAAAAGAAACTTTTTAATACTCATTAAATAACAAAAAAATATCATTAAACTATGCTGTTTTCCCTGACAAAGCTTCACGGAGCAATCAGGAATACTTGAAAGAATCTTTCTACCCAATTATTGTGAGGAAAATGTTATAAGTATTTTTTTTAAACTGCAAAGATAATGTGTCTGCATCAAAGTAATCTGTGCATTAGCATTAAAATCAGTGTCAGACAATATACATACATATAGATAGATAGAAAGATTATAGATTAACTAGAAAGTAATATTTGGGCAAATGACAAAGTATGCAAATCATCCAGAGTTTAAACTACAACATGTAACTAAGCAATCAAAATAAAACATTACATATTACATAATTTGAATTATGACCTTAAATATATATTATACATAGCTATAAAATATTTTAGAGTATTATCACATCATGGTAATCATATCACAGTGCATTGTTAAGTTACGATTAATTATTGGCTAATATTTTTTCATAAAGGTTAAAATGGTACAAAACCTCACTATTATGTCAATTTTATCATTAAGTGACTGAACTGTAGCCATTTTCTTTATTTTAATATGATTAACTATATGTCTATTGTTAATATTAATTTTATATGTAGAGGTTAATATTTTCATGACTTTACAATAACAGTTATATAATATAAGCCTGGCATAATAGATATTATAAGAATATGTTGATCCTTTTTCCACAGTGTTCACTGCTAGCTTTATAATGGGGTTCTCTGGCAGTAAAATACTTTAATGTTGCAATAATAGAAATTGCTTTCATAGGGATTTGTCAGAATTCTATAATATCTTGGGGGAAGTTGACAAGGTCCTAAAATGAAGTTACCGATTTAGAAATTTTACATTTCCATTTCCCACAGTATGAAAATAACCAGTTACTTGCAAGCCTTAAAGATATTCATGAATGTTTCAAATCCATTCTCGAGTAGAATTGCAACACTGACTACAACAGAAATAATTTGGATACACAGAACATAATGTTCTGGTTCCCGCATATTAGTCAACAGCCAAATCATCACTTTAAAATGTTATGGCAGTAGTAAATACAATTATAGATTATACAGGTTCTGGGTTTTCCTGATTTATCACAGATTCAAAAGTCAATAAAAGTTTCCAAAATATTTTGCATTTAAAATTACTTGTTAAATTAGTGCTGACCAGTCCTTTTATGCACAGAGCAAAGACAGTAAAAATTTTGTTATACCCAAGAACACCTTTGAGATTACTATTAACTAATTACACAGGAAAGAATTCTTTTTGAGAATACAGTTTTAATATTGTTTATCTCTCCTGATTTGTTGGTAATAATGCAATTATATATGTTATCATTCTTCTTAAATTTTATTTTTCTTGTGGCAAGATTTCCCATCACTTAGATTCTTCTGCTTCAGCCTTTGGAGTGCAGAGATTATAAGCATGCCTCATGACAGTGAGTTGAATTTTAAAAGTTATCTCAACCTCAAATTTCATAGCAATACATAAAACATATTAGATATTGACAACAAGAGTTTGACTTTGCTCTATAGTAGAAGTCTGAAATCAAACCCTGCTAATCAATATCATTATCTTCCTTAAAAAGGTAATAAGTTTGCCTGTTATAATTTGTTAGGAGTATCATCTAGTGCTTGCTGCATACCTTTCCAAACACAGTCAAGCTATGTCTCTAACAATCTAATAAACAATATGAAGTATTATTTTAAATATGTTGTACAATAATATTCTGTGAAAATATGTTTATCCTGGTTCTTTATGAAAATCATGATGAGTTGCCTATGGTAATTTCCCACACTTTTTGATCTGTTATGATTTCTCAAGTTTTCTTAGCATACCTTTAAACTCCTCAAGCTCTTTCAATAAGCCAGAATACAATTTATCATTTCAGGAAATTTAAAACAAATAAAATTTCATAGCAATGTATTTCTGAGAATATTCATTGGTGAAATAAAATAACATAATTACAAAATAAATTAATGCTGGGGAAAATTAGGAGTTATCTGTCTTAGAGTTCTACTTTATCATATGAAATATTTAAGCTAAAATTGAAACTAATGTCCTATGATAAAAACCCTTAGAGAACCATATATTTCATTAAATGTAAGGCAATTTTCAGAAAAGATAATGTATATATACATATAAATATATGGACAGGTGGGTAGATAGGTAGGTAGATTGATATATAGAAAAATAGATTAGATAGATCATAGATAGGTGGACAGCTAGATGATAGGTAAGTTGGTAGGTAGAACTCTCATGCATATTGAAAACATTTATCAACTTCTCTATCATGGTATTTGTCTGTATAATGAAGATACTAATATATCTTCATGGAATTGCTATAATTAACAGGGCTGATAATTTAGTAAAGCTCCTGGCACAATTATTTAAATACTATTTAAACATGAATATTAAAAATACCAAATTAGTTATGTCTTGATTTCATTTTTCCAATTTTTAAATATAATAAAATATTTTAGCACTTCAATGTTTAGTATATCTGATTATGTTTTTCAGTCATAATATTCTTCAAAGATAGCTTGTGGTTTTGTTTATAATTTGGCAGAATTGACTTCAGAAATATTTGTTCTAATCCCATTGCTGACATTTGTAACAAAGATTTGAAAAACAATACAGATTTATACTTTTACCACATTAAAATATTGTTTGAGCCAGCCTGGAAGTAATTTTTAGTTTCTTTTCAAATGCTGACAAAATTCCTCCTACCACCCAAATGTGCTTCCTTTTCCAGATCATCTCAGACTGAAAATTTGTCATAGTTTAGAATAGTATTTTGGATAAGTAGAACAGAATTCTTTTAATGGTACACTTTTGAATTGTTCTTACATTCCATTAAATTGTGCCTATTGCCAGGGTCATAGGCAAGTGACAATGCCTTCTGTGGAAGAAATGGGCAGAGCAGACATCATGCATGCTTTAATCCCATAATGGTAATACTAATTTGCCTTCACTTGGAATTCTTTCTATTTCAAACATACACACACACACACACACACACACACACACACACACACACACTGCTCTAATTAGACTTACTTATTTATTGAATGTTTTTCCACATTTCTTAATCAAATAAACTTGTGTATTTCCTTAAGTCCTTGTAACATAAAATACAGTATTTGATATACAGCAATAAAGAACAAAAAAAACAGTGAATATCAAGGCAAAAACTTATTCACTATGACATCAGACAGGGCAACTTTTTATATTCTTCTGCTTGTCAAAATTCGAGTCTTATCATCTACATATTTATTGTTGAGGCTTAGCCAGTAGCCATACTGTGGTTACAAAAGCCATCAGATACAAAGGGTAAATCAGAGAACGGACTATAGTACTATTTCAAGTCCAACATGTTACATTTATATTGATTATGATGTGTAAAAAATGTTCTCTGAATAAATGTTTACTGCCATAGAAAATTTCTCATTTTAGAATCATAAGTAATTTGCACTTCTTCCTGCCAGAAATAGTCATTCCATATTGATACCACAAATGTTGTCAACATAGTAAGTATGAGAAAAATTCAGAAATATTTTAGAATCATAAAGTGAGGATCATACACATTCATGCCCCAAAGGACAAATTTATGAATAGTTACTTAGGAAAATTGTTCTTGCCGCCCTGACTAGGTTAGGGCTATTAGGTCTCCCTCTGTTACATGCATTCATAGCAAGACATATTTTGGTACTATTTTATTTTGATATCATTTCAATTTCTTGAAAGTAGGTGTTTTAGTAGTACATAAAAATTCTGAATATACTTTACATCAATTCTTTACTTATCTAATGATATATAAAAAAAATCTCTCATCTTCCCACCTCCTAACTTCCATTTTTCTGCATTTCTTCATCATGTGAGAATAATTTGTACATATATTGATTTGGCTCTAAATATTTAAGCACCTCTTCCCAAAGATACCACTTACATAATCATCATAATCACAGGAGTGCTATTAATGTCCAACTATTTATCACAGATACAATATTAGTGTATATTTCATAGAGTTGTTAAATATCTTTGTTTCTTTTATAATGGAATAGAAAAAAATATTTTCCTGAGTACACTTCAGGGGTGCAACAGGCTGAGCAGTAAACTACTGCCTGTTGTAAAATGTCTTAAGTTAATTTATAGCTGATTTTTCCTTATAGGACAAAAGGCAATAAAGAGTCAAGCACGGTGCCAAGCATGGTGACACACAATTGCATTCTCAGCATTTGAAGCACTAAGGAGGAAGGGTTTGGAGTATTTGGATAGCCTGGCTACATACTAAGATGAGAAACTGTCTTTAAAAAAAAAAAAGAACAAACAAATATGACATTGAATTTAGTTACCAAGTCTCTTTAACTTGAACTAATTTCTCAAACATTTTCAGTGGGTTCCTTTTAGCCAGTTAAAATAGTTATTTTTGGAAATATTCCTCTATTTTGACATCCTAAGTACATTTTGATACACTGTTCTTTCTTTTTTTCTTTTTCTTTTTTTTTCTTTTGTTTTTGTTTTGTTTTGTTTTGTTTTTCAGACAGGGTTTCTCTGTGACTTTGAAAGCTGTCCTGAAACTAGCTCTTGTAGACCAGGCTGGTCTCTAACTCCCAGATTTCCACCTGCCTCTGTTTCTGCAGATTAAAGGCATGTACTAGAATATAGGCTGTTGCTGGAATGAACTTGACCATATCCTTTGTCAGATAAATTGTCCTGTTTATGGTGTTATATAACAGAAAAGAAAACTGAGAAGTGCAATGAGTAAATAAAGAAAAAATGCTATATACAACTATTACTCTGGAAAAAAAAATTCCCATACATAGAAAAATGGAGAAATTATTTTAATTTAGTCAACTCGTTTTGAAAGAACAGATATTGTACATTCATCTATCCAAATTTAGTCAACTCATACAAGTTATTACCAGGCCACAAAATGAGATAGAAATTATGGATTTGTTGTTCAATTGATATAAAGTTTCAATTATTCTAGATGGATAAGTACTGGGGTATTGGAGATATGATATGTAACACTGTGTATAGCTAATAATATAGTATCACACATTTAAAATTAGCTAAGAGAATAGGCTCCAAGCTAAGTGCTTTTACCATAATACAAGTCAAAATGCTATTAAATAATCTTTTGCATTTTTCATTTCCAATGCAACTGATAAGAACACAGTACATGTTCAATAGTACATGTTCAATATCTAAAATTAAGAAGTAAAAAATTTTCAAATATGAGCTATGTATTAATAGTACATAAACTACAGGACAATATTTTTTTAAAAACAGTAAAAGATATCAATGATAAATACTTAAACAGCTGTAACTGATGAAATCATACTTTCGAATTTTATAGCGATAAGTCATATATCATTATTAATCATTTGCTATATGGCTAGTCAAAAATCAATGTTTTATAACATGAATACTTATGTAACATAAAAATATAAAAATTTTCATAAATTCATCTTTGGAATGACAGTATACTAAAAATATTGTACTAATTTAATTGTTACATAAATTTTAAAAATTGGCATAATTTAATGACATTAAAGCAAATAGTAGTGAAATCCTTGGTGTCTACTCTTTTTTTTTTTTTTTTTGCAAAGTTCTTTCCCAGAACCAATGTAGAAAATGGCAATGGAAGAATAGAGTCTAATTGTCTTAGAGAGTCTAATTGTCTTAGGGTGACTGTCCAGGTGGCTTGCTGTTTCTGTCCTTACTGCACCTTTTGGAAGTTGTCCATCCGTGCTTCCTGTCTACTCTAGTATCGTTATTTTCCTTCTCAGGTCTTGATGAGGTTGAAGATTAAACTATAACAACTATTATTCTCTCTTCCTAGTTAGATATATTAGGTACTAGACTTACGTTTTCCAGCTTAGGACAATTCTATCTAGTCCTTCACCCTAGGACTAAATATGTAGGTCATTTTGTTCTCGATTTTCCTTTTCTTAGCGCACACTTGTTATTCACTGTTTTGTATATAGTTTTGTATTAAGCCTAAATCTTTTCTTTAGACTAAAAGGGGAATTGTAGTGAGATAGTCCTTCTATGGCACTGACCACGCCTATTGGGGGTGGAGCCATGGGCGGAAGTGACCTGTGGAAGGAGGTCGGAGGAAGAGCTGGGGAAAGCTGTCTTGCTGGCGGGACTAGGACAGGAGAGCATCGGGTGGAATTTCCTGGTGTTCATCTGTCTAGGTTGTAAGTTATTTCACCCTGAATAAACATCTATTCAGCCTATTTGTTTTTCCTGATCCTTATTTAACCGCAATAGTAGAGGGCAATTTTATTCAATGAAGTATATTTTGTTGGGTTTGTCTATTTCCTTTTAGTAAAATATTCTTTCCTTAGTTACACAAGTATCAAATTAATCTACAGAAACAATTTAACCCACCAAAAGTTCTGTGTTTACTATAAACCAACAAAATACCTTGGTATGCTTCATAGACATGGTAGAGAGCTATTCTTGTTTTATGAAAACTAATAACAATTCCAAAATACTTTCTGCCAGTGGCCAAAGAGTCCCTAAATAATAACTTTGTAACTTGGATAAAATTCAGCAGAGGTTAAACTGCTCATGTCTACAGCCTTGTTATTTCTACCAGCTTCATTAGTGTTTGGCCTCTTAAGTATCACTAAAGGAACATCTGCATTGTCTTAAACTAAATGATATTAAAAACTTATTTTGCCCCTTTACTCCATAAAGACATCTGTGGGACCTTCTGCCATTCAAACTGAACTTCTTGTGGCAGTTAAGTAAAACCATTATAGTCTCTTTCTCAGAATGAGTAATACTAAGTATGACTTAATACAAAGTGAAAACCTAGAGAAGAAAGTCAAAATGTGAAGGACAAGAAATTAAATATCTTTCCTTTCTGTTGTTTTACTTTTGTTGTTCTTTGTAATTACCCACATCTTGCAGCTATGTAATCAAAATGTACAGAGAGGAACTACTTCCTTCTTTAGAAAATTTTTATTGTGACCTAAGGACGAAGAGAAAGAAGTCCATCTGAGAGCTAAGGAGTGAAAAATGATCTCCTTTTCTTCCCTTTTTCTTTCCAGTCTTTATATGTAAAAAAGTATATTTTTAATAGAGGTATAGAAGTTAACTCTGGAGAGTAGAAGAAAACTTTTATACATTGGCTCTAATTATATTGCATAGCTATATGCAATTGTTTAGACTCATAATCTATGTAGTATAAATTTTGCTATGTAAAAATTAGAAAAATATATCATAATTTCTAATTCACTCTATATGTTGCAATGTTTTATGTGTTTAGAACATAAAATGGATCCTCTTTCTCCCTCTGAATTGACTGACTTGGGACATTGCTGAGGGCTGGATAATTTGGACAAAGATTAATTTCTTTCCACTAAAGAAACCTGCTTAAGAGAATTGAAAGTCCTTCAGAAAGTTACCACTAGTGGGAAAAACAAAAGCATCCAAATCTTTGTCTTAGAGAAGAGGAAGAACCCAGAGTTCACTATCCTAAATGTTTAAGAGAAATTACATATTGACTTTGTATCTCTTTTTCTTGTCTATCTGACTAATATGATCCATAAATTCTACTACTCACCAGCTTTAAGATATCGAGCTTCAGATTCTAGTTCTATACTGATTTACATATGAATGCATATGTTTTTCTCAAAATGTAATTTTTCTTATTTCCCTCTATTGTCTCTCTTCCCTACTTTAAGCTGAAAAGGAGAGATGGAGAGAGAAAAGAGAGAGATAGAGACAGAGAAAGAATACCTCATCAGTATAGATTGGGAAATGAGTATTTTTTGGATTCACAGATTTCTCCTATGGTATTTGGCCAAACTCAGCAGCTTCCATCTCTGCCATTTATTTAGTAATTATAAGAAAATATGTTTTTTTTTTCAGATTTTCTTCAGTCTGCTAAGACTGTGACTAATAGAATAAAATGCCAGTGAATATCTACTTCTCTGAGAAGTTTTTCATCTAAATATGTGAGACAAAATTTCATATTTATAGGCAAATTCGCACAGGACTTTGCTTTTGCAATTCTAGTACTTAAGAGACAGAAGCAGAGACAGCTATATCTCTGTGTGTTTGAGGCCAGCTTGGTCCACATAGCCAGTTCCAAGGCAAGTAGTGCTACACAGTGTGACCCTTCATCAAAAAATTAGAAATTAAACAAAATGAAAAATATAAAACACTAAGTTTAACGCTGACATGTAGTTTTACATATAGAATTATGAATATTCTTCCTAAAGAAATGCTAAGTAATGCTATGCTAACAATACAAAACAAATTTCTTGGATATCAGACTAATGTGGTTTGATCACACCAGACCGCCTGAAACAGAGTACAAGCTGATCCTACATTCCAAACAGCTGGACAAAACAGCCCTACAGACTACAGCTAGGATATCTGAATCTTCTTCGAATCCCCCAAGACAGCGCCCCTTACCAGCAGGAAATAGTTTGGAAAGAACGACGCCCAAATTCCCAAATATTGTGTATAAATGTTTGTTTTCATTTAATTGGACTTTGTTATATAAAATTAAATAAAAAATACTTTATATGCATAAAAAAAAGAAATAAACATAAAAAAAATTTCTTGGATATCCTGATAACTAATTATAATAATTGTATAACATTAAACCCTGTATATATTATACATAAACACCTGTAAAATAAATGATGGGTGTGTTGACTACTTCTCCATGAAACATAGTTATCTAAATTGCTTTGCTTACTCTTATACTCAAATAACATATTTTCATTCATTTTCTACCAGTACTTGGGACTGAATCCAGGACCTCATCTATGACAAAAATTACTTTTCCACTTAACTACACTCCCAGCACTCAAATGATCCTGAATGTTCTATGCTGCTTTCCTTTTTTTCAATGCAGTTTTTGTTGAATTCAAATTGCAAATTTATACTTTCTTGAGAATAAATGTGGATAACTTGGAAGAGAAGGAATTGCAGGATTTTAATATCTGTGCTCTTGGTGTGTCAACATAAGCCATTGTTGAGATCAGACTGCACTGCACACTGTTATGCTAGTCCATACTATATAAAACTGAAAGTTTTTAGGTTATGCATTTCTCTAAGTGATTAAAATTTTACTCCATTTTCTGGGACATGGATGTCTTCAGCCACTGAGTGGACATGGAAACTACTCCAGCTGTCAGATGCAGCCCATTCAGGACAAATGTATAAATGACTTATTCTTGGAAATTTCTAGAAAGAGATCTAGGATATTAATTTACTGGTGTGAATTTATAATGTAGAGATATGCAGATGCATTAAAATCTTATCAGGCAAAACAGACACAAGAACTTACTAGACAGGCCAGACTGAAAAAGGGTACAGTTCTCTCAACTAGACCCTATAAAGTGATGGATACCTAACACTATGGTCACACAGCTCCAAACCAATCTATCATCTGATAACTGGTGTGTTAAGGTTCAACAAACAAAGGACTCCTGGACTATGTATGGAACTTCAGCGTGGCTCTCTTGTATCAAAGTGAACATAGTTACACAGCTACCTTCTTATCTACCTGTTCTCCCATCTGAACCTAGACCCAAACCTGACATTTTTTGCTCTGGGACCACACTTCAGTCATTCACTTTATATCTGAACCATCAAACCATGAGTCCTGAGCAGCTCCCTTCCATCACTTCTGTGGCTCCTTATTTTTACTGATCCAGGCTCTTTTTAGCTTGTTTTTGAAACCTCTTGACCCTGCCTTGGTTTCTTTAATTTCTACTCATATTGAAAAACACAGATATTTTATCAGTTACTTTTCTGATGCTGTGATAAAATACCATGGATGAAGCAATTTATAAATGAAAGCATTTATTTTGGCTAATAGTTTCAGGGGGATTAGAGTCAATCATGGTTGAGGTAGTAGGGAGAGAATGACAGCAAACATTAGGAGTAGGAAATTGAGAGATTACATCTCAACTGCAAGCAAGAAGTAGAGAGTGATCAGGAAATGGGACGATACTGTAACTGCTCAAAGTCTACCTCCAGTAACTTGCTTCCTTGAAGGGTTTATGTCCTAAAAGTTCCCAAAAGTTCCATAACCTCCCCAAACAGCACCACCAATGAAGGACTGGTGTTAGAGTATGCACGCGCGCGCGCACACACACACACACACACACACACACACACACACACACACACACAAACACACACACACACACACGAAAGATAAGTGCTAAAGAAAATTGTCATAGAAAGACTGTAAACCTTGAAGGTCATATCAAAACGTTTGAACTGAGACAAACCACCCTTAGTTAA
This sequence comes from Phodopus roborovskii, assembly GCF_943737965.1. Lineage (NCBI taxonomy): Eukaryota > Metazoa > Chordata > Mammalia > Rodentia > Cricetidae > Phodopus > Phodopus roborovskii. The sequence continues at coordinate 333,960 of NW_026125861.1, read as the reverse complement.
AGCCTATTTCTAGATTGAACAGAAATTCAAATAGATTGCAAAACTCTTTTAAATTCTGAATATCTGCACTTCGTGAATCATTTTTATGTTGTGAATTTCCATCACTAAAAAAAAAAATGCCTCACATTTACCCAAGATTATGTCCAGTAGCTTTATCTTACTCTGTGATTTTAGAATGATACATTTTCTATGAATGTCATGTTCAATGAGGAATGTACTTGAGGGCAATAAGCAAGGCCAGAGGGGAATGGCAGACAAATTTACATATTCTGTAGCTTTCCATAAGCTCCCACTATAAAGCAATGATCTGACATTTTCCTCATTCTATTGTAGGCACATGATAAATTTCATAATTCTAAATTTGTCTTACAAAAGCTGTAGAAAAAAGGTAGTAAATCTGTTCTGTACTGAATGTGAGTGATACGAATGCTTCTCCTGCAAGGCCACCTATGTTAATACACTGAAAAGATAGTGCAGAAACAGTTCTGCCTTGGCAATGAGAAGGAAGAACAGATTCATCTGATCCCACTGATGATCCATGGATCATCACAGATAGTTCAAGACAAACGAAACCTTAGAGGTCATTACTAATTCAGTCACCATTCTTATTCAGAAATTGCTTTTTCCAAAGTGGTTGTCACATTTATATAAAGACTTTCCTTCACTTATCTCAGTGGTGAGAGTCACTCATTTTGTTTGTTTTCTGAGGCATCAGGTGTCCATAACAATTTGGAATAACTTACATCCTGATAATGCTTACAAGAGAAGAACTCAATTCCTAAATCCAAAGCAATCAAGGTAGGTGGTACGATTTATTCTAGTACTATACTGGGGAATTAAAGTTTATATAAGTTTGGTAAGATGGAAATAAATTGTTGCAAATAAAATCTAATAAACAATTTTAAAATTACATGTGATGAATATTGTATATCATTTCTATTTTACCCATATTTTGATTACCAGTCATGTCTGATGAAGCTCTATATCAATTGTAAAATCCTGCAGTTTTTGTGGCTAGGGATATTTCATCAGCTATTCATACATGGTATTTATTGAGTTGTTCTGTTTTCATGGGTCTAGGAAAGAACAATAAAGCTTTAATATTTACCATTTGATATTTGGTTATTGGTTGTGATTAATTTAATTTATCTTTGGTTATTGAAGAAAAGCATTTTAAAAATTCTAGAAATATGAGTTGGATTGAAGCTAGATCACATTAAATTATCACACACATATATTCTGACACAGGTAACTTAAACTAGGTACATATATAAATATCTATGATAAAGCATATATTAAAAATCCCTAAAATATTTATAATATGGTGACCACATTTTGTTTTTCACTTTACACATAAAGATAAATCATTTGAAAGCAAAAATGAACATCTCAGTAGGAGAATGTTTTTATAATTATATATCATAATTCAAAGGCTATTTGCTGGGATTTCAAGATTTTTATACCCTGGAACAAAGAATTGGTACAAAGATAGGTGACAAGTAATTGATACAGAGACCGCTTTTAAGAAACAGAAAGGTAGAAATGGACTTGAGAGCTGACATATGTATGAGGCTTAAAAGTCCTGCTATAGCATATTCTTGATAGGACAATTACTCATCACTTACATTTTCTTTTTTTTTTTTTTCTTTTTAAAAATTTAAATTAGAAACAAGCTTGTTTTACATGTCAATCCAGTTCCCTCTCCCTTCCCTCACTCCTTACCCCAGACCCACTCCTATCCCATCCTCTTTCTGCTTCCCAAGGAGGGTGAGGCCTTCCATGGGGGATCTCTCCCCCATGTGTCCAGGCAGAGATTATCCCTCTATGTGGGACAAAGTCTATTTGAACACTAGGGATAAATACTGATTCACTGCCAGAGGCTCCATAGATTGCCCAATCCTCCTAACTGACACTCAAGTTCAGGGGATTTGGGTCAGTTCTATGCTGGGTTCCCAGCTATCAGTCTGAGGTGCATGAGCTCCCCCTTGTTCACATTAGCTGTCTGTGGGTTTTTCCAGCCTGGTCTTGACCCACTTGCTCATCACACCTCCCTCTTTGCAACTGGATTCTAGGAGTTTGGCTCAGTGTTTAGCTGTGGGTATCTTCTTCTGCTTCCGTCAGCTACTAGATGGCATATAAGGTAGTAATCAATCTCATTATCAGTGAAGGGCATTTAAAGAAGTCTCTCCACTATTGCTTAGATTGTTAGTTGGGGTCATCCTTGTAGATCTTCAAACATTTTTCTAGTGCCAGATTTCTCTTTAAACCTATTATGTATGATTCCTGACGTATGGAGATCATCGACACTTTTCCTTACATGCTGTTTTGTGGCCTGTGCTCAGAGGAGTGACCTGAATGAGGTTTTAGTCTTCCTCTGCCATTGGCTTCTTATTCCACATGCTGGTCTCTTGCCACAAGAAGATTTACAGCTATATTAGAAAATATAACACAAAAGTTTTGCTGATGTAAACAATTTTCTCCATGGTGGGAAACTATGGGCATAATCTAAAGGGGCTAGAAGTTATGAGTGGTATTTTAATAACCTTCGTGAGTAGGGTTTCTGTATTAATTTGTCTGATGGAAACTTACTAGGGATAAGAAAGAGGGGAGAAAGAGAGAGAGAGCAAGAGAGAGAGAGAGGGAGGGAGGGAGGGAGGAAGGAAGGAAGAAAAGAAGGAAGGAAGGAAGAAAGGAAGAAAAGAAGAAACACAAAAGAAAAGAAAATCAACAAGTTTTAAGCAAGAATAAAATTACTTAGCTTTTCTAACAGCAACACAATCCTAATCATGCTACTTGCTTCCGAGTTTCTTTCTCTATGATGAAACTGTGTCTGGATCCTTCAAAGTCTATACGACTTACTCAAATCACTCTCTGCTCTTATTAATGCTTCCCCTCTCCTTTATTTTTTAATATATTACATACTCACCCAGTTCTAGTTTCATTTCTGTTGCCATGATAAACTTCCATGACAGATAGCAACTTAGGGGAGAGATCATTTTAGCTAACAATTCCAGAGTAGAATCTCTCATATTTGTGAAGTACAAGTATCAGGAACTTCAAGAAGCTAGTTATATCATATCAGCTACACTCAATAACAGTGAGAAAAGAATGCATGCATGTTTGTTCAGCTCATTTTTTTACACACTTACGTACTTCATGGCTTAGTTCATTATGTTGGACTCCTATAGATTCATATTTTGAACATGTCAACCTCAGTTGGTGGAACTGTTTTGGAAGTATTAGGAGGCATGCCCTTTTTGAAGGAGGTATGCCACTGGGGGTTTACAAAACCCAGGCCATTCCCAGTTAGTTCTCCTTACTTGAAAGCCCCTGTGCCATGATTGCTTGCCTAATGCCATGTGCCCTGACAAAATGGTTATGAATTCTAACTATCTAAAATGTAAGCCCCAAAGTAAACGTTTTTCTTCTATAAGGAAACTTGATCATATTGTCTTATGACAACATAAAAGTAATTAAAACACCCTTGAACTGTTGCCATGCACACTCAGTGTGAGCTTTTTTTTTCTTCTTTTTTTGTTATTATATATTTTTTCTTTTTTTATTTAATTCATTATTTTACACATTGATCCCAGTTCACTCTCCCTCCCTCCCTTTTACTCCCTCTGCCCTCCTCACATGCACCCTAACCACCCTCCCCTCCCATTCCCCCCACAACAATTCCACATGTAGGGCAATGCTATCCAGGTGGGGTCATGTAGATCTGACAGGTCATTTGAAGTAGGGATTAGGGCTTCTCTCCTGTCTCTAGGTTAAGGCAGTTATCCCTCCATGGGGAATGTGTTCACAAGGTCCTTTTGTGCACCAGGGATACATCCTTGTTCCACTGTCTGAGGTCCCTTAGACTGCTCAGTCCTTCTGAGCACATATTCAAGGGAGACTGAGTCAGTCCCATTCTGAATTCCCAGCTATCAGTCTGGGAGCCCGTTAGCTCCTCCTTGTTCAGGTCAGCTGTCTCTATGTGTTTCTGCAACCTGTTCTTGTCCTCTCCGTCTGCATCTGGATTCTAGTTCGATTCAGTGTTTAGGTATGGGTGTTTGCTCCTGTTTCCAACAGGTATTGGATGAGGGCTCCATGGATAAGTTAGTTGTTGATCTCACTATCCGGGAAGGACATTTATGGTAGCCTTTCCACAGTTGCTCAAATTGTTTGTTGGCAGCAGTCTTGTAGGTCTCTAGACCTTTCTTTATGTTCAGTTTTCTCTTCAAACCAATAATGACTCCCTCTTTATGTTCTCTCTCTCTCTCTCTGTCTCTCAAACCTATAAAGACTCCCTCTTTTATGTTCTCTCTCTCTGTCTCTCTCTCTCTCTGACTCTGTCTCTCTCTCTCTCTCTCCTCTCTCTCTCTCCCTCCCCTCTGTCTTCTATTCCTACCCTGAAGAAATCTTTCTAGTTGCACGTGTTTTCTTCTCCCCCCCCCTCTTTCTCCTACTTCTCTCTCCATTCACTGCCCCCCCCAGTTCCCCTGTACTCTGGGAGACTTGTCCCTTCCCCCTTCTGTGAGGGACTTTATATGACTCCCTTAGAATACAGCTTGTGCCCTAGTTCCTCTGGTGGTGTGAATTATAGGCTGGTGATCCTTTGCTCTAGGTCTAAAATCCATATATGAAAGAATACATACCGTGTTTCTCTTTTGGGGGCTGGGTTATCTCATTCAAGTGTCATCCACTTGCCTGCGAATTTCAAGATTCTGTTATGTTTTTCTGCAGAGTAGTATTCCATTGTGTATATGTGCCATATCTTCATTAACCATTCTTCAATTGAGTAGCATCTAGGTTGCTTCCAGGTTCTTGCTATTACAAATAGTGCTGCTATGAACATAGTTGAGCAGATGTGTTTGTTGCATTGATGTGGATCATTTGGGTATATGCCTAAGAGGGGGATTTCCGGGTTCTGTGGTAAACTAATTCCCATTTTACTGAGGAACTGCCATACTGATCTCCAAAATGGCTGTACAAATTTGCACTCCCACCAGCAGTGGAGGAGTGTTCCCCTTTCTCCACATCCTCTCCAGCATGAGTTGTCATTGGTGTTTCTAATTTTAGCCATTTGGGCAGGAGTAAGATGGTATCTCAAAGTTGTTTTGATTTGCATTTCCCTGATAGCTAAGTATGTTGAACACTTTCTTAAGTGTCTTTCAACCTTTTTGATTTCCTCCATTGAGAATTCTTTCTTCAGTTCCATACCCCATTTTTTAATAGGGTTGTTTGGTGTTTTGTTGACTAGTTTCTTGAATTCTTTGTATATTTTGGAGATCAGCCCTTTGTCGGTTGTAGGATTGGTGAAAATCTTTTCCCAGTCTGTGGGCTGCCATTTGGTCTTGTCTGCTGTGTCCTTTGCCTTACAGAACCTTCTAATTTTGAGGAGGTCCCACTTATTGTTACTCTCATTGTCTGATCCCTTGGAGTTCTGTTCAGGAAGTGGTCTCCTATACCAATTTGTTCAAGAGTACCTCCTACTTTCTCTTCTAAGAGGTTCAGTGTGGCTGGATTAATTTTGAGGTCTTTGATCCATTTGGACTTGAGTTTTGTGCATGGTGACAGACAAGGTTCTATCTGTAGTCTTCTACATACCTCATACAATTGTGCCAGCACCATTTGTTGAAGATGCTATCCTTGCCCCGGATTCTTTTAGCCGTTTTGTCGAAAATCAGGTGTTCATGGGTGTGTTGGTTAATATCAGGATTTTCAATTTGATTCCATTGGCCTATCTGTCTATTTTTGTGCCAATACAAGGCTGTTTTCAGAACTATAGCTCTATAGTAGAGCTTAAAGTCAGGAATGGTGATGCCTCTTGAAGTTATTTTATTGTACAGGGTTGTTTGGGCTATCGTGGGTGAGCTTTTTTAACTCAATAATCCCAACTAAGAAAACTCCACAAAGTCATGCACCCATGCCAACATAATCTAAGCAATCTCACATTGAAAAGACCTTCTCAAACTATTTTAGATTGTGACAAGTTAATAACTAAAACTAATCAACACTCATACACACTTCTACCATTCCAATCTCCATTCTCACTATCAGATTCATATTCTGTTTTCTGAGTATCCTTGTTACTATACTTCAACTACAAGAGTAATCTAGACTATTCAACTCAATATTCTTAATTATAACAAACAGGTATTTTATTGCGAAAATACTCAAACTCACAGGTTCAGTGGGTCAAGGTGTATATATCTTTGAATGGCTAACATTCTGTCTGCCATAGTCTTTGTGTGTCTAGAAGAAGGCCTAGAAAACATCATTGTTGAAGATGCATGTCTTTTGTTCTATACACTTATCTTCGGTCATTTCACAAAGACAAATGCTGTGAGAAGATGTTTTTAGGGATGGTTGTGCTCTACTAAAAATATTTAAATTAAAAATTCTAATAAAATGTTAAAAAAGGCCATTCTGTCATTGATTTGCTTGTAAGAAAAACAGTTTTCACAAGCTTTTATAAACATTAGTCTTATGGGAGATGTCATTCCGTTAATATGTTTCTCTTACTGGTTAATGAATAAAGCACTGTTGGCCAGGAAAGCAAGATAGGCAGGACTAGGAGGAGAGAAGAAGTAGTTGGGAGGAGATTGAAGATGGAGGACAGAGAAACAAGAATGCTAGTGCCTCTCTCCGGTTAGATAAGACCATGTGGAAGTACTTAGATTAATAGAAATGGGTTAATATTTAAGTCAGGGCTAGCCGATAAGAAATGCTAGTAGCAGGACAACAGGATTATATCTAATACAGAGTCTCAGTGTGTTATTTAGGGCTGGCATGGCAGAGGGACAAGAACAGAGGGAAAACTACCTATAAAAATCCATTTTATATTCTCTTTGCACAGTTTGTACAACTTTGGCACACACTAGAGGCAATCATGTGTTCACTACATATAGATTTAAAATCGAAAGATACCACTTTCTAATATTCTTTGAATGACAGTTTTCCTGACAAAGTTCCTTTCTAAACAAGCATATGATATATTTTAATGTTTAACTGGTCTGTATGCATTATTTTTGCACCACAAGGTTTTCATAGATAACTGTAGTCTAATTGGCTTAAATAAGGAAACTGATACAAATATGCAAATATATTCAGAATAGAAAATATTTCTATTGTAACCCTTTTCTACACTATTGATTGAAATATAACTGCTTAAAAAATAATCCTTTGGAGCTAGTCAGTTTGAGAAATTTGTGATTACATGCATATATTTGTGATTACATGCACAAATTGTTTACATTCATGAATATGACACTAACAAAGAAAAATGATTGACCAAGTACACTTATTCAACACAGCACCAATTACAGAAGAACATTAAGCTTGTGATTATTTGTATTTATCTTGCAAGCAGAAATCAACATGTCTCTCAATAAAACTGCTCTTAAGAATATACTAGTATAAAACAAAATTCTATGCAATGGTATATAAGTTTAGCCTAAATTTAGATTACATTCTTGTCAAAGTTGTTATTTTTAAAGAAATCAGAAATCATTCCAATATAGACCAAATTTTTCTCCCCCTTTTTTACTTTTTTTTTTTTTTTTTTTTTTTTTTTGCAGAAAGCCAAATTCAGTTGCATTAAATAAGATCTATAGATCTATAACTACTTTTGGACCTATGTTCTTTGCCAATATTTTTTTCTCTCTGACCTTCCACAATCTGTTCACATTAAGTATGAGGTGAACCATGTCATCAGTGAGCACATTTTCATTTGAAGTATTGCCAGTACAGCATTCTGGTGTTCCTTCACATTAGCTCAAAAGTAATATACTATGCTCTGTTATTTTTTCTTTGCTTTCACAGAATTAACAAAGACTCATAAAATGTGAGCCACCCCTTATAATTCCCTATTTTTGTCTCTAAAGACCTCTTTTCACTATGAAATACACCTATTTTATTTTTAAAAAAATATTTTGCTTGATACTAACCTCAAAGTCTATCCCCCCTTCATTCTCTCTGTACACTGAAAGAGACAATTTTAAGAAATAAATTTCTTCATTCATGTTCCTCTCCAAAGTGTATAGTACAAGATCAGGTATGCAACATAATTTTGTGAGTATGACCTGTCTTCTGATTGCCTTGTACAATCACAGTATAATGAAAAATTATGTATCCTATCAGCCAATTTTTCCAAAAATATACATAGTCTCTGACTACCGTAGTTGTACTGGGGGATATTTTCCATGGGTCACTGAAATATTATTGAAAAACTATTTTCTAGTAAGCAGCTAATTGACATGTTCATAATTATGCAATCAGTAGATTGTCTCCAGAATTTAAAAATTGGAAATTATAGCATACAAAGTCTTATTGGCTGTTCTTATTCTTCAGGTTGACAAACATGCAAAGACATCTGCAAAGCACCTACTATCTTAATTTGAAAGAATCCTTTGTTGAATAATAATTAATAGTAGTTTGGTGTATTGTGGTTTCATTTCAAATTGATTCAGCAAGGGAGCACAAATATTAACAATTCAGTAAAATACATTATTTCATTTAATTTCTTTAATGTTTTTAGTGATGCTATAAAAATATGATAACATAATCTTGGTAATATTAACTGGTTGCACTGATTGTGAAATGTCAAACTAAGGAGAGAGCAGATTATTCCCACTATTAAGTTGTGGATGGTTTTTCTTTTGATGGGGGGAAGTAAATCATATTTTTATTGAAGTGATAAATCAACCAATTATTTTCTGTTAACAATGTATTCTTTTTTAAATAAGATCACTGAAAATATTTCTAAAGAATTGGATTTCTTTTTATGTTGTACTTAGATCATTGTGATTATTAATATTGGACCTTTCCTATAACCTATTTATTCACTTGTTGATATGATATTATGCCCCCACTAATCACCAATAATTATATGCTCAGAGAAGTATGTACATACAGATGTTGATATATATATCTGATGAACTGGTTGAGAATCAGACCAGTAAAAGCTAAATTAATATTATATGACATAGAAACCAGATGGAGTATACAAAGGTTCTGTGTAGTGACCCTACACATAGGGGACATGTTTTTGCCAAGATGCACTTTGATTTCTCACTAGGGAATCTTATTCAATTCTGCAACCTCATGTGACAGCTGATCCTTGCCCATCTGTGATTTACCATCAGGCCAAGATTCACTTGGTTTTTTATCCTAATAAAAAACATACAGAGTTTATACTACTCAAGAAGACACATGGAGTTTGTCTCTTGGCAGTGTTCTTTGCACTACCATAACCACAAAGGCATATGATACTAGTATTAAATATTTTGCAATAATTCAGGAGGTATGTCATACATGATCCTCATCTGTTCACAAATATAAAGACCCCCATGCAGTCAATAGCTAATTGGTATAAATTATAAACTGTTGTTTAAAAGCAATTTAAAATAAAATACATAGAAGATAGAAATTAATGTAAAATTACATCTGCATCATAAACCAGTTTAATAATATTAGTAATAATTTTATGATCTAACATGTATTTCTGACACATCCAATACTTATAGAATTTCAATATTAATAGAAATATTACAAATTACCAGGTTGATTTATATGACTCATTATTCTTTATGTTATTATTATTATTATTATCATCATCATAGAAACCATATTAGCCAAATCCTGGGAAGAGAGGTGTATCACCCATTTGTAACACTCCTGACCAGTATATTGTGTTGATCCCATCCAAACTATACTATCACAAAGTTCAATAGTACCAGCAGACTAATGAATATTCCTTAATTTAGAGAATGTAAATAGCTTTAAGCCTTACCTAATAAATACTGTTATAATTCAAGTCAAAATTATGGGGTATTATTAATTCATTGCTGTAAATATTGGTTTAATTTAAAGTGCAATGTGGTCCAGTAACTTCCAAACAATAAACTTCTAGGTAGGAAGTTGATGTGCTTTATGTAAAATCTTAATTAGCTAATGTCTTGTTTCTTACTAGGAATTGTGTTTTTATGAGTATGCATATGTGTTTATGTCTATGAGAACATGCATGTGTGGTGTGAATCTGTGTATGTATATGAGAATGTGTACATAGAGGCAAAGGTCAATGCTAGATGTCTTCCTCAATTGGTCTCCAACTTATTTGGAGACAGTTTCTCTTCCTAAAACCAGAGCTCACCACTTAAACTAGAATTATGTCTGAACAGCCCCTACACAAATGCCAACATGCAGCTTTTTACATGGTTGTTTTGAGATAAAACTCAGGTCCTCATGCTTATTTCAGACAGTGTTTTACTGACTGATCCATCTTTTTAGTCCCAAGAATTGTGTTTTTTAAGGTATTTGATGATATCAATGTTTGCTTAAAATTTTCAATTCAAACTGAGATACAAAGAAACTGATAATATTTCTCTACATGTATCCCCATGTCCTACTTCATTAATAATAAAATATCAGAAATTCTTATTTTAAGTTTATTTTAATACTTTTATGGCCCTTATGAAGTCTCATAATGTCATTTAAGTTCCAACCAGAAATATTTGTTACCAAAGATAGCTTTTCTATTTTTTTAAAAATAATGTGGTTAGTACCTCACAGAGACATTAATTATTAGGTCATGATCATGGTATATAATTAAGGAGGACACTAAACAAAAGATTTTGTCAGTGAAGAGGAAAGCGTGATTACTTTTGATGTACTAATTACAGAACACTTGACAGAAGCCACATTTGAAGTGAACTTTACATCATGACTCAATTCATTCATAGTAAAGAAAGTGTCTGAGAAAATTGCATTAATTACAATTTTTATTTGTTTCTTCTGTATAGTGCAATATGGGATCATACGCAGAAAACTCTTTGTCACTCATCTTTTGCACTATTGGATTCTCTCTTAATCATCTACTTTACTCATGCCAGGATCAGTTACTTAACATCTAGAACAGACTTTGTACCTCACGGACCAGTAAAATTATTTATCCTACTCTTTCTAAGCATGCTTACCCCATTTTCGTTTTTCTGACCAAAAAAAAAAAAAAAAAAAAAAACATAGGCTTATATATTTGAATGCATGGTCCCCAGTTAGTAGAACTGTTTGGGAAGGAGTAGGGAGTGTGGCCTTGCTGGAGGAGGTGTGGCCTTGCTGGAAGAGGTTTGTCAGAGAGTAAGGAAGTTGGAATATACATTGACGTTTCAAAAAGCTTATAACAGGCCCAGTCTTGCTTGGGCATGCAGATTAGGTTGTAAGTTCTCAGCACCATGCTTCTATACCTGTGCTATGCCTGCCTGTTGCCATATTTCATGCCATGATGATCATGGACTAACTATCTGTATATTTAAGGAAGCCCCCGGTTTAACACTATCTTTAACTTGTCTCAGTCATGGTGTCTCTTCATAGCAACAGAACAGTAATGAAGACACCTGGATCCCTCGCATTTTGACTGACAATGACATGCTACTCACATGGCCTGCATGGTGTAACACACGTCCTATTTCAGGAAAATGTTAATAAAATTTTTCCTTTAAAGACATTTGTGGGTACTACAATACTTAACTAAAACAATCCTCTGCACATTTCAAGCAGAATTAATGTGAATAAAAACTGAGATATGACATTGTACAGTATGCTTATTCAATGGTAAGGAGAAGATGATTGAGAACCAATTAATAAAAAATTAAATTGAGAAAATAGGAGACAAACCATTTCACTGATATATAACTTTGAAATCTAGTAAAGAGGAAACAAGAGAGCAAACAGTTTATAGCCCTGTATTCAAGATTAAATATTATGAGAAAAAAAGAACAGAACTCATACTGTGAGAAAACATTCTTATATATGTTAAATTGGAATCCCAATGTGGGGGGGGGGTCTAATAATTGGTTTTCATCCTGATCCCTTTTATATGTGTGATAGAATATCCAAATGCAACAAATTTTGTTCTATGGCTAACCTAAGGCAAATATCTGATAGCTACTAATTATGTGAGGATTTCTGAACATCATCACATGCTCCTCTACATGAGAACAGTTCTTGATCTCTGATGGGAGATGCCATTCTGTATATGTTTCTCATACTGGTTAATAAATAAAGCACTGTTGGCCAATAGGAAAGGAAGGTAGGAGGGACTAGGAGACAAGGAGGAAAGAGGAAGTAGTAGGGAGGAGTCAGCATGGAGAGACCGGGGAGACCAGACGCCTGCCTCAATCCCCAGTAAGGAGACCACGTGGAAATACATAGAAATGGGTTAATACTTAAGACAGAGCTAGCCTATAAGAAGCAAATAATGGGCCAACAGCATTATATCAAATAAAGACTCTATGTGTGTTATTTGGGGCTGGCGCGGCAGCTGAACAAGACCAGGCGGCGGGCAGAAAAACCATACTCCTTACAGATATCCTGTATCTTGTTCAGTTTATTCCAGTAATACAAACTTTTTGTGCTCTTCTAAACCATCAAGTATATATTTTATAACATCTGCTTCTTTTGTCAAGTAATTATACAGAACAGCATCAGGGTGAAATTTGAATCCAGTTTTAGTGTCTATGAAAAGTATTATTTGTTAATTCACCACACTACTACTGGTGCTTGTAATTCACTATGCATTATTTATACTTTCTCACTATATCTATAGTTTTGTTTAACATGTGTACACATACACTGACCTTTCTCTATGTCTTATGACTAAATATTCTCTAACTCCATTAATACTAACTTCATCATTCTAGATAATTCAGTTTCTCTGTCATTTTGCATCCAAATCTCCAGCCAGTTTTGAATGGCAAAACATCTCCAAAATATCACAGTTTCTTGCCAACTCAACTGCTGCTGCACATTGAGTGTACTTCTCTGTTGCTCTGGTTTCTTCCTTTGAGACAAGGTCTCTTACTGAACCTGGAAATACGATGTGGCCTGAAAATCTAAATGACCCATAGACCTAGAGATACCAGTTGCCAATACCCAAATTTTTATACATACACAGATATTTGAATTCAGGTCTTCACACTGGTAAAACAAACACTCTCATACACAGAGTCAATTCCCAAACTTGACATTTTTTTTCTGCTTTTTTTCTTTTTGTTTTTCCTCTCTCACTATTTAGTCTACTTTTCACATAGAATACAAGACTAGTTGTGTCATTTATATGGCTCTATATATAACCAAAGCCTTTATTCACTATTTTATCCTTTTGTTTACATTCTCTTATTGTCAAGTAGTATTCTAACAACAACATCAACAATTCTAAAGTCACCTGCAATATGTGTTTTATGCATTGTCCATAAGCATCACTTGACTCTATGTATAATTGCCTTCTTCTCTGATATACTTTCTTCACTTTGATTTCAGCTTATCTTGATTTAAATTCACATCACTTTTTCTTCTGTCTCCTGTGTTGGGACATTTACTTCTCTTCAAAATTTTAATGTGATAGTGTTTCAAGGCTGAGTCTTAAGTTTTTGGTATCAGTAATTAGTATGGCAGTATATTTCAATCTCATATATCAAAGTATCATCTTTATGTTTATGATTATAAATTAATATTTTTCATCTTTATCTCCCTATAACTCCGGATACATGTGCGCAAATACCATATTTACCCAGATGTGTCATGACTAACATGCTTTTCTTCAAGTAGAGTGTCCTATTTAAATCTATAAAAGCCTGGAAATTACTATATATCATAGGTAAGCTTCAAATTAATGACAATAGACCTGTCTTAGCCACCAAACTGTTAAAAATGTATGAATAAGTCACCACATATGGATGACAGGCAAATTTAATTTAACATGCTATAGCACTAAAATCTTTCTTTCTTTTGTTAAATATACTATTAAGATCCTTTCAAAAATTATACCCAGCATTCTATGATTTCCCAGCTCTTGTACTCCCATATACTGATTTCTAGAAACTGTTTATACAGTATATTAATATACAACCTGAGGGATGTTAGGATAGTAGCTGTAGATATCCTTATATCTAACAAGTTAGACTTCAAACAAAATTCAATTAAAAGAGATGAAGACGGTCATTTCATATTCATCACAGGAGAAATCCATCAGCACAAAGTCTCAATTTGGAACATCAATGCCACAAACACAAAGGCATCCACATGGGTTTAAAAAAATGCTACTAAAACTCAAAGCTCACATAAAACCTCACACATTCATAGTGGGAGACTTCAACACCCCACTCTCACTGCTACACAGGACCACCAGTCAGAAACTTAACAAAGAATCAAAAGAATTAACTGAAGTTATGTCTCAATTGGGTTTTACAGACTAATGGGAGATGCCTATATATATATATATATATTTCATACTGGTTAATGAATAAAGCACTGTAGGCAAATAGGAAAGGAAAATAGGAGGGACTAGGAGGTTAGGAGAAAAGTGGACGTAGTAAGGAGGAGTCAAGATGGAGAGACTGGATAGACCAGACACCTGCCCCACTCCCCAGTAAGGAGACCACATGAAAATACATAGATCAACAGAAATGGGTTAATACTTAAGACAGAGCTAGCTGATAAGAAACTAGTACCTGGCCAACAGCATTATATCAAATACAGAGTCTCTGTGCTTTAATTGGGGCTGGCACGGCGGCAGGACAAGACCAGCGACGGGAGAAAAAACCCTACTACTTACAAACAGACATCTATAGAACATTCCATCCAAACACAAAAGAATATACATTCTTCTCTGCTCCACATGGAACTTTCTCTAAAATCGACCACATACTAGGTAACATAACAAACCTCAACAGATTTAAAAAAAAAAATGGAATAGGAATAGTCTCCTGTATCTTATCAGACCAACATGCTTTAAAGTTGACATTCAACAACAATACAAATTGCAGAAACCCTACAAACTCATGGAAACTGAAAAACGTGCAATTGCACCATATCTGGGTCAAAGAAGAAATAAAGAAAGAAATTAAGGACTTCCTACATTTCAATGAGAATAAGGACACAACATACCCGAATTTATGGGACGCCTTGAAAGCAGTGCTACAAGGGAAGTTCATTGCACTAAGTGCCCATATGAAGAAAACGGAGTATATACACATTAGAAAATTAACAGCACTTCTGAAAGACTTAGAACAAAAAGAAGTAAACTCACCCTGGAGGAGTAGACACCAGGAAATAATCAACTTGAGGGCTGAAATCAACAAAATAGAAACCAGGAAAATGATGCAAAAAATCAATGCAATGAAGAGATGGTTTCTTGAGAAAAATCAACAAGATAGACAAACCTTCATGCAAACTAACAAAAAAAGCAGAGAGAGAACATGCAAACTGACTAAATCAGAAATGAAAAGGGGAACATAACAACGGACACTGAGAAATCCAGACAATTTTCAGGTCATACTTTGAAAACATGTACTCCACAAAATTTGAAAATTCAAAGGAAATGGACAAATTTCTGGATATCTATCACTTACCAAAATTAAATCAAGAAGAGATAAGCAAGCAACTTAAATAGACCTATAACATCTAATGAAATGGAAACAGTCATCAAAAGGCTCCCCCCCCCCAAAAAAAAAAAGAAGGCCCAGGGCCAGATGGCTTCAGTACAGAATTATACCAGAAATTCAAAGAAGAGCTAACACCAATATTCCTCAAATTGTTCCACACAATAGAAGCAGAAGGTTCATTACCAAACTCTTTTTATGAGACCACAATTACCTTGGTACCCAAGCCACACAAAGACACAACTAAAAAAGAAAACTACAGAATAATATCCCTTACGAACATTAATGCAAAAACCCTCAATAAAACACTGGCAAATCAAATCCAAGAACACATCAGAAAATCATCCACAATGACCAAGTAGGCATCATCCCTGGGTTGCAGGGATGGTTCAACATATGAAAAATCTATCAATGTGATCCACTGAAAAACTGAAAAAGAAAACGCACAAGATCATCTCACCAGATGCTGAAAAAGTCTTTGACAAAATTCAACACCCTTTCATGATAAAGGTCTTGTAGAGATCAGAGATAACAGGAACACACATAAACATAATGAAAGCAATATACAATAAACCAACAGCCAACATAAAACTGAATGGAGAGAAGCTCAAGTCGATTCCTGTAAAATCAGAAACAAGACAAGGCTGCCCTCTCCATATCTATTCAATATTGTACTTGAAGTTCTAGATAATGCAACAAGACAACAAAAGGAGATCAAGGGGATAGAAATGGGAAAGGAAGAAGCCAAACTGTCTCTATTTGAAGATTATATGATAGTTTACATAAGCAACCCAAAAAATTATACCAGGGAACTCAAACAGCTGATAAACACCTTCAGCAAACTAGCAGGATAAAAGAAAAACTCAAAAAAAAAAATCAGTAGCCCTACTATATAAAGAAGACAAAAGGACTGAGAAAAAAATTCAGAAAGACATCACCCTTTACAATTAGCCACAAACAACATAAAGTATCTTGGGATAATGCTTATCAAACAAGTGAAAGACCTATATAACAAGAAATTTGTGTCTTTAAAGAAAGAAATTAAAGAAGATGCCAGAAAATGGAAAGGTCTCCCATGCTCTTGGATAGGTAGGATTAACATGGTAAAAATGGAAATCTTGCCAAAAGCAATCTACAGATTCAATGCAATCCCCATCAAAATCTCAGCACAATTCTTCACTGACCTTGAAAGGATAATAATCAACTTTATATGGAAAAACAAAAGACCCAGGATAGCAAAATACACCTGTACAATAAAGGAACTTCAGGAGGCATCACCATCCCCGACTTTAAGCTCTACTATAGAGCTATAATCCTGAAAACATCCTGGTATTGGCACAAAAATAAACAGGTAGACCAATGGAATCAAATAAAAAATGCTGATATTATCCCACACACCTATGAATACCTGATTTTTGACAAAACAGCTAAAAGTATACAATGGAGGAGGAAAGATTCTTCAACAAATGGTACTGTATAACTGGATGATGCTGTGTAGGAGACTTTAGATAGACCCATGTCTGTCGCCATGCACAAAACTTAAGTCCAAATGGATCAAAGACCTCAACATAAACCCAGCTACACTGAACCTCTTAGAAGAGAAATTGGGAGGTACGCTTGAACAACAGGAGACAGATTCCTGAAGATAAGACAAGTAGCACAGACACTGAGATAGACTGTTAATAAATGGGACCTCCTCACACTGAGAAGCTTCTGTAAGGCAAAGGACAATCTTGACAAGACCAAATGGCAGCCCACAGACTGGGAAAGATCTTCACTAATCCTACATCTGAAAGAGCGCTGATCTCTAAAATATACAAAGAACTTAAAACACTAGTCACTAAAACACCAACTAACCCTATTAAAAAATGGGCTACAGAACTGAAGAGAGAATTCTCAATAGAGGAAATCAAAAAGGCTGAAAGACACTTATGAAAGTGCTCAACATACTTAGCTATCAGGGAAATGCAAATCAAAACAACTTTGAGATACCATCTTACTCTTGTCAGAATGGCTTAAATTAGAAACACCAATGACAACTTATGCTGATGAGAAAGGGGAACACTCCTGCACTGCTGGTGTGAGTGAAAACTTGTATAGCCATTTTGGAGATCAGTATAGCTGTTCCTCAGGAAAATGAGAATCTACCACAGGACCTGGCAATCCCACTGTTAGGCATATACCCAAATGAAACACATCCATGCAACAAAGACATGTGTTCAACTATGTCCGTAGTAGCATTATTTGTAATAGCAACAACATGCGAGCAACCTAGATACCCCTCTACTGAAGAATGGATAAAAAAAAATGTGGCACATTTACACAATGAATACTACTCTGTAGGGAAAGAAATGGAATCTTGAAGAAACCATCGTGAATGAGGTAACTCAGTCACAAATGAGGAACATGGTATGGTCTCATTCATATATGGATTCTAGAGCAAAGGATTACCAGCCTATAATTCATACCACCAGAGAAACTAGCATACAAGGAGGATAATAAGAGATTCATACAAGTTCCCTCACAGAAGAGGAAAGGGACAAGATTGCCTGAGCATATTGGAAGTGAGGATGACAGTGAGTAGAGAGGGAGCTAGGAAAAAGAGAAGGGGAGGAGATGAAAGCAACAAGGGACTAGGAAGATTTAGTCAGGGGAGGAATAGAGGAGAGGAGAGAGAGAGAGAGAGAGAGAGAGAGAGAGAGAGTCTATAAAATAGGGAGCCATTATAGGTTTGAAGAGCAAACTGACTCTAGAGAAATGTCCAGAGACCTACAAGATGGAACCCAACTAACAATTTGAGCAATAATGGAAAGCCTACCATAAATGCTATTCCCTGATAATGAGATTTATGACTAAATTATCCACCATCATAGAACCCTCATCTAGTAGCTGATGGAAACAGAAGCAAACACTTACAACTAAACACTGAGCCAAATCCAGATACTGAGAGGGAGGACAAGACCAGGCTACAGAATCCCACAGAGACAGCTGACCTTAGCAAGAAGAAGCTAATGTACCATGGTTTTATATGGATCAGGATAAACAAATAGGCAGAGTAGATATTTGTTCAGGGAGAAATAACTTACAACATAGACAGATGAACACCAGCAGGTTCCTGGTTCAAGGATTCCTCTGGATGTTCTCCTGTCTGTGTCCTGCCAGCCAGAGAGTGCTCCTGGGCTCTTCCTCGGACCTAAATTCCCAGGTCACTTCCATCCCTGTCTCCAACCCTGATAGGTGTGGTCAGTGCCACAGATGCAGACAAAGTGAATATCTCACTATACTTATGGGCCCCCAGACTGATAGCTGGGAATCCTGCATTGGACTGACTCAGACCCCTGAACATGGGTCTCAGGTAGAAGGCCTGGGCAGTCTAAGGGACCTATGACAGTGGAATCAGGGTATGTTCCTGCTGCACAAAAGGGGGATACTCCCTTAACCTAGAGGCCTAATCTCTACTCCACACGACTTGGCAGATTTAGATGGCCCCTCCTGGAAGGCATCACCATACATGTGGAGTGAGGTGGGGGGGGCAGTAGGAGGGACATGGGAGATTGGGAGAGAGGGTGGGAGGGAGGGAGATGGAACTGGGATCAATATGTAAAATAAGAAATTGAATAAAAAATAAAATCTATATAAACAGAAAACAGACATTTAAATAATAATAATAATATATAAATAACGAAAAAAAACCAAAAAGAAAACAAACAACAAAAAGAAGAACCAAGAGAATCCTTTGGAGGCCTGTCAATAGTTGGATTTAAGAACTTGATGAAGTCAGGCAGAAAGTGTTAAAATTTGACAGAATGATTGTCACCATGATGAAACCAATCAATGTGAGAAGATGTTGACAAAAACAATTTTCACATACTTTAGAGAGGTAGAAGTTTTAAAACTCAGTTAACAGTAAACTTGCTTACTGTGATTGTGTGAGACACAGTTTCACCTTAGCTAACTAGATTCTGTAGGGGGAGTAACATGCCTCAGTGGGATAACAAAGTTGAATGGATTGAGGGTGGAATTTTTCTTAAGTATGTGACCTCCTATACCTGACTTTCTTAGCAACTTGTCGTAAGGTAATTATAGAAGCTAATAATATGTATCTCACGAGAATTTTTTTTTTACCTAGCACAAAGTGAGTGCAGATATAAAATAAAGCATTGGCATAGTCCTAGAAACATAATGGTATTTTGAGCAACTAACTTTATTGCTTATTATGAGAGTGAAATAAAGAAATTAACATCTCTACCTCTCTGTGATACATGAATAAAGCCTCAGATTTTCTTAGAGCATGGTAACAGGAAAAATAATATTGGTTGCCTTGGAAATTCATAAGCCTCTCTTTTCCAATAATGGTGTCCAAATTCTGCTCTTTATTCACTTATTTACTTACTCTGTTTGAGTTCCTGATATATTAACGCTAATTTTCAAACTAAAAGCAAATGAGTTAAAATGTACAGTTTTAATACTTTGTTGCTCCTTCATTTCCATGCTTCATATTTTGTATTTATAATTTATTTTATGGATTTTAATGTACTTTTAGTTAAAATAGAATTACATAACTTTTCTTCCTTCACTTTCCTTCCTATAGTTCTTCCCAACTCCCAACTACCCACCCTTGAACATGTCCCATGTCTTTCTCAACTCTCAACTTGATAGCCTGTTTTTACTTTATTATCATTACATACATACACACACACACACACACACACACACACACATATGCATATGGACAAATATATACACACAAATATATACTTATATTTATATAATTGTTTGAATCTGTTTTCTTGTTTGTATGTATAATAAACAGTTGTCCTTGTTAGTGTTGACCTGGCACACTAATAATTACTTTCAGTTTCCGAACATCCTTGTGGTGGAAGAAGCCAAGGTTCAGGGTTGTGAAGTTGCTTCCAAAGAGACACAGCTAGTAAGAATAACAGTGGATTTGAAACTGCATATCTCAACGCCAAAACTTTGTTGCTTGCCTTATGTCTACTATGAGCCACAAGACTATGTAAAGGAAAAATAAAATATGAATAGCATTATTTAAATGTAGATCTCCTGAGCTGAATGATTTAGCATAGAGGAACAGTACTCTTGTAGCATGTCCATGGTATCAGGTTTTATTTCCAGCACTACAACAAGAATAATCAAATAATTAACAAGGAGAACACTTGGGAAAACCCTGGAGTTTAAAATGGAAGTACACACAGTTCAGGACTAACCAAAACATAAAGTGTCCTCTCTGTGACAGATGATATTTAACACAGATTGGTTAACTGTGATGATTCACATGACCCTTGGTGTTTACATTTGTGTTGACATTTTATTACCTAGCCATTTTAAATTAATTAATGGCCACTACTTAAATTCAATGTTTACCTCACCTGATATCTCTTATGTCCTGTTCTAACTCTGTAATCATTAGGTGAGTCTTTATGGCTTGATCAGCTTGTCTCTAAAATAAATTCTTTAATATAAATAATGTAATGTCCCACTATGAGTCATTTAATGAACAATATATTATAAAGGATCCCATGAATATTGAAAGTACTTTTCACCACAAAAGAAAGTCTAAGGTTTTAGAAGTTACCTTTCTCAAATAATTTATTATATAACATTCATGAATAACATGATAAAACCATCGTCATATCAAAGTTGCTTCCTACTATGAGAGACAGTGATATTTGAAGTTGTCTTATGCTGGTAATTAAATATAGTGATCCAGATGTGTCATGTTATTTCTGTTTACAACTCTTTAATTCAAATTAGCCACATCAATCTACCAAGCCACAAGGGGGCCACAAAGTGCAATCTTCCAAACACAGAAGGAGGAAGGAATTTTAAAAACTCTGGAACCCCAATAATTTATCATTTAACTCAAGATAAACGATCATTTTTTTAGGATAGTCACATTTTTTACCAATATATTCATTCACAAACTTTATGTGCATGGATGTAGGTTTTAAACCTAACTAAGATGCCATGGAATGAGTGATTATATTGGGAATTCATGATTGATATCTATAGATTTAAAAGAGATTTTAATGAATAAAATAATTACCATATATAACACTGCATTTAGAGTTTTAGATCCATAAACCAGGTACATTTTAAATTATTTATTGAAAATAAAATTAATATGGAACAGAGAACTTGGCATTTTTCTTATTTCCATTTGTTTCTGTGATAAAGCATTTCAACAAGAAATAATTTCAATGATAAAATATAATCATTGTTACATTGAATTAAAACTAGACCTTTAGAATAAAATATTTTTTGTATATGTCAAGTCATCTAGACTGCTATGTAGCTTATTTTGCTCTCACCATCTTAGGGGCAGTAGAGCCGTCCTAAACTCTTAGTCACAATATCATGCAATCACATATACAAGCAGTTATTAATATGACTTCAGAAAGTAAGATATTTCCTTTACAAAATAAAACTTATAAATAGACTAAATGCACTAGCTAACTCAAAGGCAGTATTGAAGACCATTCATCCAGCATTCAACAACCAATATATATATATATATAGATGATTCTGGATGATGTCAAGTATATTGCATCAATGGAAAAGAATGAAAAGAATTGAGAAAGGGAAAGAAGATTATTTTAGAAAACAGACTTGATTTTGTTTAAAGACTTAGAATATTTCAAGCTCTTCTCTTTCACTATACCCTAGACTCATATGAATAATTTCTCATCTATCATTACCTAATGAAATAGCACTTCTCAGATCTTCCTGAAATTACATCATTCTTCCTTGCCCCCATCACCTCCTTACACTAAGACTTCAAATAAGGAAGTGCTTAATTGGTCAAACAACATGGTAATTTATAACTAATTTTGAAAAGGATTATATAGGATTAAAAACTTTCTGAAGAAACTCAATTAAAAAAAATGTTACAAGTTGCTAGACTCAAGTCAAGGGATATCATACAAAAAAGTTTAAACATAAAAGTTCAACAGCAAAGGTAAAAATTTAACTTGGACTCTTAACCAGTTGTTCTTAAATGTGATGGAAAGAAAAATAATTTCTTCATTATGATTGATTATTTTGTACAATTTAAATTTATGATTTCTAGCATTAAAGATAACTTCCAGGGTTCTTCAACTTAAAAGAGGACATAGAAGCATCAAATAGTTAATAATTTAATTAAAATTTCTCCAATTATATCCAGTGGTAGATTATACTAATGAGATCCACATCTCATGCATTTCTTCTAATTTTCAGATGCATTTTAATTAGAGATACCACCCATTAGTGTGGAGATATAAACACTTACATTTTCAGTATATATTTGTTTGTGTGCCTATGGGTGATATTTGTGTGTGTGTGTGTGTGTGTGTGTGTTAGTGTGTGTGCAAATATGGAGATATATGCTTACACCTCTGTATGTATGTGTGCATGTATGTGTGCAAAAATTAATTCTCTGTGTATGTTTGTGTGTGTCATAAAGTATGCAAAATAACCACAGTATTTGAATATTCTCATTTTTCTGAAGTAAGTTCACTTGCTTCCTAAACAGAGTGAATTTTGAACATTTACCTAAAATTTTCATTTCATTCCTTAACCTTGATGAAAATACCAAGTAATACTTATATTCTAAAAGCATAGTAATTCACTATTTATGATGATAATGCAGGTATGTCATAAACACCAACAAAAGCACTCT
This sequence comes from Phodopus roborovskii, assembly GCF_943737965.1. NCBI lineage: Eukaryota > Metazoa > Chordata > Mammalia > Rodentia > Cricetidae > Phodopus > Phodopus roborovskii. The sequence goes on along the minus strand of NW_026125861.1, from coordinate 310,857 downwards.
CAGAGAATAGCAACAGCACAGAATAGAGAATAAATACGCGTGTTTTGTGTGTGTGTGTGTGTGAGAGAGAGAGAGAGAGAGAGAGAGAGAGGTGGAATAATTTTCTTGTTCACTGAAAAGATTTGTCACTCATATTGGTTTAATAAAATGCTGATTGGACAGTAGCCAGGGAGGGAGTACAGGTAGAGCTACCAGACTAGGAGAATTCTGAGAAGGCAGAAAAGCAAGTCACCAGCCAGATGCACAGGAAGCAAGATGAGAATGCCTTATTGAGATGAGGGACCAAGCCACATGGCTAAACATAGATAAGAATTGTGGGTTAAGTTAAGTTGTAATAGTTTGTTATAACTTGAGCAATGAGACAAAAAGCTTATAATTAATATAAGCCTCTGTGTGTTTATTTGTGACTGAACTAATTGGTCCGAAGGGTGTGGGTTATTTTATTTGGGACTGAATAGCTGTGGAACTAGAATGGACAGAAACTTCCATATATATATACACGTTTTTAATGATGCTTAGATATATATAAGAAAATATCACAGCCTTCTATAATACAGTATTGCCAAAATTCAATGAATCTGCTTTTGCCTAAATAAATGTTTGCCTTATGTATTAGTATGGCTTTTATCCCCAAGAGATAAAATGATCATACCATCTTAGTTTGGGAGAAAAGATTAGCAAGGGACAAGTAATTAATTAATCAAAACAATAGAGATGACTCCTGGTCTATAATAATAGTAATGGAGATGTTAATATACTTTAGAATGAAGATGAGAAGGGTCATAAGACTCTTACCTAAGAGTACAGCCATTATTGTCCCCTGCCCTCCCCTACTTCAGGAGGTCTTCAGAGATTCTAGAGTATGTAAGAAGTAGGTCATCATCCATAATGGGGTGGCACTTTGCATTGAGTAGATGTTTTAAAGTTACATAAACTACTTAATTACCCCTTTAAATAGCAAACCTAATTGCTTACCTAGGTTGTACTTTGGAATAATCCTGATTGGGACCATGATTTATAGGCATGATAGCTGCAGCGATTGAAGTTGAAGCTTCTCAAGAAAAGATAATACAGTAGCATTCTACTTGTTATGTTTCTTTTAAGAAACTTTATATTTTTTTAAAATAAATATAATTACATTCCCACTTTTCATCCTTTCCCTCCAAACCTTCCCATGGATCTCTCTGTAAAATACATGATCAATATTTCTTTAATTATAATACATATCATATCGAATATTATATATGTATATATACACCTATTCCTAGATATATAAATAGAATATTCCAAGTCAACTTATCAAGTCTCTCATTCTCAGGAATGACCACCTGAGAGCCTCCTCCAAGAGGACTAGCTTTCATGGTATCAGGAGGCATTCCAAAAGTTTCTAAGGGAGGGAAGCAACCAATAGCCCTACCTATCTATGATACTTATAAACTAAAAAATAAATAAATAAATAAATAAATAAATAAACAAACAAACATTGGGTGATATCCTTAAAGGCACAATAGTTGCAAATATCTCTTTTCAAATTTTATTACTTCCTATCATTTGGCACCTGAGAAAATCACTTTTATTATCTTCTTTTATTTTTCTTGAGGGAATTATTCTTTTTTCTAGCCTTTCCTTGATTTTATCATAATTCAAAAGTAAGTTTCTTTATTTGAAATGTATACAGCCTAAGTGTTAGCATTCCAAAGGTTTGGCTGTTAAGTCTGTGTAATAATAGTATATACTCTTTGGATAATTTGAGTACAAGGTTTTTACTGTAATTCATAGTTTTGTAACATCCAAATCTGTTCCTCTCACATAAATAAATCCTATATTCACATAGGTAAGTGTATAGATGATGCCTTAACAAAATAATAGTTATCCAGACAAAATTGTTTTTGAAGTGGTCATAGCCTATACTGAAAATCAGGTTCAGCCACCATCTTCAATATTCAGTTAAAAAAGTCAAATTAATAGTAGAATCAGGAACAAGAAATTTATTCAAAATGGTCACATTAGGAAGAGGAACACAGAGAAGGAAGATCCCAAATCCCTCTACCTCTACCTAGCCTGAGCTAGGATTAAAGTATAAGTAGAAATCCAACTATGCACACTTGTAAGCAGCCCAAGTCAAGGTGTGGTACTGCCATAGTGTGTCACTGTATGGGCAAGATTTTAAGTCTGTTGCTCAAGCTATGCTCAGTGTGATACACAGTTGCTTCTGCTGCCTGCAGATCAATATGTGGACATCTCAGCTCGTTCACACAGTACAACATGTCTGTGTACATGCCAGCATGAAAATAATGGAGTAAACCTCTGAAACTGTAAGCAAGCTCCAATTAAATGTTTTCCTTTGCAAGAGTTGCCATGGTCATGGTGCCTCTTCACAGCAATGGAAACCCTAAGACAGTTGTTTCTTCCTTTGCTTTTTTTTTTCATTCAGATAAAATTTATGTCCTCCCATGCTATGTGAGGATGTGGGAAGGTGTCAAATTGAGGTTGTCATTCTTGGTGGCAGATAATTGTTAAGAAAATTCATAAACCATTAAAAACATATTTAAGAATAATCTCAAGCACATATGAATTATAAACTCTATTTTAGTTACTTTAGTATGTTATAAGCAATTAATATACACTTAAATGTCTTACATTGGTCTGTGCCAATATGTCTATGTGTAAGTATGTACATATAATGCCATAACTATGCAGACTAGAAGAGAGTATCAGACCATAGAAACTAGAATTAAGGACAGTTGTGGGTCTTCCAACATCAATGTTGTCCTCAGCTCATATATTCATTCAAGACCCCCCCCCCATACACACACACATTTTTTTAAAGCTTTTTCATGTCTTATATGGAAACTGAATAATCCTATATTGGCACACTAGATGCTACAAGAATTTACAAAAAGTATAATAATCACTCTATTAAGGGGTGCAGTGGAAAGAGAAACTCATGCATACAGAGCAAAGCAGAAACTGCTGCTGATCCAGCCACTGCTGATTCCATGCCAACTCCCTGCCACCCCAACCAAGAGCCAGAGAAAGTGAACACACAGATGGTCAAAAATACTATTCTATCTTATCTTAGCTAAGGTATGTTAGGTACAAGACAGACTCATCAGGATAGAACAGCTATTAGAATAATCTCTGTTATTATAGCCTGGACATTTAGTTATGTGTTTCTTGCTTGACTTTGTTATTATTGGTTTTAGTCCTGTTGTTGTGTCTTATGTTAGCCTTTCTTTCTCCTGGGAAATACTTGATAATTTTTCTTGCTGTATATAGTTTTGTTTAGACCTTCTTACTTACACAAAAGGGGGAAGTGTAGAGAGTGTGCTCTGCCCATGACCTTGGGTTTCTGACCTGATAGAGGCAGTGCTTCTAGTCTTTGATGGGACCCCTCTAAAGGAGAGAAGGGGGCAGTCTCTCTCTCTCCTTCTTCCCCTCTCTCTCACACTGTTTCATGCTTAGGGTGGTTGGACACCAAGCACTAGAGAACTGGTATGGCGTCAGCTGTGGCTTCTTCTTTGTTCTGTATTTATGAGTTTGTCTTTCCATTTCACCCCCTTAATAAATTGGTTATTACACCTTTTGTAAATTCATGAATTTACTTCATGAATATAATATTTTCTATTTAGCATTAGATATTAATATAATTATAAAGTCATGCCAAACAATGTTTTTATCACTAGAAAGTTAGAAACAAAAAATGGAAAGGAGTCATACTTGAAGAAAGCTCTAGTGCCTTTGAGTTTGTAAATATTCTTTTCCTAGTTCATAAAATTACATGTTCATTGCATTATGTTCTTTATAATTTTGTTATAAATTAAATGTCCTTAATGAGAAGAAAATTCTGTATACACTTCAAAATAAAACCATAATCCAATATATATGTCCAGTAGAAAATTCACGTATTAAGCATGTTTATATGTTATGTGTTGTTATAATCAGTATTTATGGAGAAGGTCTTTAAAGGGAGAAGAAGAGATACAATATGTTTGTATAATTATATATACATATATATAATTTGTATAATTTGTTTGTGTAATTATAGGCAGTGGTAGAAGTTAAATCTTGGATGAGTGATTCTTATGAGCATCTTCTGACTGTACAATATCTCCTTATATAGCCACTCTGACCAGTCATGACTTTCTCTTTTCAGTTGATTTTGCCTTTAAAGTGTCTGCTATTTCCACTGGCTAATCAGTATTTCCTCATAGCTGCAATGGAGTTCTCTATTGACTTTGATTACCTTTTTATTTCTTAGTGTTAGTCTGGGAAATTTAGACTTGACTGAGAGGTTCAATGATGCCAATTCACTTTGAAAGATTTTTTTTTTCTAGAATTATAGATGACCTAAAAACCTTAGTTGATTTTCTGACAGATAATTTTAGAATTCTATGATACCAGTGATTTCCACAAGCACTTTTGGGACTTATGTTAGAGACCCATATTTTAAAAATGGAAAAGCCTAAGACATGTAGTAATTTTACTAATCTGTCTATCAATCAGTCTATCTATCTTTCCTTCTATTTATTGTTACCTTTTTGCAATGACTCTCATTTTGTCCCCCAAAATGATATTTAATGATTGCTCTTAAACTTTATCTATGAAACCACAAGCAGTTAGAATTGAAATTTTTATTCTTCTTTAGAATGTAATAGTAGCATATGTGTTAATATATATTTCATTACTATAATAGAATATTAAAAAGTTAGACAGTATTATAAAGAAAATAGATTAATTTGGAGTCATATGTGTGATCCAAGATAGAGAACCACATCTGGTAATAGCCTTCATGTTGCAGAGTCCTAAAGTTTTACAAAGAGTATGATATGGCAAGAATAAGAAACTTGATATCTATGTCTATATAATCTGGTCTCTCAGTACCTTTGTGTAAATCTACCGAGGTTCAATGATGTAACCTATGATATTATAATCATATTCAATATTAATTATCTACCACTTGTTAAACTGTAGATGTTGCAGTTGAATTTCACTATGTTCTGGGATTTCTACTGTGCCATATGGCCATGCCCTATGAGGTTCACATCCCCTGTGGCTGTGCTCTAACCAACCCTGTACTTTCTCCTTAAGACACACAGACTTTCTTTAAGGCCAGACATGGTATATAGCTCTGCTCTCCCTTAAATCTTCCCCATATACCTCAAGACTTGCCAAAGTCAAACTCATGACCTAGAATCAGGATTTGTTCCACTTGGCCCTCCCCTTTGTGATTCTGTCATGCCACCAGCCCCAGTACTGTGCCTTCTAATTGTTGCCAGTTGTCCCTGTTGTCATTGTAATACATACCCACTCCTTCTGGCTCTGAGGATGCTTCCAGACCAACCATCTTGCTATCCAACCTCAATAATATGCACTGGATATACATACATACATACATACATACATACATACATACATACATACATGCATACATACATACATCAAAATAGAGTTCAATCCCAAATAATCAGAAAATAAAGTGAAATTCTTTCACATTAAGGGAATAATCCACTAAGAAGACATTACTATCTTAAAATATTATTAGTCAATCAGCCACAGATTATCTACAATACAGTAATTGCAGGTAACTTCAATGCCAAACTTTCATTAACCAATAGGTGTTTCAGACAAAAATGAACAGAGAAACACTGGAACTAAAGTAAATCACAGTCCAAACAGACCGAACATATTTACAGAAAATGTTTCCTAAACAATACAGAATATAAATTATTCTGAGCAGCATGTGTAATTTTTCTATTATAGTTTGCACACAGGATTGAAAACAAATACTAATAAGTTTAGAAAAATCAAAATGACATCAAGTGTTCTCTTTGACTAAAATGCAGTTAAATTAAGAAAACACAACAAATAAATGATATAAGGCCAGAAAAATCAAAAGAAGTCAAGGTTCACATCACAATAACAAAGTAACAGAAACAATAAATATAGGGAAATCAATGTGGCAGTTTGTCAGACAGATGGTAATTGATCTATCTCAAGATTCAACTATATAACTATTGGGTACACTTTATCTCACTACAGAGACACCTGTTCAATCATATTTATCACTGCTCTATTTATCATAGCCAGAAATTGGAAACAACATTGATTACATTAACGGACTAAATAAATGGATAAAGAAAATGCAGTGCATTTACACAATGGAATATTATTCAGCCATTAGAAAGTGAAATTCACCGGTATATGGGTGTAGTTAGAAAAGAAATCACCCTGAGTGAGATAACACACACACAGAAAGACAAATACAGTATGTATTCACTTACATATAGATATATACTGTATAGTGACTGATAAACAAGATACAATCCATATAACCACAGAGGTCACATACAGAATAAAGGACTAAAAGAGTGATAAGCCTGCAAAATATACTAATGAACTAGTGATTTTATTTTACTTTATTGTATTATTATTTCTTAGATGCCTGTTTGATTTTGAAGGAGAGACAGAAAGGGGATAGACCTGAATAGAATGGGTAGTTTGTAGGAACCTGCAGAAGTACAGGGTAGAAAAAAACATAATCAAAATATATTATATGAGAAAAAACTATTTTCAATGAAAGAAAATTTCAAAAAAGAAACTAAAACTATACACAAACTTGTGAAGATTAAACAACACACTATTAAATAGATCATTGAAGAAAACACATAAGCAGACATACTGAAATTAAATAATGAAAATGGAAGCATAACACACACACAGTCCTTTGAAGAATAATGAAAACAGTCTTAAGAGGTAAATCTATAATTTTAAATGTCTATAACTTCAAGAATCTTATTGAATTATACTGGTAATAGAACTCAAGAGTTTGGAAGCATAATAATTAACCAAACTAAGCCAGCAGGCAGAAAGAAAGAATATAATCAGGGATGACAGTAATGAAATGCAGACAAACAGCAAAATATCAAGAATCAATAATATGAATGATTAATCGAAAAGATATACCAGACTGATAAGCAGAATTAGCCAAATTAGCTGAAAGACAAGACCAAAATTAACAAAAATTAGTGACAAGAAGGGAGTTGTTAACAAAAGAGAAAAATGAAGTCAGAAAATCAGAAGAACATTCTTTCTGTTTGTTTGTTGAGACAGGGTTTCTCTGCATTGCTTTGGAGCCTATCCTGGCACTCATTCTGTAGCCCAGGCTGGCCTTGAACTCACAAAGATCTGCCTGTGTCTGTCTCCCGAGTACTGGGATTAAAGGCATGCACCACCACTGCCTGGCAGAAAAACATTCTTTAAAAACTTGTATTCCACTGTTGGAAAACCTAAAAAATAAAAATATTTTTAGATAGTTCTGGCCCACCAAAGATTAAACAAGATGAGATAAAAATGTAAGCATATCTATTACAACAACAAACAACCCAAGACCAGATAAATTCACTTTAAAATCCTAACAGTCTTTTAATACAGAACTAAAATCAATGATCCTAAAGTTATTTTCAAAAATATAGGTAGCAAGCACATGTATAAACTCCTGTGTACCCAGTATGACTCTAACATCAAAACCAGCAACAAAGGTGAAAACTATACATCAGCATCCCTCATGAATACAGATAAAAGAATTTTCAGTATAGTGATTACAAACTGAAAGGAGAAACATTAAGCAATATTCACCTTCATCAAATTAACTTATGCCAAAGATGGACCAATGTTTGGACATATGAAAATCAACAAATAAAATAAATCATATAAATGAACTTACAGACAGAAATCATATAATTATCTCTAGATTGTCCAATGAAAGTCCTAGAGAGAACAAAGTTTGAAGTATATAACTTAATCAAATAATGGTTATATGCACCAAATATTTTTTTTAATTTTGTAAAAATTAGTGTGTAATTTTTGAAAATTCATGTATATGTACAACATTTATATCATTTACCTTCCCCTCTCTCCCCTCCAATTCTTCCCATATTTGATGGTAGATGTCATTCAGTAAATATGTTTCTCTTATTGGTTAATGAATAAAGCACTGTTGCCCTATAGGGAAGCAAGATAAACAGGACTAAGAGACAAGGAGGATTCTGGGAGATGCTGTAAAAGAAAATCGAAATGTAGGACACAAGAGGAGTAAGAGGTACGGATCCTCTCTCCAGTAAGATAAGACCACATGGAAACACTTACATGAATAGAAATAGGTCAATATGTAAGCCAAAAAGAAACACTAGTAACAGGCAAACAGTTTCATAACTAATACAGTGTCTCTGTGTATTATTTGGGGCTGATGTGGCTGTGGGACCAGGTTGGTGAAAAACTGCTTCTAATAAAGTTCTGGTCACATGCTTTTAATTTATGATCTCCATTTTCTTTAATTATTGTTGTTTCATATGTGTATATTAAATTTGTAGATACATGGATTGAACTGGAAAAACTATATTAAGTGAGATAACCAAGACACAGAAACACAAATGCCACATATTCTCTGATGTGTGGGTCCTAGTTTTAAATCTTCCAATATTATATGCTCATCTCCTGGGTTCATAGAACACAAGAAAGGTTCACTGAGTTTGGGGACGCCTTAAAGGAGGGGGGTAATAAAACAAAGGTGATATGATAATTAAAGGGGGGAAAACTAGAGATGGAATGCCTTAAGCATGGATAGTGGGTAGAAGGGATGAATGAGGTAAGGTTTTGGAAGGGGTAGTTAACTAACATTATAATGTTAAGGTTATATGAGAAGTTCATAAGGAACCTAACTACTTTGTTAGCAAATTAAAACATATGAATTTTAAAAATACAGAAAGATGATAGCCGGCATGACTAGATAATGCTATTCCTAAAAGCCAAGGGTTATTAAACAAAACTGTAAATGCCAGGTGTGAGATTCTTTCTTAGGAGTTGTTTGTCATGGAGGTCTCCAGAACACTAAATGATCTTACTATTGCACTTGGATGCTGACCAGAACTAGTTGTTAAGGCCCTGTTTTTGAAGACACAACACACCTTGGTTGTAAGGTGTGGAGAAATCAAATTGGAACTGAGCTGGCAGCTTCCTCCCTGCTTGCTAACTTTCATGGTGGCAGAAGTTAATATTAAGGCTGCTGGTGAAGAAAAGACAAAGACATAAAAAAAAAAAAAAGCTGTGAAGCCAACACCAAACTCCTCATTGAGATGTACCCCCCTGAAATAGTCACATGCCTGTTGTGGGAGTAACCAACTGTTCTGTGATTTAATTCAAAGCCTGCTCCACGTAGTATTCATACCTAGCACTATATACCAGTCCCAAACATATGGCTAGGTCTTTGTTCCTAGGAGGAACTTAATACTGTTTTGTAGTTAAATTGACATGGCCTCTGTCTGTCTTCTAGATATTGAGTTTTATATCCATAAACAAAAACTACTCCCACCCTTCTTTTTGCAATGAGTGGTAGTGAATTCAGTGAAGCCCTTGGCTGTTCAAGTTGCTAAGAATAAATGATGGTTGAATGCGCAGCCCTAAACAGGAAATTTATGACATCTACTCTAAGGCTCAGGGAACTTTTTGGAAGAAGGAGTATAACAAATTTAAGAGCAAGAAGAAAGGAATGTAAGGCTATCTTCTGGGTGCTTTGCATTCATAGTTAACATGCTATCATAGCACTTGACCTGTAAAACTCAGCCTGTAATCAGTCAAACTTTGATGGGATCAGATCTCACATGACCTATATCTTTTGACTAAACTAATATCTACAAGGGGGTTATTGGAACGGGACAGTCATTGACTATATATATACCCATGGATTAGTTCGTGTCCTAGTTTGTTTCCTTTCACAAAAAGCAACTTGGGTAGGAAAGGGTTTATTTGGCCTACAGTTCTACATCATAATCCATAATCAAGAGATTTCAGAGAAGGAGTGCACGAAGGGATTTTGGAGCCAGAAACTGAAGCAGAGAGCATAGAGGAATGTTACTTACTGGTTTGTTCTTCCTGGCTAACTCTGCTTGTCTTCTTAGGCAACTCAGTACCCATACATATACATGGGTGGTACTTCCACAGTGGGTTAGGCCTCCCACATGAAATATTAATAAAAGTTCCCCCACAGACTTGCCAATGAAACTGTTGTGATAGAAGCATTTTCTTAATCATCTTTTCTTCTTCTTAGATGAGTCTAGCATGAATTGAGTTGAAAACAAACAAGTGAATAAAAAATGGATAATTACAAACTAATAATCCCATAGAGATGGCCCTGGTTAAACTCAGTGGGTAGCAAAATAGAACAAAATGAAAGCTTTTTGAAAGAGGGGTATGACAGGTGTGGGAGAGAGGAAAATCGGGATATGAATTATGAAAGTAACCATGATTCATACCTGTATAAATCTTTGAAATAACAAATTTAATAAAAGTAGGATAAAAAACCCATAGTATCCCATTTATATATATATATGTATATATATATGTATATATATATATATAATGATTTTGTTTTGTGTATCAATTCAAGTTGAGTTTAACCTACATAAAATTACAATAAAGAAAAAACTCAACACATAACTTTTGTGGAGATTCTCGCAGTACAACTGAATGATAAAACCTTCCATGATATGTTCTTACACATTTATTACCACATTTTATTTTTATTTAGCAGAGGTATTATAGGAAGTATAGTGCATAGGTTCTGAGTCCCTGGGCTCTTCAGTCTCTCTAACTCTTCCAAGATAATCTCACCCGAATCACCAGACTTCTAATTGGCTTAATTGGCACGCTTATTTTAATTTTTAGAAATGATTTTAGTCAAGAATTTGGATGCTGCAACTCAGCAGAGTACATAGGTGTAGGAATTACAACAATTTCTAAAACATTTGCTGTAGACAGCTAATCATCTTTATCACAACTTTATCTAGAGTTTATTCTGTTTTCAGAGTAACACTAGATTGTACTGAATAATTATTATTTTTTTTTCTTTGAGAGTCTTAACTAGTAACTGATGCCATGCTAAAACTGAGTGATAAATAGAAGAGAACAGAACAATTTTATCTTAATAGTTATATACAGGGTTTAGGAAAACAAACTAGCCACAAATGGTCTTATTTTAAACTACAAATAAAAAATCTTTTATGATCCTTAATACAAAGAAAATGTAATCATTGAAACATAATATGAAGTTGTGATCTGTACAAGGAATAAAAGAAGGTGACCCAACAGAGTGGTAATCAGCTAATATAAGCCCTTCTCTCAATTTTCTTCTTACTTTCTATTTATTTGTATTTTCAGATTGCAAAGCTTGAAGAGCTATCACTGGCACTGTCCATACAGATTAGTTATTGAGGCATAGAACTGTAGATAAGTGTAAAGTGTGTTTCTGATGAAAACAAAGTATTCAATAGAGTTTTTTTGTTTTTGTTTGTTTGTTTGTTTGTTTGTTTTTACTAAAGGTAACAAGAGTAGTATACACGATTGCATTCAACACTTTGGGTCCGTATGTTAACTCTACACTGTGGACCATGTGAGAAGTGGAAATCATATACTGAGATCACATGTGATAATTCCTGAAACCTAAGAAAAATTATGTAATGGTGTACATTTGTTTGTGCTATATTTACTTAATGAGGTGAGGATATGTGCTTACTTATGCAAAGATGTGCTGCATTTATTTTACCTTGCCTGCCTAAGGTACCTGATTTGTTTAATAAAAATCTGACCAGTCAAAAGCTAGGCAGGAAAGGGATATGTAGGACTGGCTGGCAGAGAGAATAATAGGATGAGAAATATCGGCTTGAGAAGAAGGGGAAATAACAGGAGACAGAGAGGGAGATGTCCAGGGCCACCCAGCCATACAGCCCAATCCATCCAGACATGAGTAGCAATGAAAGTAAGATATACAAAAAGTAAAGGTAGTACGTCCTGAGGTAAAAGGTAGATAAAAGAATAGGTTTTTTAAAGTTAAAGGAATTAGCCAGAAACGCGCCTAAGCTAGGCCTAGCATTCATAATAAGAAGTCTCTGTGTCCTCATTTGGAAGCTGGTTGATGGTCCAAATGAAAAAGCCTGGTACACAAAACTATGAGTCAAGTGAGTTTCTAGAATGTTTTGTTACTACAAAAGAAAGAGGTTACTACAATATGTTGTATTCTCTTTGTAGGGTGTACAGGTCAGCCAAAGAAACCCAGTCTGGATCTGAACCCAGAGTCAGTGAAAGAAGCACATCCTGTATCTGAAACCTGAGAAAGTGAAAGAAGCACTTTTAGTCCTGAACCTAGAGCCTAAGAAACATACTTTGACACACTTTGACCCTAGACCCAGAGCCAGTAAAAGAAATATGCCTTGGCCCCAAAACTAAAGCCAGAAAGCTAAAAAAGGCCAGTGAAAGAAACACAGTTTGTCCCTGAATCCAGACCCAAGTCTGTCCTTGACCAACTGAACTCGAAACCAACCAATCCCTGAGCAGGAAACCAACCAACCCTGAGCACCCTGACTCTGAACCCAGAGCTAGTCAAAGAAACACACCCAGGATTTGAAACCTGAGCCAATGAAAGAAACACTTTTTCCCTGATTTTGAAACCAGTGCCAAAGAAACGAAACACACTTTGTCCGTAGAATGAGAGCCAGTGAAAGAAATACACCCTGGCTCTAAAATTAGAGGGGAAAGCCAGTTTAAGAAACATAGTTTGGCCCTAAAATCAGAGCCAACTCTGCCCCTGACCAACTAAAACACAAAACTAATCAATCCCTGAGGAGGAAAACTAACCAACTTCTCCCCGGGAAAATTTCACCCCTAAGAAGTCCTATATAAATCCCTCTTCTTGTTCAGTTGTTGGCTCTCTTTTCCCACCTTGGCAGAGGAAGCCACTCTTCTGGACTCGATCCCAAATAAATCTCTTTCTCACAAGAGTCTTGGGTGAAGATTTTCATTTGCAGGTGCAGAATAGAAGAACCTTGCTGAGACGATCCCTTATGGAAGTTGAACAAGGATGAGCAGGAAAAAAAAAAATAACAACTGTTCGCAGGAGGGGGAGGAGATTGCTACATTTCTGCAGGGCCTTCTGCTTTAGCAGAGTAGAGCAGAAGAAGTAACATCTTGGGCAGAAGAAAAAGCAAAGAGCCCTGCTAGTATATTCTCTTAGGGGAACAGAGCAGACCTCAGCTATAATGGCTCTCTCTAGGAGAAGAGCAAGATTGCTATACCCTGTTGGGAGTCCATGCCCCAGTGTATCCCAGCTTCAGGTAGCCTGGTTTCCCAACAAGTCAGAGCACCTTACCCTCCTGGATCCCATTGTGAGCTGTCCTATTGTAGTTCCTGCCTCCAGAGCTGCCCTACTGTGCTCTAAGTAGTCTACCTTCCCAATAATTCAGAACACCTTTGCAGCTCCAGAGGGGTAACACCCACACTTCTTTACACTCTCCTAATATCAACTGACATCATAAAACAATGAAGTGATCTATGCACTCAAATTCATGAAAAAAATTTAACCATGACTCTGCTACTTATAAGCAATGTGTATGTATGTATGTATATATATATATATATATATATATATATATAATATATATACATATATATGTGTGTGTGTGTGTATATATATATATGTATATATAATTTAAATTTGAAACAAGCTTGTTTTGCATGTCAATCCCAGTTCCCTCACCCTCCCATCCTCCCCTATTCCCCACACCAACCCCCATCCCATCCCCTTTCTTCTCCCCAGGGAGGTTGAAGGCTTCCATGGGGATCTTCAAAGACTGTCATATCATTTAAGTAAATTGGGAGTTTTGGGGGGGAGAGAGGGAGTTAGGAAAAAGAGGAGGAGTGAGGTGGGAATGAGGGAGCAGGAAGATTGAGTCAGGGAAAGAATACAGCAGAAAAAAAACAAGAGATACCATAATAGAGGGCCATTATAGGTTTAAAGAGAAATCTGGCACTAGGGAAATATCCAAAGAGCTACAAGGATGACCCCACTTAACAATCTACGCAAGAGTGGAGAGGCTACCTTAAATGCCCTTCCCTGATAATATGATTTATGACTACCTCACATGTCATCCTAGAGTCTTCATCCAGTAGCTGATGGAAGCAGAAGCAGAGACCCACAGCTAAACACTGAGCAGCACTCTTGGAATCAGTTGCAGACAGACAGGAGTGATGAGCAAATGGGTCAAGACCAGGCTGGAGAAACCCACAGAGACAGCTGATCTGAAAAAGGGGGAGCTCATGGACTCCAGTCTGATACATGGGAAACCAGCATAGGACCGACTCGGATTCCCTGAATGTGGTGTTAGTTGGGAGGATTGGGCAGTCTATGGGGCCTCTGGTAGTGGATCAGTATTTATCCTTAGTCTACAAATGGACTTGGAGAGCCCATTCCACATAGAGGAATACTTCCTTAGCCTGGAGACATGGAGGAAGGCCTGGGCCCTGCTCCAAATGTTTTTCAATAAGCAATGTTTTTCAATAAGTCACTAACCACTTGGAACTTCCACACTATTTCCTCTAAAATTAGCTTTAATAAATTTTGTTATATTTACATTTTGACTTTTCAATAGAATGCTATAAAAGTTTTTCAAATGTTCTTTATAATTATAATGAAGAATTAAGAATGTAGGTGAAAATTCTTTCAGGAAGTTTGTTTACATTATTTAAACTATTTTAGAAGAAATATATTCTATTAGTGTTTTATATGTAATTAAAATATTCATTTTTTAAAAAAATATGACACATGGACTCTGATTTTAATATGGTTTTTCGTTATCTTTCTGTTTCACTTTAATTATTACAATTATATGTAATTTTCTGTGAGTTCTTTATAAAATAATATTTAAAATTCTAAATCCATAAACTCTAAAAGTATACTATTTTACTGTTTTCCAACTGAATTTTATTATTGCTGTAGGATGCTGTCTACATTCCTTTAAATGCAATGTAAAAATGTATTGTTTTGGTGCCTCCAATGAACTATGTTCTCTTCATTTTTTCCAAATTAACTACAAACTTATTCAGGTGATAAGCAATGGTGAAAGGAAGACTAAAAATCATAATATATAATGATACTTGATAAAAATTTGCAAATGGAGTACTTCTTTGGAACTTCCTTTGATGAATTCAGCTAAAACTCTTTCAAATGCAAGAAAGGCCACATGCTTGGGCTATTGCTGTATAACAAAACACCCTGAAATTTAACATCAAAAAGCAATCTGTTGTGTATTGGCTGGGTGGTTTTTCTGCTTAATGTGATGAGGGTGACTGGGGCATTAGGGCAGCTAGAAAGTCCAAAGATTTATTCACATGACTGGCAGTAGACTGTGCCAGATGTCTGGGAACACAGCTGGGGATGTTGGCAAAGGATCTTTTCTGGTTTCCAGGCATGTATTTCCACACTGTGCTTGGGATTCTCCCAACTTTGCAGCTGGCTTCCAGGGAGTGCTGCTTCAATAAGTTATCATATTGCTTAACATCACAGAGAAATATTCTATGGGGGAAAGTTCACAGGAAAAGGTAATAAGATATTTGCGAAAAAATAACATTAAAAAATCTAGAATACTATATATTCATTCCATAGAAGAGGAATGTTAGAATAGGGAGACTACCACTATATAATTCTACTAGTGAACAGACTAAAAAGATTAACAATATGAAACCACAATGTAAGAAGATAATAAAATAAATCACATTAAGTAGCAAAGATTGTAATCAATGAAAGTAAGTTCACAAGAAAGCATAATAAATAAGAGTGAGGAAAAAGTTCTCAAATCTGTATTTTACATAGAAAAATAAAAAAGGATTTAGGAATAAAGGATAGAAATTGGATAGAGGATATAAATTGAAATAATAGCAATGATACATTTTCAAATAAAAAGAAATTATTCAATCTTCCTGCATCTACATGCCCACCTATCCCCTTCTCTTCCTCGTAACACCCCCCCCCCATGCTCCCAATTTGCTCAGAAGGTCTATATCCCTTTCCACTTCTCCAGGGGATCATGTATGTCTCTCTTAGGGTCCTCCTTGTTTCCTAGCTTTTCTGTCGTGGAATGTAAGCTGCTTATCCTTTGCTCTATGTCTAAAATCCACATATGAGTGAGTACATACCATGTTTGTCCTTTTGTGAATGGGTTACCTCACTAAGGATGGTTTCTTCAAGTTCCATCCATTTGCCTGCGAATTTCAAGATTCCATTGTTTTTTTGTTTTCAATGATAAAGCCGATAGAGAGTAAAAGTGGAGTAATACTGGACATTTATATATCATCCCTGGGATGTGAAGTTCCCAACCCAATTAATCATTTTGTTTTGTTTTACTTTTGAAGCTTTCATCAAATCTAGTATATAGCTGATGTGGCCTTGAACTCTCCATGCCTTTCTGTCTCTACCTACCATGTGCTGAAATTACAAGATTATGGCACCATATCTGGCCTTACTTAATATGAGATTTTTTTTACATTTATTTTTAACTATTTTAATTGAAATAGACTTATATCACTTCCCTCCTTCATTTCCTTCCTCCAGCCTCTCACAGCTTCCTTCCCTTTGACATCTTCCATTCCCCACAACTCTTAAGTTGATAGCCTCTTTTACTTTGAATACTCTTATTATATGTGTATGTATTAATCTATGTAGAAATACAACTAGGTGAGTCTGTTTTTGTTGGTGATGTGTATATTGTTTCAAAGCTAATTTCCTGGCTAATTTTATTTCAATATAACACAAGCTGAAGTTATTTGGGAAGATTGAAAAGTGGCCCCCATAAGATTTGTCTGCAGGCAAGTCTATAGTGCATTTTCCTAATTACTGATTGCTGTAGGAGAGCCCTGTCCATTCCAAGAAGTGCCATCTCTGGATGCAGGCTGAGTAAGATAGAGTTAAGCAAGTCAGAAGCAGCACTTATCCATAAGCTATGTTAAGTTCCTTCCTCTAAGTTGCTGCCTTGAATTCCTACCTAGACTTCCCTGGATGATGGACTGTGATATGGAAATTTAAGTGAAATATAAATTTTCCTCCCCAAGTTGTTATTGTTCATGGTGTTTTATCGCAATAATAGAAACACAAGAATAGAACTTAATGAGATGGAATCAGTGGTATAGCATGATAAATGAATAAGCATGCAATAAACTTAATTAAGAAACAATAGAAGACAAAAGCATTAAAAATTGGAAGGATGCTGGAGAGATGGCTCAGCTGTTAAGAAAGTTAATTGCTCTTTCAGAGGACCCAGGTTCAATTACCAGCATCAACACAGTGGCTTACAACTATCTGTAACTCCAATTCCAGAGAAACCAATACTCTTTTCTCATCTTTGTGGGCAACAAACACACATGTGGTATCCACACATGCCTCCAGGCAAAAATCCATACACATAAAAAAAATAAATCTCAAAAAAAATTGAAAGAAAATGTACTTACAGATGCTATACAGATTTAAAGGGAAAGGACATCTATAACTATACACCAAAAAAAATTGAAAACTTAAAACAAAATGATAATTATAACTGATGAATAATCCAACTAAGAAAATACAATAATAAGCAATTAAATATTTCACCCATTGAACTCCAATAATTTTTATAAATAAAGGAATAAAGAATAGTACAGGGTTACTAAGATACTAGTTATTAAGCATATTAGTTATTTTTTTCTGGTTGTGACAAACAACATAGAAAAGCCAACTTAATTAAGGAAAGAATTATTTTGGCTCATAGTTTGAAGGGATATATTGCATCATGGAAGGGAAAACATGGTATTGAAAACATGATGTCACTAGTCACAGTGAATCAAGCTTCAGTCAGAAAAGAAAGAGGTGAATATTGGTACTTAGCTTGCTTTTTTGTCATTTTATTGAGTTCTATATTCCAGCCTCTGGGATATCATTACCCACATTCTGGGTGTGAATTTCCCCTCAGTAAAAGCTCTCTGGAAATACTGTCACTATATCATTCACAGGTGTGTCTTTTAGGTGCATCTAAATTCAATCAAGTTGACAATGAAGATTAAACATCACAATAAAGGAAGGCATGCAAAGGAAAAGCGCAGTTGATTAGTATTAAATTAGAGTCATTATACTGCTGAATGGTATTAGAGCTAATGGAGAAAAATGGAGCTGAAGTAACTAGAAGGGAAACAATAAAGAAGAGGGAGGTAAACCTCAAACATTGCCAGCAACTGTAGGCTGTGATAAGAAGAACCCGAATGCTTTGAAATAGTATTTCAAGAGAAAGAAATAGAAGAGTAGAAAGGGAGCATGGAGAGAAGGGGGTATGGATGGGACAAAGATAAAGAAAAGTGGAAGAGAAAAAGAAAGAATAGTGCAGGGCAACCAATATATTAAATGAAAATTAATAAACTCTTTGTGGTCACTTTTCAAAGCACAGGTGCAAACTGTCTCTGCCTTTACTTTCCTGGCTGCAGATGAAGCCTAAATTTCCCCTATCTTACTTTCCCTTCTGTTCCTATTTTGGCCACTGTCCTTAATGAAAGCAGAAACATTCTAATAATACCATGCTTCCTGTGTTGATGTTTGTGTTTTCTCCAAAACTGTAGGTATAGCTCATGGGCTGGACAGTGGGATTTATAAATAAAGGTTTCTCTCAGTCTACAGGGACTTGCAGATAGCAAGGTTTCCACTTGTGTTCTTTAAACCTTAACCATTTTTAAACATTTGCCAGTGTTCATCCATCCCTCTTCAGAGGAATTAAAATGTCACCATGTAGTCTGTGGTTTATATCAGATTTTTCCCATCATATTTCAGCTTTGTATTGCTGCCCCTTTCAAATGATGAGAAGACAGTTTCCCCTCAGCATATACATAATATATAGACAACAAGATTCCTAAATTTGTTCAGTGATTTATCTAATATTGATTGGCTCTTTATTAATTTTTTAAATCAACTGTTGGCTTCTTTTCATACCTTGACAAATGCGGATAATGCTAGCATAAACACTGGTGTAGAAAGATCTGTTCAACATACTGATTTCATTTGTTTGGTGGTACATACCCAGAAGATAATGTGGCTGGTGAATAATGTACCTCAATTTTAAAAATTTGGAAGAATTTCCAATGCAGTTTTCTCTACAAGATCCAATATTTACTTCTATCATAAAGAGTCAAATCGCTCAACTTCTCCCCTGTTTCTTTTATTGAAAATGGATTCTTCTTTCATACAATACATTTAAACTACAGCTTCCCCTCCTTGCACTCATTTTAGCACACCCCAACTACCCTCTCCCACAGATCAACTCTGCCTCCATTTCTTCTTCAGAAAAGACCAAGACTCCAAGAGATTGCAGCCAAACAAGACAGAGCAAAATACAAAAAGACAAGACAAAAAGCCCTCATATCGAGGTTGAACAAGGCAACCAAATAAAAGTAAGAGTAATAGGGACCCAAGAGCAGGCAAAAGAGTCAAAGATACACCTGCTCCCACTGTTATGAGTCCTGCAAGAACACCAAGCCAAGAGGCATAACATATAGGCAGAGGACCTAGTGCAGACTCACGAATGCCACCTATTTGCCACTTAAGTCTCTATGAGTCCTGAGGAAGAGTCCCAAGAGCAATCAGAATAAACATTTGCAATTTTGATTTTATTTTTTATAATTTATTTACTTTTTAAGTTTCATTTTACATTCAAACCTCAGTGATCCCTCTCACCCCTCCTACTGCCCCCTCCCCACCAGCCTACTGCCCCATCCACTGGTCACAAGTAAGGGCTCCTATGAGGAGTCAACAATGTCTGGCATATTAAGTTGGGACAGAACCCAAGCCCCTTGATTTTATTTTTATAATAATCATGCCAAAAAGAGTAGGCTGATTATGTCATTGTATTTTCAGGGTGCATATCACTGGTAGGTACTCATGTTGAACATCTTTAGCAAACATTTAGACAGTGAAATTTTTGGTCTTTGTAATATAATTTGAAATTAGTAACAGTGACATTTACAGGTTTGTTCTTCTTCCTCAATATGTTTTTGGTATTTTTCTTTTGAGATCTTTTGCCAGTTTTTATGAATTTGTAAAAAAAAAATGGTTATTGGGATTTTAATAGACTTTGTGGTTTTGTTGGTTGTCCCCTTTGATTAATGTGGGTATTTTCAACAGGATTTGTTTGTGGATATTACATAAATACTAGGTTGAGTTCTAAGCCTCTGATATTTATGTTCTCTTGCCATTTTCCCAGAAAAGTTGTTAGACCATGCATATATTTTGTAGTAATTATGTAACACAAAGGTTATTGGACAAGGTAAATAGTATAAATCTGAACTTCAACCAATTATAGAGCAACCATATATTTACTAATTCTGCATTCATCATAACTGATTATCAAAGGTGCTGTTTCCTTTTACCCATAGGTAGGCAGATATTTTCACTATGTTACCAATAGAATCTCAGCATTATGCAGGTGTGTCATTTCTAAATCCACACCTTTCATGAACTCAATGCCTCTTAAAATAATGAAACTTCAAATATGAGTCTTTTCCTTGTAAAGACAGGAATACACACCCCTTCCTCTTTGTTGCTTTAGATTTCTGTTTCTTCACTTTGTTTAGTTCCCTAGGAATTTCTTTAATTTTATCCCTTTGTGTATTTATTTGAAATTATGTAGTTTTGCTTTATTCCACTTTTCTTAGAGAGATTAGATTTGAATTTTTGCTTTGCTGGGAGAATTTTTATATTTAGTCTGCCATGATGCTAAAGACAGCAATTTATACTCTTTTATTTAATCATGCACATTTATCTGCCTTTTTAGCTTATTGTCTTCAACTATAAATCAGAACACACATTTTGTTATAGATTAGCTTAAATATATATTCTATATAATTATATAAGTATCTAAAATATAAATTATGAATTGTATCTATATAATCATGTAAGTAACTAAAATGTAAATTATGAATTATAAATACTCCAAAATTAAATGTAACAAATATATTTTAATATAAAATTATCAATATTTATCTATAACCATATGATGTTTTTCTATTTCTTGCTTTCTTGATACCTTCTAGACATTTCTCTGCATTGTGCACAGTTTTTGCCCATGGCACAGCTAGAAACATAAGCCAATAGGGATTTTCAATGCTATGACAGAATCAAATCATTCTGTCATCTAGACCAGAAAATGAACAATAAACTTGGTGACAGTTAAGAAAACTAAAGACTCAACATACTCTCATAACTTGTACTACCCCTCCACACATGGAGATTGCAGTCCCCATGTCAGAGGTCTTAAATGTCAAAACATATTGCCAGGGATGTGAAAGATAAACACATGGATGACTTTGAACCTCACTACAGAATATCAGCTAAGGACAGTTTTTCCGATGTTTTTGGTATATTGTCTTTTTATTTGCAGAAAAACCTCTCAGATTTTGCGACATCAAATATTATCCTAGACTAATACTACCCACAATGACTGGAAGCTAATATTTCATGTACTCATTACATTTTCTTTCTTTTAAGAATATAAATTGTCTAGCTCAAAAACCTTTCCTGAAACTAATATAATTCAGCCATTTCTTTCCATATCTTCCTACTTCAACTTGGTAGTCTACAGTGTCTTGCTTGGGATCTGTATCTTTGCAGCTGTCTTTTCAATGTTTCTTTTCACATCAAAATGTTCAAATGAATGACAGCTGGATATGTAGAAAACAAAAGAAATGTTTCCCATTTTTGACCCAACAAAGAGTCTTGTATGTATTGACATTAAGAAAAATAAGAATTATTTTTCATGTACAATAAGGCAAGCCTATAAAGAGGATATTATATGATTTATAGTTGTATTATAAATATTCTGAATTTTTCAATACAAGACATGCTCTTTGTAAATTTAACTTCAAAACGTGATCATAGAATTACTTGTTTTCGATTTATTGACTTTAAAGTAGGAAATACCACTTCACATCTATGTCATTAAATATGTTCACATTTGCATGTAGTAGAAAAACACATCTTATGTGTACTGAAATCAGTTAGCACATGAGGGATCAGGAAGATTGAATGGAGGGATGAATAGAGAGCAAGAAAAGAGACACATCAATAGAGGGAGTCATAATAGATTTAAAGAGAAATCTGGCACCAAGGAATTGCACAGAGATTCACAAGGATGACCCCAACTAGGAATTTAAGCAAAAGTGGAGAGGCTACCTTAAATGTTCTTCCCCTATGATCAGAATGATGACTACCTTAAATGCCATCCTAGAGCCTTTATCCAGTAGCTGATGGAAGCAGAAGCAGACACCGACATTTAGACACTGAGCCAAACTCTGGGAATTCAGTTTCAGAGAGGGAAGAGTGATGAACAAAGATGGTCAAGACAAGGCTGGAGAAACCCACAGAAACAGCTGATCTGGACAAGAGGGAGCACATGGACCCCCAGACTGGTAGCTGGGAAACCAGCATAAGAACAAACCAGGCCCCCCGAATGTGGGGGTCATCTAGGAGGACTGGGCAGTCTATGGGGCCTCTGGCAGTGGAACCAGAATGTATCCCTAGTGCACGAATGGACTTCAGGAGCCCATACCCCATGGAGGGATACTCCCTTAGCCTAGAGACACGGGGAAGGGCCTAGTTCCTACCCCAAATGACTTGAGATTTCAAAGATCACTCATGGAAGGCCTCACCCTCCCTGGGGAGTAGATGGGGCATGGGATGGTGGGACGGTGGGTGGGGGAAAGGGAGGATGGGAGGGAGAGGGAATGGGACTGATATGTAAAATAAGATTGTTTCTAATTTAAATAAAATTTATCAATACAAAATTAGTTCATGTCTTATATTTCCAACTAATCTTTTACTCAGAGTCATCCTGACCTATGGATTTCTTTTCATCAATTACATACATACTAATTTTATCACTTACCTCTACATCAACTAATCTACTTTGATAGGAAGGAATATGTCCTCATGTTTAATCTTTGCTATCATATAGTCATTGCTGGAAATAGTTGGCATTTAATAAATTTTGATTGTACTGAATCTACTTAAATGTCTACACTGAACATCATTTATGTTTCAAGAAACATAATTTCTGTTTGGCTTTGTAGAAATACCTATAATTCCAGGACCTGTAGCACCTATGTGCAAGAATTGCTATTTCTAAGACAGCCAAGATTACACAGTGAAAACCTGTATCCTGTCTCAATAAAGAGAAAAGGAGTCAAAGGGAGCATAAGAAGGACAGAGGGAGAGAGAGAGTGAGTGAGAGAGAGAAAAATAGAAAAGAACAAAATTAGCACACATTTGTTCACAGAAAAATTAATTAATTCACTTCACTTTATTTTTCATAATCTTATATTTTCTATTATTCTTTGACACATATGAAGGTAAATTTGCAGATAGATATGTATGCTAACGCTTGTGGGGTTGATACCTGAAAATGGCCTCTGATCTAATGCAGGCAGCACTATATTGTGTTAGACCTCTTATAATATGAAAGGGTAGATGTGCATTTTCAATGGCAACACACATTTTACTCAATGCAATTGATTTATACATGGCTGCAGTAAGCCAGCATGCTGGCACCAATTCAGAATTTCTTCATGCTTCTCGGAACAGTTAAAATGTTTCCACAGAGGATTAAACACTGTTGCTCATAGGAAAGAAAGAGGAAGGAGAACCAGATTTATCTGTTTAAATGACTTGACAGAACCTTAATCTTGATCATGTAATATCAATGGCAGTTATATTACCAGATGAGCTTAATTTCTCACAGAGCAAAGCATATCTTTCTGTCTCTGTCTCTTCCTCTCGCTCCCTACCATGTGTGTGTGTGTGTGTGTGTGTGTGTGTACATGTGCTTATGTTTGGTTCACATAATTTGATTTGTGTATGTATGTACTATCATTGCTTTTTTGTGGTAATTTAATTCTAGCTATTCTATATAATAAAGAAACATGATTATAAGAATTTTAGAAATGTTTTCATACAGAAATACCACAATCGTTCAAATAAATGAGTACCATTATTAAGAAAAAGTCCCTCTCCACTGGAAATTTGTCTTCTAAAATAATTTCTTCTAAATTAAATCTGTACATTGCTTCGATTTTCTTAAATTCCCATTATCTTATATGCTAGCCATTGCTTTATACTTTTATTAATGTCTCTTATCAATAAAATGGTCATAATGATACATACTTAAGAGTGAACATGTAGTCTGATTGTTTTGGACAGGATATTTAAATATTTAAGAATTGTGCGTACTACCAGATCACCATTAAAAGGAATATAAAGTTAAAAAAAAGTCTGATCGATTAGTTGTTGTGGCTTTTTTTTTTTTTTTCTGTAATTCAGGAGGATAGTGGCAATAAAGTAAGACCATAATTGTGTATAGAAAAAGGAAATATTCATGACAAAATGTAAAAATATGATTATAGTTAGGAGTGACTGGTAGAGGAAGCCAAATTTCTAACTGGCTCTACTGTGTGTATAAGTCCTGGGGCAGAGGAACAATGAGCTTTCTTTAATCTTTCTCAGGTAAATGTGTTTTGACAATATTAATTGCCAATTGCCTCCTCGTATCTCCATCCTACTGCATCTGACACTTCCTTCCAAATACTCTCCTACTTTCCCTCTTACTTCTGTCTTATGTGTTGGTCACAGCTGTACTATGTTTAGGACTCAATTCTCTTTTATCTGTTTTTCAATATTTAAATACTTTGGTCCATAACTTAAATGCTATATTAGAACTTTTAGGCAATTATATACTAGTGACACACTTATTTTCATTTTCAGATATATTGATACTTATAGAATTAATTTACTCACATTAGAAATTAAATCATGTAATTCCAGATAAAATGCTTTTAATTATTACTATTTCAGAAAGCCAGGCTCAGTTAATGGTGACAACTGTTGGCATTTGAAGAGCATGTTAGTCAGAATGGAACATGTTCTCCATTGGCTCAGATGTTGAACACTTGGTTTTCAGTTGGTGGCACTGTTTGTGAAGATTTACATGGTGTTGCAATATTGCTGGAGGAAATATGTCACTAGAGGCAGGTTTTGAGAGAATGGAACTTCACTCTACTTGTAGTTGGCTACCTCTGCATTTGCATTGTCCAAGCATTTAAGGAAGTGAGCTATAAAGTTCCTGCTCCTGCTGCCATGCCTGCTGCTTGTTACTATACCTCACCACCATGATGAAATGTTATTGTTTAATTCAATGAAATTTGCTTCAGAAAATAACTAATGTAAAAATCATCCAAATAGCCTTAAAGAAATGTTCTAAAATATGATAAACTATCCAAATCTTTAAATATTATTTTCTTTACCAAACATGTTCTAGTTATTACATTTAAATTTCACAGCCAACATCTTAGATAAGTAGCAGGCTATTTTTTTCATAACTTAAATATGCGTTATATGCAATAGTAACAAGACCACCCATATTGACCACAAACAAATCAAATTATCTTAGCTCAAAATGTAGCTTCTCCTGTATAGTCAATTTGGTTTTCTTATCCCTCTTTTTTTCCAGACTCCCTATGAAGATGAAAGTATTTATGTTGATCTTGGAAACAAGGAGATTTGTAATACAAAGTCAGTAATTGCTTACCACTCTAAAGGTGGTAGAATCTGAGATTTTGGAGTTTAAAAATGAGGTGAACAAAATACGGGTAGCACAGACACTGAGATCAGAAATAAATGGAACCTCTTGAAACTGAGAAACTTCTATAAGGCAAATGACACAGTCAACAAGAAAAAGCAGCCCACAGAATGGGAAAAGATCTTCACTAATCCTACATCTGACAGGGGGATTGTTTCCAAAATATACAAAGAATTCAAGAAGATAGCCTCCAAAACACCAAATAACCCAATTAAAAAGTAGGGCACAGAACTAAAGAGAATTCTCAAGAGAGGAATCTAAAATGGTTGAAAGACATTTAAGAAAGTGCTCAACATGCTTAGCCATCAAAGAAATGCAAACCAAAACAACTCTGAGATACCATCTTAAACCTCTCAAAATGGCTAAAATCAAAAACCACCAATGAAAGTTTATGCTGGGGAGGATGTGGAGAAAGGAGAACACTCCTCTACTGATGGTGGGAGTGCAATATCATACAGCTACTTTGGAAACCTGTATGCTGGTTCCTCAAGAAAATGAGATCAGTCTATCAACTCTTAGGCATATACCCAAAGGATGCACACTCATACAACAAGGGCATCTATTCAACTATGTTCATAGCAGCATTATTTGAACAGCCAGAACTTGGAATCAATGTCCTTCAATTGAAGAATGGATAGAGAAAATTTGGCACATTTACATAATGGAATACTTCTCAGCAGAAAAAAAAAATTGAATCTTGAAATTTGCAGGAAAATAGATGGAACTAGAAGAAACCATCCTGAGGGAGGTAAACCAGTCACAAAAAGACAAACATAGTATGTACTCACTCAAATATAGAATTTAGAGATAGAACAAAGAATTACCAGCATACAATCCACACTACCAGAAAAGCTAGGAAGCAAGGACTAAAAGAGAGATTTGCATACCCCCCCCAACCCAGAGAAGGGGAAAGGGACAAGATCTCCTGAGCAAATTGGGAGCATGGGGAAGGTGAGAGGGAATAAAGTGAAATAGAAGGGTAGGAGAGGAGAGGAGAACATGAGGGAACAGGAAGATTGAGTCACAGAAAGAATAAAGGAGAACAAGAAAAGAGATACCATAATAGAGGGAGCCATTATAGGTCTAAAGAGAACTCTGCCACTAGGGAAATGTCCAGAGATCTACAAGGATGACCCCAACTAACAATCTTAGCAATAGTGGAGAGGCTCCCTTAAATGCTCGTCCCTGATATTAAGATTTATGACTACCTTATATGCCATCCTAAAACCTTCATCCAGTAGCTGATGGAAACAGAAACAGAGACCCACAGCTAAACACAGAGACAAACTCCGTAAATCCAGTTGCAGAGAGGAAGGAGTGATGAACAAATGGGTCAAGACCAGGCTGGAGAAACCCACAGAAACAGCTGACCTGAATAAGAGGGAGTTCATGGACCCCAGACTGGTAGCTGGGAAACCAGCATAAGACTGACCCACACCTCCTGAATGTGGGTGTCAGTTAGAGGACTGGTCAGTCTATAGTGCCTCTTTTAGTTGATCAGTACTTATCTCTAGTGCTCAAATTGACTTTGGGGGCCCATCTACCACAGAGGGATACTCTCTTATCCTAGACACATGGGGGACACTCTCTTATCCTAGACCCTGCTCCAAATGTTGTGACAGACTTTGAAGATCCCCCATGGAATGCCTCACCCTCCCTGGGGAGCAGAAATGGGATAAAATAGGGGACTGGTGGGGGGCAGAAGAGGAGGTGAGGGAGAAGAAACTGGGATTCACATGTAAAACAAGTGTATTTGTAATATAAGTTAAAATAAAGTATACTGTAAAAGAAGAAAAGTGTGTAACATAAAGGGATATAATATATATGATGGGAGATGTCATTCTGTAAATATGTTTCTCTTATTGGTTAATGAATAAAGCACTGTTGGCAAATAGGAAGGCAAGATAGGGGGAACTAGGAGACAACGAAGACTCTGGGAAATGCAGTGGAGATTCAAGATGTAGATCCTTGAGAGAGAAGAGGTCCGGGCCCTCTCTCTGGTAAGATAAGACCACGAGAACACTGAGATCAATGGAAATGGGTTAATATTTAAGACAGAGTAAGCCAATAAGAAATGCAAGTAACAGGCCAACAGCATTATATCTAATACAGTATCTGTGTATTATCTGGGGCTGACATGGTTCTGGGACCAAGCTGGAGGGAAAACTGCTTGTAACATATATATGTGTGCATAGGCTATATAGCAAATAAGTTCAGATATTTCAAAACATCCCAATATTTGTTGCTGAAAATAACAAGATAGAGGCTAGTTGACTTCTCTATAAATGCCTATATAAGACACAGGCTCATTTGATTGAAACTAATTTTTTTTAAAGATTTATTTCCCCTTTCCTTTATTTTGCAAAGCCATTTATCTTAGAATTAGTACTTGAAGCTTCTCTCTCTGTGTCTTAATGATGCAAAGTATTTCATCCCACCTGATAATCCTCATGAACTTCTTCATTGAGAATACTGCTACTGTCACTTCATAATACTAGCGTCTTCAAACATCTCATTCCTGCATAGTAAAAGTATCTGTGCTATAGTACTCTGTGTCATTTTCTTTCAAAATTAAGGAATCATCATTGAATTCAATCATTCAGATATTTTCTTCAGCAAATGAAAGCTAATAGTAACAACACTGGAATAAATGTCTCAAATTGATATATTTATTTGGCATGCTATTAAGTACAGGCTTGCTGATTTTTTAATCTTTCAAGTACCTTGTTTCTGGGCAATTAAAAAGGTAACAATGAGTCTCATAGACAATTTCATTAAGACCATGGAATCTCTAAAAGTTTGATTATTAAACTTTAAAAATAATATATTTAACTTAAATTTGTTAAGTGTATGGATATATTGTCTGACTCTATATCTGTATAACATGTTTGTACCTGATATATATGAAGACCAGAAGGAGATATTCAGTCCATTGGAACTGGAGTTGCAGGCAAATTATGAGCTGCCATGTGGATGTTGGGGATTGAATCTGGACCTTCCAGAAGAGCAAAAAAAAAAAAAAAAAATGCTCTTAATCACTGAGCCATTTTTCCAGGCTCATTATTAACCCTTTCTAAACTACCCTGTCTTATTCTCCTTAGATTGCTACAACAAAATATAGACAGGGTAGCTAATAAAGTACAGATGGTTATGTCCTTCAAGTGTGGAGGCTGACAATTTAAAGATCTATACACTGTAAGATATAAAGTCTGTAAAAAGATATTCTTCCTAGTTCATTAACAGCTATTTCTCCTTATTTATTCACATGGCAAATGAGGTGAGGGATCTCTCTTACATCCTTTTATAGTGACATTAATCCTGTTTATGAGAGCCTCTCCCCCCGACCTTGTCATTCCTTATTTTGGTTATATTTCTATTGCTGCAAAAAACAATGACAAAGGCAACTTAGGAAATAAAGCTTTCAATTATTCTCAACAATACATTTGAAAAGCATATCAATATGGCTGGGTGTTTATGTAATTCCTTGTCTTTCAGTTACCATCACTCTTAACATTTTATTTTCCAAATATGAGTTATGACCATATATCTGTTCTTTTTACAATCAAATATGCTGAAACATATATTTCTACTGTCTTCATTTTATCATCCTATTCTCTTTTGAATATTCAACACTCAAATTCTTTTCACAACATTGTTCTTTGATATTGCACTAGAAACAGGTATTCAGTCATTGATGAATTTTAAATTGGCAGAGCAAACAGATTTTCTAAGGCCAGCCTTGTCACTATCATTTGCTCTTTCCCATACGTTACTTACTCTTGTCATACCACATTATTCTAATAACACTTTTCTTACTTATATTTTCCTGTCTATATTTTCTCCCCTTACTGAACTGTAAACTTATTATGAGCAGGCTGGTTTCCTGGTTTTTGGTTTTTGTTGTTGTTTTGCTTTGTATTGTAATTGTTCAGCACAATGTCTAACTATAGATCTTAAGCAATCAAATCAATAATTATAAATATCCATGATATATACTCATTTTTTGCTATTTGAATAATGTCATATACAGTCAAAACACACAGTGGCTTATAGTTTGATATATGATGGTTAATCATTTCTATAAGAAAGAGCATCATGTCATGTATCAGGCAGATATCCCATTTAAATCAGTTGCTATGGTATATTCAACACCTTCTATCCCACCTACCAAACACAGAATTGTATAGACATTGGAAAAAATAGGATAATAACACACTGAAAGAATTCCAAAGCTACTGGAGTTAATATGTGAATATCATCTAATGTTATACAGTTAGAAAATAAGGAAGCAGAGCAAGAGAATGAAATTGATTTATATTACTTGTTTCCTGAAATTACACTCACATTGCTTATTTTGTGGGGACAAGAACTAGATCTAGACCAAAGAATGAATTGCCTCTTGACTTTTATATGTGCTTTAAACAGAAATAAACTTGTAAAGGTTTATAAAATGTGCATTACCCAATGAATGAATATATTGAAAATGCCCAAATAAAAAACTATCTCTTGGGCCTATGAAAATTCTGAACATGGAGAATTCAAGTTACAAACAGTGTACTTGCCTCCAAATTAAGGCTCTTATACTACATTTTAAATTATGAGTGAAAAGAAGAAATCTGTAATTTTATATTCTCCTCTCTAATAGCTAGTCTTTCCTCCTCTCTAATGAAACAGCAACATTCACTATATTTTGAATTATTACAAGACACAATGACCAGGCTGACCTCTACTCCACTAAACCTACCAAACTGTATCTGAAAAACACCAAATAGGAATCAGGTCACTTAGTATTGCTATTTGCACTCCAAAATTAAGCTTCCTCACTGTTTCAGCCCTTGTTATACTAAATACCATTTGTTCTTGAAACAGATGGGCACTTGCTAATTAAGAAAACTGCTCTGGTTCATTAAAGAAATAGCATACAAGCAAATGAAATCTCAGTTCTTAGGGTCACTTGGTGTACAAAGCTTGATCATATTACTCATTTGTTCCATCTTTTACTGAAATACTGACTCAATCTAATGACTTACTATTTATTAATTTTAACTAATATAATTACAAAATCTAGAGTATACCCAAAGACCATTGGGCCATTAAATTTAGTTTCCTTAATTCTCTTTTTCAGTACTGTACAAAACACTTTTGCAAAGGTCTATGCTAAATATTCGTGAGGCAGATATTAATAATTAATATTTCTTGTGATCAAATATTTTAGTATACTTGAGGTAAGTAGTATAAGGTAATAATATTTCTGTATATTATCTTCTTATTAAAATTTATTAGAAAAGTTGTGAGCTGGATGGGTATAAAGTAGTTTGATATGATTTTAGACATAAGATTTAATATTTAAGGTGTAAGGCATGCACATGCTTACTTAGGCAAGGAATAGAAGAAAACAGATGGCATAAGAAAGATTTCAGGAACATTGAGCAGTATGTAGAAGTGTACAAAATTGTTGACATGCCTGACATATGTCTCTAGGATAGGATTAATGCTAAATACAATATTAAAATCATTATAATCTTCTTCAGTAATTTCTTATGAATTTAGAACTTATTTTAAAATCATTAATGACATTTAACAGTTTAAAATCAAGCAAACACATAATCACAAACACATTACAGGGGTGAACCCTCAAAGAATAGGGAAATAAACTTAGGTAAGGCTATAGTATGAGAAACCCAAGAAGATTTTTAAGGTATGCCAGATGAGAAATGAAGAAAACTTGATGATGTAGTTGGTGTAATTCTGTAGAGGAACTCTATCAGTGGAACAATCCATTGGGTATTTGAAAAACAGAATGAGGTAAAAGTTTTTAAATGTTTTATAACAAATGAAATCATAATTGTAAATAAGTCCCAGGCATAATAAGAGGCCAAGTGATATCATACCTTGAATGAACATGGGCAGGTTATAAACTTTATTTCATATATGATCAGAAGCTATTAGAAGATTTTGGCGCAGGAATGTTATATGTCACTACTAGGGACATTTGACATAGCTTTTGTGTTGAGAAGTCTATGAAAAATCAAGAGGGGTAGATATTAGGAAAGCATTAAATATAGGAAGATGTTGCCATAATCCAGTGATAAAATTTTAGTAACCCAATCATGAGTAGTATTAATAGTTAGATTATTAAAGGAATTTTTAAAACAGACTAATGTAGTTTGCTGATAGATTAAATATGTTTTGTAAAGTAATAAAGATATCCTCAATTTTCAAAAAAAATATTGTGATTGATGTTTATTGATTGGAAGAGACTTGTAGAAAGGTGAGGTTAGAAACAATCAAGACTAGAGGCTGAGTATGCTAATTTTAATATTTTTATTAGACTTACAAAATGTCAAATAGGCTGATAGACATTCAAAGCAAATATTTAGAATAATGGTCTGAGCTATATTGAATATATTCTGTTTTAACATCTAGTTGAGAGGGCTGGGGGATGTTACTTAGTTATAAAATATAAAACACTTACATAGGAAGTGCAAAGCCTTGGGTTATGTCTTCCATACAGGGAAACAATTGGAGTACAGAAGAGGAGTCAACAAGGGAGACTAAGAAATAACAGCAAGTAAAATAAAATGAAAATTAAGGAAGTGTGTAATCCCTGAAGCGAAACTGAGAAATATGATGCTATATAGATCTTTCAACATAAGTACATATGTTTAGAGGTAATAATGTGTATATATAATTAATAAAATATATAATTTTATATAATATATAGTATAACATAATACTTGAATGAACACAGATACCAGTAGTTACTGAAAGAAGGAGTAGCCTAGGAAGAATGATTAGCCAGATTTGTGAACAACCACACAAAAGAGGTCTATTAAGAGCAACACAGCCAAAGCACCATTGGATTTCACAATGTGGAGGTTGTTATAACCTTGACAAAAGCAGGATTAGGAGGGACAAAAGAATAATCAGAGTGGATTCAAGAAAGAATAGAAAGAAAAAGAGGGCTGTTCGAATAGGCAATTACTTTCATATTTTTACTACAAACAAGACTAATCTCTCACTAGGAGAAAAATAGTATTATATGTTATAGAATATATTTTTCAAACCTAGCAGCAACATAAGAAATGTAGGTATAATAACATAAAAACATTTTAAAAATAAGGATAACTTTAAAATAGGTGAGAATGATTTTTACAAAGATATTCATTTATATGTAAAACCTAACTTCATAAAACAATGTCACCATGCTCTTTCATCAATAGCCACATAAGAATTATTATATATATTAATGGTGTGTATGATTATGCTAGTCAAACATACATAGCTTTATAATACTGTCTTTTACAAAAATGATGTATATTTCTGTAAAATTTTGTCTTAGTAATATGACTTTGAAATATCTTAACATTAGGATATATACATCAATATACATTTTATATATGCCTCTTTACATGTACCTACAAAAGTTATGCTAAAATTGATACTAAAGTAGTATGAGAACTAATGGAATCACCTTAATTCTTATTTTTGTCAATATGGATATCTGTTACTACTAGTAAGAAGGAGTACTTTGATGGGAGATGTCATTCTGTAAATATATTTCTCATACTGGTTAATGAATAAAGAAAGAAATGTTGGCCAATAGGAAAGCAAGATAGGCGGGAATAGGAGACAAGGAGGAAAGAGGAAGTAGTAAGGAGGACTCAACATGGAGAGACTGGGGAGACTTGATGCAGGCCCCATTCCCTGGTAAGATGAAAGCACGTGGAAATACATAGATTAACAGAAATGGGTTAATACTTAAGACAGAACTAGCCGATAAGAAATTAGTACCTGGCTAACAGCATTATATCAAATACAGAGTCTAGGTGTGCTAATTGGGGCTGGCTCGGCGGCGGGACAAAACCAGCGGCAGTTGGAAAAACCTTACTCCTTACCATACTTTTCATGAATGCATATATATATATATATACATGTATATATATATATGTATATATATATATTTGCATTTCATTTTATAGAGTTTTGAAATTAAATACATGCTATTTTCTATTGAACTTTTTGTCTTTATGTTTATACATCTTAAGTAATAATCCTTTGTTACTTATGATGTATACTTGTTCTTGCTTTTAGTTAATTGGGAAGAGGAAGAAAAAGAGAAAAGAACAAAATGTAAAAGTTTGAAATCATTTATATCGTCTGACTCTTACAGTATTTCATGGTTCTTAAATGCAGAATTTAGGCTATAATTTTGATTCAGAAAATGAAGCATCATCTGATTTTCAAACAACAATCAAATTATGTACAGATAATGTAAACTTGTTAAATATAAATAGACAAATGTGGCTTCTGATTATCTAAGAGTTTAGTTATAATGAGGAGTATTGACTTGGTAGGATACTTCTTGTGATCAACCATAGCTACAAAATTTATAAGATTAGACTAGCTCAGATATTAAAGGCATTGATGTCAAGCTTGACAACCCAAGTTTGATATCCACAACTCATACAGTGCAAGGAGAGAACTGACTTCAGCATGGCACCTGTATACTGTCACACACAGTCATGCTCATAGACGTTAGTAAGATCTTTTATTATTTTTAAATTTTATTGCATATTTTAGTTGTGAGTTATTACATCTCTTCATGTCTCCAACGCACCTGAACACCCTCCCCATGGCCAGGCCTGCCCCACAACCTCTGCAGACTATATAGGTACTAGCATAAACCACAACAGTTGGGAAAAACAGCAGACTAAATAGGCACAGGCAAATACCACAAAAGTTGGAAGAACAAACACAGGCATAAACCACACCAGTTTCAAGAAAAGATGATTAAATGCCAGTGTAAGAATATATCCACCAACTGAAAGAGCAATATGGCACCACAAGAACTCAGTGATCCTACAACAGCAAGAACTGAACATTCCAATGCAGGTGAAAAACAAACCAAAAAAAAAAAAAAAAAAAAAAAACGTAAAAATTACTTTATGAAGATAGTAGAGGTTTTTAAAGAGGAGAAAAAAAAATCCCTTTAAGAAGATTAGTAAAAGACAAACAAAAAAATGGCATAAACAAGAATAAACAAGAAATCCCTTAAAGAAAGCAGAGAAAGCCAAAAAATAAGCAATCAAACAGGTGAAGGAAATGACTGAAGACCTGAAATCTAAAATAGAAACAATAAAGAAAACACAAACCAAGGAAATTCTGAAATGGAGAGTCTGGGGAAACAAACAGGAACTACAGAATACAAGAGATGGAAGAGAAAAATCTCAAGTGTTCAAGATGTGACAGAGGAAGTAGATTCATCAGTCAAAGAAAATGATAAATCCAATAGATTCATAATAAAAAGCATCCAGGATATCAGGAACACCATGAAAAGAACAAATTTAAGATTAGTAGGAATAGGAGAATTATCCTAGCTCAAAGGCACAGAAAACATATTCAACAAAATCATAAAAGAAAACTTTTCAAACCTAAAGAAGGACACACCTTTAAAGTACAAGATGCTCACAGAACACCAAATAGGCTGGACCAAAAAAAGTCTTAGTTTTACTATGCTATCTGCAACTGACATGCAAATTCATAATGGTTCCACTTTGAAGATCTGTGGTAAGAATAGATTTAAATACAATAATTAAAACAGCTATTTATATGGAAATATTTATTATCACAGTTTTTGGACCAAGCATTCTTCCTTCTTTCTCATAAATTCATTTTAAAAACATTCTTAGTATTGCCCAACATTTCTGTATGTTCTTATCTAATTTAATCTAATTCAGTCTATTAGTGGAATCATGTCTGTCTTTTCTAGCTCTAGAAGAACTCTAGAAGAATATTCAGGTCCATATTTTTGAAAATGAAAATGTAGTATTAGTACATGATATACCAATCACACAAAATGCTTGTTAAATGAAACAGATTTCCCAGACACCCTGCATTTTAAATATGTGGTATCTGAGTATATTCAAGTACAAGAACCACAATAGGGGCTTTTACAACTCAGTGTCCCAAGACAGAAAACACGACCAAAGCTCTGTTAAAATAAGAATACCAATTATATAGACTTCTTTAGTTGGCTCTCCATATGAGTAATTTCTGCCTCACAAACAAAAGGAATAAGCCCACAAAATGTCAAGGTTGCTTTGCTTAATGCCCTGATTTCGAAGCATTGTTGACTTTCAGATTGTGCTTGATTTATTAATAAATTCCAAAGTGTTTGAGTGTCTGATATGGGCACTCCACAAAAGAAGAAAGCAAACAAGGCAACCTCAGGGACAGCAGAATTACATTAGACTACAAAAATAGGTTTAGGTAGAGAAAATAAGACATTTTGACATTTTCTGCTCTAAAGTTATTTAGAGGATACAGTGATACTACATCTTTTCTCTTTGAAAAAATGTTCTGTAACAATTAAATGCTGCATACTTTACATTAGCTTCACATTATTTTTTATGTAATTGAAGGTTTCTTTTTTTGCCATTTCAATAGTTTACACATTATATTCAATTCTGCCTAGTGCTTGCAGTTATTGTTACATGACAATTCAATGTATACAAATAGTGCTATTGATTGTTTGAAAGACTAAGGTTTTTAGTTCAAAAGGAAAGATTCCTTATTGCACATGTCACAGCTTGGGGCAGGAATGTGCCCAAGAAAAGGAGGACTAGCAACATCTCTGGGATTATTAGAGGTTCCACACAGCCATCAATCCTCACTATCCAAAATGAACATGCCTCCAGATAGAAAACCTTGCCTATCTTAGATTGACATATATTACATATAAATTGCTGATCCTTTCAAATTATTCTAAAATGGATGTATGTGAAAGCAATCACCACTCACAAAGTACCAAAAATTAGCTATATATCCTACAAATAAGTGTGGGGGCATGCGCAATGTGCCTGTGCACACCCCCCCACACACACACAGACACCCACACCCACACACACACACACTCACTGATGGGGGATGCTCTTCTATATGCTTTGAATATGTGTTTTTCTTAATGGTTAATGAATAAAGCTGTTTTGATTAATAGATAGGCAGGATGTAGCTGGGCTGGACATATATATAGGCAAGACTAGAAGACTGTGAAGAAAAATGCAGTGTCTCCAGAAGACACCATTGTAGCCACCAAAGGAGTAACATGCCAGAGCAATACAGGTAAGCCACAGCCTAGTGGCAATACATAGTTTAATAGATATGGGATAATAATTAAGATAGAGCTAGCCAAATAGAAGCCTGAGCCATTGTCCGAACAGTTTATAATTAATATAAGCCTCTATATGTTTACTTGTGGAACTGGGCAGGACAGAAACTTAGGCGTGAACAAAATATTTTTCTAAGTATTCTATGTCTCAGGAAGACTAGTCCTCATAACTACTTGAGGTTGACTTAAACTACAAAATCTTTTCACAGAATAATAGAACAATATCAGAACTGAACTTATGCTTGCAAAAGTTTACAATATTTTATAGAAAAGACAGAAATAGAAAAAAATATTCTATTTAAGAAAAATAGACATTACATAATTCATTGGTAGATTATGTAGTGGCAAATAAGGAGGACTAGCAAATATAATGTGAAATTATCATTGAATACACAGGTTCTTTGAATCTTACATTACAGCATAATCTATTAGATACCTTAGTAAATATTTTCAAACAATTTAATTATTTATGTGTACCGGCAATTTTGTCTTAATGTATGTCTTGTGCCAAGTGCAAACCTGTTGCCCAAAAAGAGAGAAGAGAGTATCACAACCCCTGGGATTAGAGTTACAGAATGCTGTGAGCCATTATGTAAATTATGGGAATTGAACCTAGGTCCTCTCAATGAGCAGACGGTGATCTTAACCTCTGTACCATTGCTTTAACCCCATATTATAGTAGCATGTTATTTGTGATAAATAATGAGTTTTATTATGACATTTTCATATACATATATAGTGAACTTTGATCATCTTTTTCTTCAATTACTATTTCTTACCCCAGATCCATTTCTATAGCCTTCCATTAATCATTTATTTATTTAGTGTTTGTGTATTTATTCTTTCCTTTTTTAGAAAATATTTTTTCCTACTGTATATTCTAATCATGGTTTCCCCTCCCTGATATCCTCCCCGATCTTCCCCAACCTTTCCTCTATCCAACTCCATGCCTCCTTCCTTCCTTCCTTTCTTCCTTCCTTCCTGTAGAAAACAAACAGGCCAACCAATAAAATAACAAACAAATCAGAATAAAGCAAAGCAAGTAGACAAACAAGAGAAGAAATAGAAAAGGCCTCTGTGGATGTATGTGTTCCTGCACACCACTTTCATGATTGTGGATATTCCCATCAATGTATACATTTGTGGATTCCAGAGGTAGACAACTGATAACTTCTTTAATCGTACTCAACATTATGTTTTTACTTTTAGCACAATGATTCTCAATGAACCTGCTGCACACCAACTGTGGGAAGCTGTCTTTGTGGGGTTACAGTCGAGCCAGCTGACTTGCCTGCTTCATACCTGAGAGGAGGGGGAGTGTGGATTGAGAAAGGGTAGGTAAAGACTTTAAGAGAAAGACAGAGACACAGGACAGAACTCACCTCTAGTTTATTCTTCAACATTCTTAAGTACCAAACCAAAGAAGAGGAACATGGCAGAAGACTTCTATTATCATGTACAAGGAGCAATGAGACTTTCTTCCCTTAATCCTCCAGGCATTTGGTAGCCACACCTGTTATCCAGCCTTCAGAGTCAAGAGGAAACACACCTGAGCCCAAGTCTGTTGTTATTTAAATAAGGCATCCTCTACCAAGGCCTAAACATCCTGCAGTAGCCAAACATTAGACCTTTACTTCTTTAGACTTACTAAGAACAGTTTTGAACTCTCTGACCTTGAGGCAAGATAAAGCAGACCCATCATTATGGGCCCCAACAAGCAACTTGACAAAGTATTTGGCTAGCAAACCCCTAAATTCTGTCTCCACTGCCTGGTACGGTGGTTGTAGACAAGCTTCTTTGTGAGTGTTGAGAACCCAAAATTATGTCTGCATTCTTTCACAGTAAATACCTTCCATACTCTGCAGTCTTTCACCTTCTATCCTTTTACTTTTAAATGCTTAATTCAATAAAACTATGTTAGTATCTTATATAAGAATATAAAGTTAATAACTGAATAAAATTATTAATAAATAATCATAATGCATTTTTATTGAGTATCCAGGTAAACAGATACAAAAACATTAAATTGTATTAATTAACAACGTATTAGTGATTACAGAGCCCAGAGCAATGCCTAAATTACACTCTATTTTTTGACTCGCTCATTCAGTTCTTTATGTCTATGAAAAGTGCAGTTGTTTAGAGTATGAAGCTATTAACAAGGCATTATAATCTCAGATGGGATTTAATCTACTTATAAATTAAATGGTTGGAAAAGAAAACATATCTCTCTATTTTTTTTCATGTATACTTAACTATATAAGATGGTGGACCATCAGCAAATCTCTTGTTAGGTGTCAGGTATTACTTACAGGTAAATAAAATGAAACTAAAACTAATGTAACCTTGTTCTCCATCTTCTTACTGGTTTCTGTATTGACTCTAACAATTGGTCTGCCACATTAAGTTCTTTTAAAGATGGTACCAATGATAAAATTTGCATAACAACCTCAATGTGCTCAGTAAATAATAGACTACTAACCAGTCAAAAACTGATGTCCAGAGCATAGAAAACTGCTTTTAATGTTATTGAGGCTTGTTGTTTTAGGGGCGGGGCCTAAGGCTGTATTTTAAATGGATTAGTATAATATCTAGGGTTCAGATATTTAAAATTATTTTTATTACTATACATGTATAGATATTTTCATTCATGTATGTCAATGCACCATGTATGTGTCTGTGCTTGATCCCCTAGTACCGGACTTAAAGATCTGGGTACTAGAAATCAAACCCAGATTCACTGGAAATCATTCAGTGTTCTTACCTCTGTGTCATCTCTCCAGCCCTGTGATGGTTAGTTTTGATTATCTATTTAACACAATATTGAATCAGATAAGGAGCAGTCTCAGTGAAGAATTAGGTGGATTAGATTTGTCTGTTCACATCCTCCTAAGGATTTTTTCTAATTGGCTTGAAAATGAGAAAAACCAACCATCCACTGTGGATGGTACTGTTCCTTAGCTGGGTCATTCTGGATTGTAGAATAGTGGGAAAAGAAAGCTGAGATTGGCATGTATGCACTAAAGCATTGCTTTCTGCTCCTGACTATGGATTTTATATGGCTATGTGATGATTTAAATTAATTCCATCTTGTCTTCCCTAAAATGATGAGCTATAACTTGGAACTTAGAGTTGAAATGTAAACCTGCCCTAAATTGCATTGGTCAGAGTATTTTATCAGTGCAACAGAAAGAAAACAAGGACAATTTTGAAGGATCAATAACCACAAGAGTTGCAATTTCTTTTAAAACTGTGAGAGATTTTATTTGAAAAGTACAGCTAAAGATAACTGTAATGAAATTATTTAAAGCAGTTGTGTATAACCCAAGATGTTTGCAATTGCATTTAGTTGGTCCATTAAAAACTTAGATTGTTGATTCATTTGCCTGCAGAATTTTAGTAAAATAAATAGAAACTACCTTACTCTTGGTAATAACAGGTATTTCTATGCTTCTAAAATGAAGAAATTTCCTTAGAAAATTAGAGTTGCTTTGGAGTCTTCCATGGAGAAAGTTTCTTCTTCCTAATAAAAGTTCATTCATACATAAAAATTATATGCAACTTCTATATTCATGAAGAAGTATGAACAAGTTTCCAAGAGAAGTGACCATAATATGCAAAAAAAATGTCTTATATGCAGAATCATTTAAGGTATCTATAAAGTGTCATAAAGGCCTGAATACATATTTGAAAAACAAATTTAATTAAATTATGATAAAACTTGGAAAAATTAGTGAGACTCTGTGGTACTTGAGCAACAACCTACTCTCCTCCTCCTTCATTCAGTTTGTTTTGACAAAAGTTATACATTGTTCAGATGTGTCCAAGACAGTGGTCTCTCTCTGCCCCCAATTACCAGAGAGAAATATTGTACCTTCACAGAAATGATAATATATACCACTACAATTCATTTTATTCCTTATTTATATGTAGAATAATGGAATTAAATTAGACCTAAATATCAGAAGTAAATATGAGAAATTTACATATATATAAAACTAAAAACTACACTACTAAACTAAATGATACAAAGAAGGAATGAGAATTTTAAAGGTAAACATTAAAAATGAAAAAAACAATGATCTATTGGAAGCAGAGAGAGTAGAAAGAGGTATCTATACTTACATAATGAAAAATATTCACTTGATTTTACATAAAGTGTATAAAAAGCAGACAGTGAACAAATAACTCAATGGCAGTATAGGCTTTATTTGGGGAAAGGACCTGTGGAAGAGGAGTCTCTAGTCCAAGAATGAGCAAGACCTTTGTCAGTTTATAGGCTGGATATTTTTAAGACAGAAAAAGAAAAGAATGAAAGGCACTCTTTTTTTTTTCTTTTTTGGCTCATGGTTTGCCATTAATTGAAGTAGCTAGAGAGGAGGATAAATGATGAGATAAAAACTGTCTGGTGGGGTCAAGTAGTGGTGGCACAGGTCTTTAATCCCAGCACTCAGGAGGCAGAGGCAGGTAGATCTCTGTGAGTTCAAGGCCAGCATGCTCTACAGAGCAAGTTCCATGGAGGACCCAGACCTATACAGGGTTCATTCTGTCTTCAAAAACTGAAAGGGGTGGGAAATAGTTTGGCCAGCAACTACTGGGGAGTCTATAAGATGGGAAGGGAGAAATATCAAAAAATAAGTTACATTAATTCTAGATCCCAGTTACTTTAATTTGGGGAATTGTTATAATTTAACTAAATTGGAAGAACTCTAAAATTTTGTGACTATAGGTAATAAATAGCATAACTAGAAAAGTATATGGAAAATTTGTTCCTCATAAAATATTGTTGTGAGATATTCATAAAATGTTGCAAAATATGTGGGAAGTACAGTTGATGGGAATTAATGAAGAAATTAAATAGTAATATAAATTTTCTTAAAATAAATATTCCACTCTATTTTCTTCAGAGAGAAAAACAAAATTTTCCATAGTCAACAAGTACTGGAAATATTTATTTCATTATGTTTATTTGAAAAGTAAGAATATTCCACAACCATTACTGAGTTTGAGAAGTAATTGAATATTAGAGTGAGAAGGAAAACTAGGATAATTTAATTTTTATGTTAAGGCACCAAATAACCAGAAGATAAAAAACACTGGGTAAAACACTTAGAATTCTCAATGATAAATATATTTTATAAACTTCTTAAAGGCTCAGAGAGCAGTGGGGAAGAGAAGATGGAAAGATTGTAAGACTCAGAAGATCAGGGAGTTTGCTATGACATTGAATTTCCTAGTAACATCAGAAGCTATACCCATAAAGTCTCATCAACACGACTGCCCAGATATGAACCAAACAGGGACACCCATAGACATACTGGACAGGGATAAGCCTACAAGACCTCAACCTTATACAAAGAACTATAGGCAACTAAGCAAAGCTGGTCATTACTAGGGAAGAACATAGCAACTGGTTGTTCAGTGCCAAAGAGTCAGCACTGAAGGCATGCATTACAAAAATTTATCTGTAAGTTTAAGTGTTTTAAAATAAAGTTTACACAAAATATTAATAATAATAATGATAATCAGTGCAAGTAATGGAGGGCAGAAAGCCTTGGTTTGTTCTCCTACAAAAATTCTGAGGAGGTAGATAAAAGGAATATGGGAGAAACAGTAAGGAACCAAAAGCTTAAATAAAGGCTGAAAGGAGTACTGTGTTAGTAATGACAGCAAAGAAACGTAGATGGATATTTTAAATAAATAGGACATCAAATAGAGCCTGACAATATCAGAGGGTAAAGTGTTTCCCATGTCCATGGAAAAGAAAATAGGAAAAAGAGAGAAAAACTTAAGATGACATTATAAAAAATAAGTATCAACCTAATCATTTGTTGCAATTGAATGTAAAGTAACAAGGCTATGTAACCTTGGCCAGCATTCTCCAATGCCTTGTGAAAACACATGGTAAAGGAAGATACACATTATTACATAAAATAGAGTTCACATATTCTAGGGATTAATGTTTGGAAAACTGGAACTAGAAGCCAAAAGAGTTTAACACAGATGCTATTAAGATATTAAATATATGGTCCCACAAGAGAATGGTAAGGGAACTGCTTTCTCAGATGACTCATCGCTATCATTTGATCCTCATGTGCACTCTATACAGTCATTTTCCAGGGACAAAAAGAAGAATCCTTTCCTTAGGAAATATGAGATAACTGTGTTGGTACCTGGGAATTAGAGGGTAATCTTTAACTGAGAATGTTTTCTTTTTTTCCAGAATGTATTATATGACAGACAAGACAAATAATTCCTGAGTACCTATCCAAATCATCTTCCTTCTTCATAAGAGCTTAACAATGCTTTTGCTGACTGCACAAGTTGGGTCCTTAGATTGAGACTAGCATAGCATAGGAACTAGAGTGAGAGGTAAACACAAATATTGACTTGGGTTGTGAGGGACTTCTGGACAGTAGTATCTATAATTGAGAGAATGATTACAATAAAAAATAGAGGAGTCTGAGGGCTTTGAAGAGTGAGAAGAGAGACAGCCAATCCTGTCTCAAACTGATTAGAGTAGAAAAATTTAATAAGGTAGAAGTTGTAAGGAGGAGGAAAGATAGAAGCCCCTTTCAGAAGAAAAAAGCAAAATTAAGCATGGATGCAGATTCCTTATGTAAAGAGAGGGGGAAATCCAACTAAAACTACCAAATGTGCTAGGTCTCCAGAATCATCCACTGGTATGTTTTTAGAGGGGCTAAGTCCTCTCACTGAAAGTCATGACACATTCTCAACAGTCACCAGAAAATTACAGAACAGGGATGTTGGCTTCATGGGCATATGATGAAATAAGTCTGGGAGACATGTTAAAACAGTCAGAACAACCCAAAATCTGAATCACTGTGTACTTTCTAAGCATATGGTTATGTCCTGGGCTTCAAGGGTCAGGCAGAGATGCTACATTTAAAAATTATTCAAATGTATTAGAGTGAACAGTTTCCTATGGGAGACACTAGAGTGAACAGTTTCCTGTGGGTGACACATCTTTATTAGAGAAGAACATGAATCAAAAAATAAACACATTTGACCCATGAGAAGGCCAGGAAAGGGAGGAAATGATAACAGCAATAATGATAATAATCACAGCAGCAGTAGCTGTTGAGTCCGATCTTCACTTGTGTCCATCCATGTTGAGCATTTTATATGCCATATTAGGATGTTACTATGTCCCTAGTCATGAAGGTAGACTCACAGGTTTGAACTCAGCCTTGTCAGCTGTGAGTATTGATGAAGTCACTTAATTTCTTTAAGGTGTAATCTTTGTATCGATAACAATAATAGTTCAACTTCACTGAGGTGTTGTGAATCCGAAAGAAAATGTTCAGAAGGCAAATTCTAGTACTCTTGGGCTATGTGTCTGCTTTACAGGATTTATGGACTCTTAAACAAATTTCTCATAATTCATGAAGTAAATGCTACCATAACTTCGATGTCACAGTTGGTAGATCTGGTTCAGGGAGCTCTAACATATGATCTGAAGCTCAACATTGAATGAGAAAGAGTTGAAGATAGATTACTCTGGATCAGAGTCTGTGTATAATGTTCAATCTTCTCTATTAGTACAATGAGGGCGAAATCCTGCAAAAGATCTA
Source organism: Phodopus roborovskii (assembly GCF_943737965.1). Taxonomy (NCBI): domain Eukaryota; kingdom Metazoa; phylum Chordata; class Mammalia; order Rodentia; family Cricetidae; genus Phodopus; species Phodopus roborovskii. The sequence goes on along the minus strand of NW_026125861.1, from coordinate 266,572 downwards.
CTATCTTGTCTTCTGAGACATTTCAGCATATGGAAAGGACCTTTGGCCACCATTTAAGCTCTCTCATCCTTCTTTTAACATGTCCTATGCCTGCCTCTCTCTTTATGATTATTGTATTTAGAATTTCTGATATGCTTTCTCTAGTGCTAAATCTATGTGCCAAAGGGAAGTCTGCCTTGCAAAAGTGAATTTAAGTCTACTACACAGACATCCTGAGTATTGAGGATTTGAATATAAAAAAGTGTGCACTGATAGTTACTGGATTTGGGTTTTGCTACTTAAGAGCTATGTGACCTTGGACAGGTATCTAGCTGTACTTCTTACACCATAAGTTCTTATTTGGTAAGGCAGTGCTATTAAATGATTCTAATTCTAAGGAGGTAAAAGTTAAATGACTAGAACATATGGTAGCTTCCCCTCAGTAATTATTAAGAGCTCAACAAAAGGCAGTTTTTATTTTTGTTTCCTTATTAGTTAATACAAATTTCTATTTGATTGCCAACCAATTGGGGAAAAGGCCAATATAACCCACAATTCTGCTATTTTAATTGTGCCAAATTCCCTGCAAAATAAATGTGCCAAACAAGAGCAAGCACAGACTGCGGCTGTTTTTGCTAGAGCTGCCAGGAAAGGCCACTCCAAAGATAGGTATTTGATCAGAGCATGGAAGGATGAGAAAGGGCAGCCAAGGAAATGTCTGGATACAGTATTCCAGTCAGAAAGAGTGACACACACAAAATCTGGGAAGAGCTTGGCATGTTCAGGTCAATATAGCTGAAAACAGTGAATAAAGAAGTGATGAAAAGATACAAGGTCATAGATTGCTTCTAGATGTAGGCACAGGACTTGGCCTTATTTTAAAAATAAATGGGGAACCACTTCATCATCATCTATTACTGAGCACCTGTAATAGAGTTTTAAGTGCTCTAGGACTGGGAATATTGTAAACACAGGGATCAAATTCTGAAGTTTTGAGTGATAGTCTACAAAGAATTAAATAAATAAGAAACAAAATTTCTATATGCGTAATGAGAATAGAGAAATCAAGAGTAACTTTCTTTGGAGCAACCAAGAAAGGCTTCATGGAAAGGGTGGCATTTAAAGAAAACCTGAACTTAAGTGAAAGATTGAGCTCTGTGGGGGAAAACAGGCAAATCCTGATGGCAATGGAAATAACATTATAATGGCTAGTGTTACTAATTCTGCACTAGTAACTATCCATATTCAGTGGAACACAGTGTTCCTAAACATTCTCATTCAGTGTAAAAAAAAAAATCAATGTTATGCCTGGTACTGTTGAAAATTCATGACTGAGGAGGTTATAGGCCCTAGGATAGAGCCTGCTATTGTTATTTTGCTAAATAATTAAGTCATCAAAATGCCTTCTAAATAGTTATGCTGTCTTAGTGTTCTAGTGCTGTGAAGAGATGCTATGACTATGGCAATTCTTACAAAAGAAAAAGTTTCATTAGGACCTGCTTCCACTTTCAGAGGTTTTAGTCCATTGTTATCATGGTAGGGAATTTGGCAGTACACAGGCAGACATGAAGCTTGAGAAGGAGCAGAGAGTTCCACATCCAGATCCACAGTGAGCATAAAGAGAAACACTGGGACTGACTTGGGCATTTGGAACCCCAAAGCCCACCCCAGTGATACACTTCCTCCAACATGGCCATAGAACAGCAAAGCCATACTTCCTAATCCCTCTCAAGTAGTGAGTGGCACTACCTGATGATCAAGCATTAAAATATGGGAGTCAATGGGGGGCATTCTTATTCAAACCACCACATATGCACATATTCATAGACCTGTGCTGCTATCATCCTTGGTCAGAGAAGCTTCTTTTTGCAGTGGGAAGCAGTCAGTACAGAGAAGTGCTTGCTGGGTAAAAGTTACGAGAATAAAAGATTAAGTGCTAAACTTTAAGAAACCTTTATCAACTTCTTGCCTCTCAACCTATGCTGTTTCTATATTGCAGAAGAATAGGTGTAAAAAAATGTAAGTGTTGGAAGATGGGGAGGAATGCTTTGAAATGCTGTGTTCTGGGCTTGATGTGGCCATCATATTCATGCACTCACAACAGCTGTAGTTAACTGCAAGGTAGCTGTGCTAGATTAAGACAAATAAAATCCTGGCAAGAGAGAGTATATTACCTCTCAGCATTCCTTACTGAGGATCTGTTGGCTGTAAATAGCTCTTGAGTGGGTGAGATTGCTTATGGCATTCATGGCTGGCTACTAGAAGGTTTCATAATGCTCCACTGGATAGCCTCACACCCATGCATATATGGGCATCACTATATAGACCAACAAAATATGAAATAGGATGTCTTGTTATAGAGCAGTGAAATGAGGAGAGATATGCTCATATTTCATTCTATATATACACAAATTCTTTAAAATGAAGAAATAATTTAATGAGTTGTCAGAACTGCAACAGTCAACTCATTAATTGCTCATCAGCTTGTCCAAATTTTCTTCAGGGTTCTCTCTCTACAACACCTGAATGTTAGCTAACTCCAAGCTTAAGTGAACAGTAATGGGTATTTCATTCATGCCTGTCCACAGAGAGAAGTATTTCCTTGTAAACATCTCAATCCCAGTGCTGTTCATGATGAGCATTCATTTCACCTTACCCTTCTTTATTAAATGGGAAAGAGTTTTTTCTACTTCCTTTAGGGCACTTGCAGATCTTGTAGTAACAGTAACCTTCCTCATGTACAATAATGTTTTCTGACAGTCTGTTTTTACCTAAACATGAATTTATTTGATAAAATCTTATCTCATGATTTGTCTCAAGATTGATTACAGTTGTGTATTCATACCATCCAATCCTGGATAACTAACACCATTTTAAATCTCTGAATCAGCCTATATTCATGGTCAGGTCAATGAGCAACCTAGTACTTACAGCTTTGCCAAATAGCCATCTTATGGGCACTGCATTTTAGAAGAACCTTTAGCTTGATGATGAGATAAGCTTAACTTTGTATACTTACCTAAAAGTTTCACACTATTTCTGTGATGTATCAATTTACTTTGGAAGTAGGGCTGAGACAGCCTCTTGTCAAACAAGCTTTAAACTCACAATCATTTGGTTTAGCCTCATAAGTTCTATTTTCATGAATATTTATAAAACACTATTAATCTCTGATGAATCTAGTCTAAAATTTGGGAAATACAAAAATTCACTTGATTTATCAGAGATATAGGCATTCTTTGACCTTGCTTAATTTTATTTTTCTATGACTAAATCTGTTTGTGTTTCCAGTTGCACATTGTTTTTTAAGAACCAAGGGAAACATAATAATCTGATAATCTGGACTCTGATAATCAAGGACTAAGAAGTTTGGTCATTGGCCTTTTATGCCAACTACCCATCTGTGATAGTGTAGAAAAATATGTAAATTTACTGTTTTTCCAGTCTTTTAACTGCCTTGAGCAGAAGAATATAATGCACTGTTGTGCTATTTCCAGAGTACTACAGACTGGATATATTTTGCAAGAGGACCAAAAAGTTAAAATGTGCTGAATTTGTGTGGAATTATAGTATGTTCTTTAAGTTGCCATGGACTTTTATTTGGGGTAATCTTACATTTTGTTGAATATTTATTTACTTTTGTAGAAAGGATTTTTATAAGGACATGGGAAGGTAAATGTTGTTCTGTATTAATGAGATAGTATAAGAATGGGGCCAGACCTTGTCTCAATACTATCGTAGTTGGAACACAGATTCAGTAAAAGTGTTAACGTGTCCTTGGATTGTCTGCTTTGTTTTAAATTTCCAATCAAGAATTTCAAAGGAGAATTTTTGCTTTGTGGATTTGATTCCAAGGTTTTTATAATCAGACAATGACCTGAAAAATTGTTCTGAGCTACTTAACCTCCACAGACAGCACTAGCAGACTCTAGGTGAAGAAAGATATTTTGCCTCTTGTTGAGAGAGGTTTCCTCTTTGTTTATCTAAAATACTATCTATTGAGCAGTCAATACATTTATTATGTGTGACAAAATACATGTTTTTACCAGTCTTGAAGCCTCCACTTCATTTACATTGATACACCAGTGTTACTGTTCTGGCCCAGAAGTCACTCTGTATGAAGCCCCCAAATGATGTATCTATTACTTACAAAGTGAACAATATATTTTTCCTCTTCAGTCTATTTTAGTTGATCGTTGTGTGTTAATGTGTCCCAAATTTCCTTTAATGCATAAGACTATATTAATTTATTTTTGTGTATGAAACATAATTCTCATTTTTATTTGTGGGCTATTATGCAACAGTTGTTCATAGTCTTATGATTATCAGCCTAAGGCCAACAGTATCTTATTAATTAGAATGTGTGTCTTAGCTAAATTTAATTTTTTAATGTTTTATTAACACACACAATATTAGGTTTTATTATAATGCTTTGTAAACAAATTTATTTTCCTTGATTCTTGCTTTCCCTTCCTTGCCAATTCCCCTGCCCTAGGCTGCTATGTTTTGTACTCCCTACTACCCTTTCCTTTATAGCCACAGGTACCTTTAACACACTATCTTCACTACCACTTCTCACTCCCATGGTCTCCTATCTTGATTCATATGCATACATATTAACATTAAAATTTAGCATCCACATGTGAGAAAGAACACCCAGTTTTTCTGTTTCAGAACCTGGGTCACTTTTTGATTTTTTTATTGCCATCATATTTCCTTCAAATTTTATAATTCCAGTATTATTAGAGATGAATAAAATTCTAGTTTGTATGTGTAGCACATTTTCATCATTCATTAGCCTGTTACTGAATATCAAGGATGTTTTCATTTACTGAATATTATGAATAGAACAACAATGAACATGGATGTGTAAGTATCTCTGTGGTAGGATACTGATTCCTTAATGTGTATGTCCAGTATATGTTGGGTCATATGGTAACTCCATTTTTTGAAAACCCTATATTTTCATAAAGACTATGCTAATTTACATTCCCATAAGCAATAAATAAGCATTTTGGTTTCCCCATGGCCTCCCTAAACCAGGATTTTGGAAGCTCTTTACTTATATGATAATATTTTAGCAAGTTATATCATGTTATTTGAAGCTGTGATTTGGAAACTTTGGATTTCTTAGTAAAAAAACCTGAAGAAATGTATGAGATCGTGATCATTTTTAAATGATGAATGTGTTACTGATAGAAATACTAGAAACTTGACATAGGCTAGAGTAGTCTCAAATTCTAGATGAAATGGCTAGGTTAGACTGTCCTGTGGGCATGTTTGTAGTGGTCATCATAATTGTTAACTGATGCAGAAGTGCCTAGCTTACTGAGAGTGGCAGCATTCATAATCAGGTGTTTTGTGGTTTCTATGAGAAAGTAAGGTAAGCATGAGCAAATAAGCAGTAGTCCTTTGTGTTTTCTGCATCAGTGTTCTGCCTTGGGTTCATGCTTTGGCATCTCTCAACAATGGACTATGTTCCCTAAGTTGCATATGAATCTTTTGTCACATCATCATGTAGGATATCATACTGCTAGAATTAGTGTTATATAAGGTTTTGCTATTCGTTCATTAAGTTAAAATTATGCCAAAATCTTTTTTTTTTTTTTTCTTTTTCAGTCTTGAAAACATGTAGTGCACTACTTGGCAAATCCTGTGAAATCATTTTCTGGTCTTGAGTTCCGGAAAACATCAGTGAATTCAGTTCTCAAACCATTGCTCTGAGCATCATATTGGCTATGCTATGGTTAGAAGTCACTTTAACTCTTCTGGCCAAAACAATTTTATTATGGGTCTTTGAATAAGTAATTTCCCCTTCAATATTGACAAGAATATTTTCCATCTTTTTTTAATTTATTTTTTTATTTTATTTAATTTTATATAACAAAGTCCAATTAAATGAAAACAAACATTTATACACAATATTTGGGAATTTGGGCGTCGTTCTTTCCAAGCTACTTCCTGCTGGTAAGGGGCGCTGTCTTGGGGGGATTCGAAGAAGATTCAGATATCCTGGCTGTAGTCTGTAGGGCTGTTTTGTCCAGCTGTTTTGAATGTAGGATTAGCTTGTACTCTGTTTCAGGCGGTCTGGCGTGATCAAACCTCATTAGTCTGGAAGGAATCCACATCTTTTCATTTTCTGTGGAAATAAAAATAGAAATCCTTTTCCCCAGTAACTTGTCCTTCAACTTAAATTTTGGAGTCAAAGCATTTTTTTAATTTAATTTATTGTTTTACAGAATATTTTCCATCTTGATGTGACTTTTTTGTTTGTCATCTACTGAAAAGTGTAGAAGGAAATATCTTTGTTGTTTGAGTATATGAATGCATAAGGAATTATAAAGTTTTCTCAAATCTTCTATGGTTTTGAATTTGACCTAGTTTTCTAATTCTGTGGGTTATTCTTACTCTGTTGTGTGTTTTCATTTTTCTCCTGCTGATCATATGCATGAATGACATTAGCTTATCTAAATACCTATAACAAAAGGAAGTGGAAAGGACAATATAGAAATTCAATGGCTTTCTTTATAACTTGGAATTACCTGCTCTTGGCACATTAAAGACCTACATTTTTGTGTTGTTGTACATGACCTTCATAATTTTCAAGCTTACCTTTATCTATCCTTCATTTTCATCTCACTCTTTAACATCTTCTATTTACTTATATTTCATCTTTCCTATTTCACCCAAGCCTCTTACTCCTTATTTTTGTTTGTGCTTTGAGCCTCCTTCTTCCTGTTAGAGGCATTTAGAGGATACAGAGACTTCCAAAAGAATCTAAGAAAAGCTTATAAAATTAATTTTAAACCACTTTGGTATTCATCTATTCAGAAACATTTTAGAGATACTCACATGGCCTTATTCCCTCATTCATACTTCTGTTCATAGAATCTGTAAAATTTAATATCACAGGAAATAAAACATGTTTAAATTTTATTGACAGTTTATAAATGTAGATGACAAACTTTAACACTTTTCATCCCCCATGCCTCCCATCAGTCTCTTCTTTCTCCAGCTTTCTTCTTAACAAGTCCCCACCCCATCTTCCATGTCTTTTGTGTATATGTACATGATCCACTGACTTTAATACAACTTTCTTTCCCAAGAATGGGTGGGAACTTATTTATTAGAAGAAAGATAATGTGCCTGTGGCTACATCACTGAAGTAAATGATAACAGCTACCTTGTCTTAATCAATGTTCTATTATTGTGAACAGACACCACGACCATGGTGTAAAAAAGAGTTGTTAATTTGTCTAAATAATAAAAACCTGGAGTTAGATATAGAAAAAAATGCTGAGAGATCAGAAATAAGAAGGAAAAAGCCACAGCCATGCCTTACCTCCTTATCTTCTCAGGATATGAAAGAGTAACTGTTTCTTCCTATTTATAACCTCTCTCTGCCCAGCTATCTTACTTCCTGTCTATCTGTACAGACCTCTACAGTTAGGTAGAGGCAAACTCCATTCTCTGATCTTCATAAAGGCTCAAATTGTACAAGCAAGATATCACCACACCATGGCAACTCTTATAAAGGAAAACATTTGAGTTTCAGAAGTATATTCTAGTATCATCATAATAGTAAGCATAGCAACAGGCAGGAAGGCATAGTGCTAGAGAAGTAACTGACAGTTCTTGTGGAAAGAAGTTTCTGTCCTGCCTGTCCCAAAAAAACACACAGAGGCTTATATTTATTATAAGCCTGGCTTATAATTATAAGCCTGGCTGATGGCTCAGGCTTCCAATTGGCTATCTTCCTCTTAATTATTAACACATTTCTATTAATCTATATATCTCTACATGGTCGTGGCTTACTGGAGACTGGCTGGGAATCCTACCTTCCTGGTAGCTACATGGCATCTCCCTGACTTTTCATACTGCCTTTCTCTATGCCTGTTTTATTTTCCTGCCTGACTAAATCCTGTCTGTTCACTGGCTCAAACAGCTTTTTTCATCAACCAATAAGACAAACATATATTCACAGCATACATAAGGACATCCCCCATCAAGCTCTCCGTTATAATTGGCAGGCATATGGAAGAATGAGAGACACTTGGCCTGACTTGAGCATTTGAAAACCCAATGTACCCCACACATACATACTTCATTCAATAAGGCCACATCTACTCTGACCTTCAATCTCGATCAAGTAGTTTCAAATCTGTGAAACTAAGAGGGCCATTCCTATTCAAGCCTGTTTGTTTCTCAGTTTCTCAGTTTGATTCTCAACAACTGATGGTGTTGTCCTACTGTATATATGTTTCTCTTATTGGTTAATGAACAAAACATGTTTTGTCCAATGAGGCAGGAAGATAGGTGGGTCTAGGAGACAAAGAGAATTCTGGTATGTAGAGTGAGCCTGCTCAACAGAGTTGTCATGCTGCCGGAGTAGTAACACTATGCCCAGGCATTACTGGGTAAACCACAACCTCGTGGCAATATATTGATTGATAGAAATGGGTTAATAATTAAGACAGGGCTAGCCAATAAGAAACTGTAGTCATCGGCCAACAGATTTATAATTAATATAGCCTCTGTGTGTTTGTTTGGGGCTGAGAAGGATGAAGGGAACAACTGAGACAGAAAGCTTGCATTACAAAATGTCACCCAGACGTGGTTTGAATGATTTTCCACATGAAACATGACAAAAGCTTAAAACAGAATTCTAAAAACAAAAGGACAGAGACAAGCACTGTTTCTTGGTAGTAACATTTTCTTGGGTGGGCTCTGTTTTGCTCAGCATAAGTGGCAAAAAACTGCAGGGTTCTTTTAAGAGACACCCTACAAAACAAAAATGGTGCATACAAGAAGCTGGTAGCAGCAATGACTAGCATGTATCATAGCAGATTTATCTTTTACTCATAAATGTTTAAGAATCAAGGAAGTGAGCACAGCTCCCAGTGCTGGTCGTAAATTTATGCCCGCCATGTTGGAAAGCCAGAAGCTAAAATTTCCTCTTTAATCTGAGCAATGCTGTTTAGCAGATAAAAGACTTGTGGACAGAAAAAGATAGAGATATACAGCAAAGACAGATTCATGTGAAGAAAATGCTCTAAAGAGTTTACAATGTGTTTAAAAAATATACCAGCTCTTGGGAGGCAGAGGAAAACAGATCTCTGTGAGTTCAACGCCAGCCTGGTCTACAGAGTGAATTCCAGGACAGGCAAAAGTACACATAGAAACTCTATCTCAAAACAAAATGAACAAAATAAAGGTAAAAGAAATAGAGTAATAAAAAGCCATGAAAAGATGGAAAATACACATAATCTGGATACTGTTTGCTATTGTGTTGTCTTTGAATTTTTCAGTTGCTAAGGAAGGAATAACAACTGCTAAAAGACATTTGATTATAAATGCTGCTAAATTAATCCAATTTATATATTTTGAAAATGCTTTGACTTCAACATTTAAGTCTAAGGACAGGTTACTTTGGAAAAAAGGTTTTCTTCTTGTTTCTACACAAGATGAAGATAAAAAGCTGTGGATTCCTTCCAGACTAATATGGTTTGATCAAGCAAGACCCCCTGAAGAAGTGGTGATAAACCCAGGTAATAAAACATTCAAAATGTCTGAGACAATGCAGCCTTGAAGAATACTAAAGCCAGGATTTGTGCAAGTTTCTGGGCTTTCTCATGATCCCCATGGTTCTGACAGCAACTCCAAACAGCACGAAGCAGTTTGGAGAGAAGGACACCCACATTCCCAAATATTGTTTATTAATGTTTATTTTCATTTAAGTGTGGTCAGTTATAAATGGTTAATGATCACAACCAAGCTTTTTCTAAAGGAAAAAAGGGGAATATGATATAGAAATGAATACTTTGTATTGATATGGATTTTGTTTATTGATACAAATTAAGGTCAATTTTGCTATATGCATATTTCTCTTGTTTATGTATGTATTTATACAGATCTTTTAAAAATACAATGGATAGCTAAATAAGATGTTAGTCACCTATAAGTATCAAATTATAGTTAGGTTACTTAAGTTTTATAGAAATAAAGAGATATTTGAAATGGATAGATATTCTTCAAACCTTTCAAAGACCTACAGAATATGGCATTTAATATAGTTTAGGGTATTTCTTGGCAAAGAAACACAACTTCTCCTGGAAAAACCAATTACTTCAGATAAGAAGATGGTCATCGAAGAAACTTGTTATGAAATTTGCTTGCAACATAGCAAGACTAGCCATTTTGGCAAAGAATTGCTCTTGTCTAGATTCTTTGACTATATGCGGTACAAACTGGACATCCAGGACCCACAGAAAAAATGACTACTGCACTGAAAAAATTAGATGGGTTCCTGCTTCATGGAAGAGTCTGCCTGATATTCTGCATGACACAGAGAAAAATGACTGACAAATTGTCAATACTGGGGGACAGTTTGAAATTTCTTGCTTCGATGAGTAATCTGCCAGACACACTGTGGCCTATGTGTTGAAGACAGATACTCCAACATTACAGAGGAACTTTAGGTGATTGTCCAGACATTGATATGTCTCTGTCAATTCTAGAGTTTACATATTATCCTTCTGTGGCCTTTGATGTAGTTGAAGATAGATAGTTATGCTTATGGTTTTCCTTTGTTATGATAAAAGATAAGTTACATATAAGACTTTAGACTCACAAAGATAGGATAGATGATAAAACATTTTCTTTTAATTTTGCCAAATGCTAATGGATTAAATATTGTTAATTATAACCCTTATTTGATAACTCTTTTTTATATATAATTCTACTATGTTAGTTAAAAATCCTTTTTATTTAGACAGGAAAGAGGAGATAATGGGGGTTGTACTCCTGTATATATGTTTATCTTATTGGTTAATTAATAAAACACTGTTTAGCCAATGAGGCAGGAAGATAGGCAGGTCTAGGAGAAAAGTAGAATTCTGGGAAAAGTAGGCAGTCACCCAACTGAGTCACCATACTGGCAGCGCAGTAACACCATGGTGGCAATACATAGATTGATAAATACATAGATTAATAAATAAGACAGAGATAGCCAATGAGAAGCCATAGTCATCGGCCAACAGATTTATAATTAATATAGTGTCTATGTTTATTTGGTGTTGGGCTCAAAAAGGTTGGGGCGAGAAGCCTAGAACTTCCTGTGCCTGGTGAAAGTTTGGTGACCTGTCTTTGGCCTATAACTTCCATGTAGGAGTGACTCATCAAGGCCTGACCTGAGACCATTTCTACCCAGCTACTGTAATGAAATATCATTGGCCCATACACCCCACTCCACATGTTTTCCCTCTATACTATATAAGCACCTGACTGATGCAGTAAAATGAACTCCTGCTTTGACAAAGCCCCCGACTCAGTGTGGCTCTCTCCAGTGACTAGGGATGAAGTCTGGGTCACTGACAATCTCCATCTTGCTTAGCCCATGGAGAGACCAACAGGACTGGCTATTCCACAGCCCTATCTGCCAGAGAACCAGGCAACTTGGGACTGAGAAAGGTGAAGGGACCAGCCAGGACAGAAAGCACAAAATACAGACCAAAAGTAACTTAGGTGAAGAAAGGGTTTATTTTGGCTTATATGTTATGATTCATCATCAAGAGAAATCAAAACAGTATTGATGTGAGATGCCATTATGTATATATGTTTCTCATACTGGTTAATAATAAAGCACTGTTGGCCAATAGGAAAGGAAGATAGGAGGGACTAGGAGACAAGGAGGAAATAGAAAGAGTAAGGAGGAATCAAGATGGAGAGTCTGGAGAGAGCTGGACGCCAGCTGCCTCCCCGGTAAGAGAAGGCCATGTGAAAATACATAGATCAACAGAAATGGGTTAATAATTAAGGCAGAGCTAGCCGATAAGAAACAAGTAACCAGGCCAACAGTATTGTATCAAATACAGAGTCTCCGTGTATTATTTGGGGCTGGCGTGGCCGCAGGACAAGACCAGCAGCGGCAGGCGGAAAAACCATATTCCTTACACAGTATCTCAAGGCAGAACCCTGATCAACGAACTGAAGTATAGATGAACAATGTATATTGCTTTGCTCCTCATGGTTTGTTCAAAGTGCTTTTTTATACAAACAACGACTATGCACCAATGGGTAGGACTGACCACAGTGTGCCAGGCACTCCCATATTGATGATTACATCAATGAAGAAAATGCCACCATAGACTGCCCGACAAAAAGGCCAATTTTCTGGATTTTTTTTTTTAAATTAAGGTTCCCTGTTTCCCATATGAGTACGGTCTATGTCAAGTTGGTAAAAATTAACCAGCACAATTGAACCGATTTCTAACTGATGCACAGATAATCACTTCTAAACCATAACTTTTACTTTTTGCTTTTTCCTTAAGATCTCATATTAACATAACTATATGAATCCAGTACTTTTAAAGTTCCAAAGTACTTTTTTAATAGTAATGATAATAATAATAATAATAATAATAATAATAATAATAAACTGTTAATGAAGACAGTACCTCAGGGAGGAAAGAGAATTCACTGGCCCATCTTTTATCCATGATGAAATATTTATGGGACAACAATATCATAATGTAAAATGCATTTCGTCCAACTTCAAAAGTCTCCATAGTCTATTACAGTTAAAACAATGTTCAAAAGTCCAAAGGTAAAAGTCTCCTCTGAGATTCTTGCAATCTCTTAACTGTAATCCCTTATAAAATTCAAATAAAAAACAGATCACATACCTAACATATAACGGCACATGATATACCCTACATTGCTATTCCAAAGCATAGTGAAGGGAACATAGTGAGCAAATACAGAAGCAAAGCAAGACTGGAAAGCAGCTGGGCACACTTCAAACTCCGATTCTGTGTGTTGAATATGAAAACAGTCTTCAGATCGCTAGTTCCTTTCAGCTTTGTTGATTGCAACGCAGTTCTTTCTCATCAGCTTATTTCTCTCCCTGTTAGCAGCTTTCCTTGGCATGTATCCCATGACTATGGCATCTCTAAAAAGTTTGGATTCTCTGAGGCAATCCAGGCTTCACCTTCGGAGCTTAACACAATGGCCTCTCTAGGCTTCTTCCATTCAAGACACATGCCTGGCCTCAGCAGGTTTCCTTAGACACCCGGGCAAATTACATAACTGTTTCTTCTATTGTTAACTCTAAACCCAGAAGCATATGGCAAAGCTGCCAAGTTCTGCTGCTTGCTGGAGCTGGAACATGACCCCCCTCATTCAATCCCCTCTTCACCAGTAGTCTGTCTGTGATTGTTATCTTTACTGCCTACACTGTCCATGAACTTGCTCTGCCTTCTAAGTGCTGAGAGTAAAGGCATGTATCACTACACCTGGCTCCAAGCTTTTCTTAATTTCTTTCCACATGTTGGAAAATTAACTAGGTGAGATCTTGCCCTGAGGTCATCACTCACTTCATTCCATTTCTTGATCTATTTATCTCCTTTAACACAAGATTTAGCTCCACTCCACTGGCTTTTTCTCCTTTTTTACATTTTGTAATTTACCCTGCTGAGCTTGTTCCTTTTTATTATAAATCTCAATTCATGTTATCACTAAAAACTAGAGGACAGAGTCTATCCTTGGCTCTTTTTTATTTAAATTAAAAAAATACTTTACTTATTGATCCCAGTTCCCTCTCCCTCCCATCCTTCCATGTCCTCCCTAGTCTCCCCCCTCCCCTTCCCATTCCCCATCTACTCCACAGGGAGGGTGAGTCCTTCCAGGATGGATCATGAAAATCCATCAAGCCATTTGGGGTAGGGCCTAGACTTTGTGTCTCTAGGCTAAGGGAGTATTCCTCCATGGGGGATGTGATCCCAAAGTCCTTTTGTGCACCAGGGATACATCCTGGTTCCACTGTCAGAGGTCCCTTAGACTGCCCAGGCCTTCTATCCAATTGAGTAGATCCAATGCTGTATTCCCAGCTAACAGTCTGAGGTCCAGGAGCCACACTTTTTTTCAGGTCAGCTCTCTCTGCACATATACTAAAATCCTAGGCTGTTTTGAAAATTCCTTGGCCAACAGAGTTAATTCAACATTCTTTATTTTAGCCCCAGACAGACTCTTCTGATAAGGCAAAAAGCAGCTACCTTCTACATCAAAATACCACAAGAATGATATTTAGGCAACGTACTAAAAATTCTTTTCTGAAACCTATTGATCCACTCCGCAACAGTTCAAATAACTCTCAGTATCACTGTTTCACATGCCTGTACTAGTGCTTTCCACTCCTTTCTTAACCCAAAGTACCAAAGTCCAAATTCCTTCAAAGAAAAACATGGTTAATCTTATTACAGCAATCCTCCCAGTCCCTGATACCAACTTCTGTCTTAGTTAGGGTTTCTATTGCTGTGAAGGGATACTGTGAGCATGGCAACTCTTGGAAAGTAAAACATTTTTAATTGGGATGGCTTGCTTACAGTTCAGAGGTTCAGTCCATTATCATCATGGTGGGACACGGTGGTGGGCACAAAGACATAGTCCTGGAAAAGTAGCTGAAAGTCCTACATCTTGCAGGGCAAAGGAAGTGCTGTATCACTTGTAGTAAGCTTGAGCATAGGAGAACTCAAAGTCTACCTTCATAGTGACACACTTTCTCCAACAAACCTATTCCAACAAGGCCATACCTCCTAATAGTGCCATTCCCTTTGGGGGGGGCATTTTTTCCAAACTAACACAACCTCCAAGCTTCCAGAAGTGTGTGTAATAAATGTTTGTTAATTATGTCAACCAGTCTAGGTTACTTTTTGCTATAGTAGCAAAAAAAGGTAGCATAAATAATACATAATAAAATAATAAAAGCCCAGAACAGATATTGGGGTTAAAGATAAAGATCAGAGAAGCAAAATCGCCAGATCTTACTGAAAGGGCAGTAACCTAGATTGGTTGTTTTGTGAACTCACCTGTAAATTTGTATTGCAAACTCTACAGAAGCCACTAAATAATTTTAAGGGAAGAATAATATTTATGCTGAGAGGAGGAAAAATTGAATCAAATAAAGAATTGGAACCAGAGAAGATATAATAAAAGAACTCAAGAAAGGACAAGACACAACATATAATTAGCAGAAAACTAATTACAAAAATAATAGCTATCAATTCCATTAAAATAAATAATAATAATAATAAAAACTTACCTATGAATGGCCTAAATAGACTAACTGATACTGCCATAATGAAGCTTAAAAAACAAGACCCAATTATGTGTTGTCTATAAAAAGTGATATTGACAAATTGTCTTATACTCTAATGAATAAGGAAAGATCAGAATGAGTTCAAATAAAAACATCCGACTCATTGTAAGCCAAAGCCCTTAAAATAACATTCAGTTTATAATTTAAGTAGGAGCAAGAAGAAATCACATTGATTCATAAAAAATAACATCATTGTATAGTGGTATTATTCATTTCATTTTACTCATAGATAAATTAAAAATTGGATTATTGATGCAAAACATCACTGATTATCTAAGCTCTCTCTTGCTCTCTCTCTAAAAATAGTTTTGCAAGGTTTTTTCTTTGTTTCATTTGTTTATTTTATGTACACATTTAAATATAAAATGAAGAGAATGTGAGACACTGAAAGCTCCTTTCAGTTATCTTTCAAAATGTTCTACTTTGTGATTGATGCTTGTCACTCAAAACTTTGTTTATAAATTTCTTTTATTTTTATATATTTTTAAATTTTAAAGTAAAAAGTCAATTATTTTAAAGTCAGATATCACCAAATTCACTCATTCATTCATAAGTGTTTGTCCCAAATACTCTGATACACCAATGGCTTAACTGTAAATTAGCCCCATTCTTTTCTCCAAACCACCTTTTAGAGGGCTAATCTATTAAATGCTAAGCAATACTTTTGATGGATACTTTATATCCAATATTTTAGAAATACTTGTTTAAGGAAACTGAATCTTGCAGATGTCAAGTTACTTATGTACATCACATAGCTGATGAAAATAAAATCTGGGCCAAGTTTATAACCCAATTTTGCATTTGACTTTCAGAATAACTTCAGGAAATGACATTGTTCTTGTTACAGGAATTATGTACTATATTTGAGTGAGGATTGTTACTGAAAGAAAATTGGAAGATGACCAAATACAGCTACTGAGCCCAATCAAACTTTTTAATCGTTTAGGATTTAATGGACATTCATTGATTTCTGTGTCTCCCTTCCTTCCATCAGACAGATGCTGAAGTTTGTGTAAAAATTAGAATAGCTAAGATACTTAGAAACAATATTTGGGAGGGGACTTTATTTTGAGAAATTTCAATGCAAAAATGTGAATGTTTATTTTGAACCTCAATGAGAAACATTTTAAGACCAAATAAATTTGACAATGACGTTAAGCAATGGATATTATTAGTATGATGTGTCATAATATCATTGTATAATATTTTAAAGTAACCTACCCATCCTTTCATAAGTACACAAGAACTGGTATTTTACAGTTATTACATAGTTATTAGTGACACATTTCTACAATTTTATAGTTTTGAGAAGAATAGGATACAAGTATGCTAACGAGAACAATAAGTATCAAACAATATTTCAATGGCAGTGTTACCCATATTCTTCCTTTTCCATTTCTCTCTCCTTTTCTTCTGTATTTTGTGTTTGTTTTATTTTGATAACATATGCATTTAACTTCCGAATATCCTACAGTAGCTCATAGAATTTTTCTCTGATATATGGGACTAATTTTCCAATTACAAGCTTGACTACCCTATTTCTATGACAGAGAGACTTTAGTATAACAGCTTTAGTATAACAGCTTTAGTATAACAGCAAACATATTTTCACCGATATGTCTGCACCTCTTTGAACTAACCTAAACCAAATGTCACCATCTCCTCTGTATCTCAGGGTATGCAGGATTCTCAGTTGTTTTCTTGTTTTTAAACTGTCTGTAATAACTCATTGTCAATATTTGTTCACAAATCAATTACTGCTCCAAATTCAAAAACAATGCTTTACTTAATATTCACTGCTTACATGAGTTTTTTGAAATAATCCCAAGTTATTATTCTTTCTCCCCATGAAATTAACATTTTAGAAAGAAAATATGAAAGTTCTACTCTTCTCTTAAGATACATAAGCATATTTCCATGACTTTAAACTTCCAACTTAAAAATGTAGAATTCAAAGGCATTTATTTTATCCCAACTAACCAGTTTTTCACAAGTTCTGACACTCGGGTTTTATCTTAACTCATAGTCATGATGCCTTTTATGTGGAGTAATGATATGGTAAAAAATAGTATATGAGAAATTTTACTGTAGTAGAAGAATGGAAAAGACTGGAGGTAGTCATTCCTTTGCAGTTTTCCTGTCATATGTTCCTAGAGTTTATAATATCTTAACTAGTTTTTAAGCTTACTGTTCTTCATTTAAATACTCTTCATGTCTGACCTTTAGATTACACATTTAAAAAGAGTACTTAGCTTTTATCACATATCATTGTGAGGAATTTGGCTTCATTTTTATATAATTTTGTAATTTAAATTTGAAACAAGCTTGTTTTATATGTCAATCCTAGTTCCCTCATCCTCCCCTTTTCTCCCCATCAACCCCCATTCCATCACCTATCTGCTCCCCAGTGAGGGTGAAGCCTTCCATGGGGAGTCTTCAAAGTCTGTCATATTATCTGGAGCAGGGTCCAGGCCCTCCTCCATGTGTATAGACTGAGGGAGTATCCCTCTATGTAGAATGCACTCCCAAAGTTCATTTGTACACTAGGGATAAATGCTGATCCACTATCAGAGGCCCCATAGACTGCCCAGTCCTCCTAACTAACACCCTCATTTAGGGTGCCTGGATCAGTCCTATGCTGGTTTCCCGGCCATCAGACTGGAGTCCATGACTTCCCCCTTGTTCAGGTCAGCAGTTTCTATGGGTTTCTCCAGCCTGGTCTTGAGCCCTGTTCTCATCACTCCTCCATCTCTGCAACTGGATTCCAGGAGTTTGACTAGTGTTTATCTGTGGGTGTCTGCTTCTGCTTCCATCAGCTACTGGATGAAGGCTCTAGGATGGCGTATATTGTAGTTATCAAACTCATTACCAGGGAAGGGCATTTAAGGTAGCCTCTCCATTATTGCTTAGATTGTTAATTGTGGTCATCCTTGTAGATCTCCCCTAGTGCTAGATTTCTCTTAAAACCTATAATGGCCCCTTCTATCATGGTATCTCTTTTCTTGTCCTTTTCTATTCGTTCCCTGACTCAATCTTCCAGCTCCCTCATGCCTACCTCTATCCTCCTCCCTAACTCCCTCCTCAACATGCTCCCAATTTGCTTAGAAGATCTTGTTCCTTTTCTTTTCTCCAGAGGGTATAACTTTGTGAGGGTCCTCCTTATTGAGGAATTTTGCTACTCATATATTCAATGTGAATATGAGCATAGTCAAGATCTGCTTTACAATTTATTTTTTAATGAAAATATTTTTTAATAACATACTATATCCTGATTACATTTCCCCTCCCTGTATTCTTCCCATTTTCTCCCTACCTTAACTTCCATTGGTATTCACCCCTTTCTGTGTTATTAGAAAACAAACAGGCTTCTAAAGGATAATAATTAAAAAGATAAAACCAAAACAAATACATCAGAATAAGAGTATAAAAGCTCAAGAGCAGTCATAAGGAACAGATAGACACAGAGACTTACTCATTCATAAACTTAGGACTCCCATAAAAACACTGAACTGGAAGTCATAGTACATATGCAAAGGACCTGCAGGGTAAAAAGAGGAAAACGAACATAATATAAAAATAAGATAAACTAAAAAACAGCAACTAAAACAAAGCCCTGTTATGACATTATGAGAAAAGAACCCTCCAAAAACGGCAATGGATTCATTTTATATTGACCATCTACAGCTGGGTGTCAAGTCTATTCTTCAGACACTTTCACTAGTGAGACTCTCTCAAGAAACTAAATTTTCATTGCAATTATCAATTGTATATAGATTCTACATTATTAGATTTTAATACTACCATTCAAATGGCCCTTAATTTTAACTGTATCTCCTTGCAATCTCTCCTTGTCTCCCTCTTCTCTTCCCTTCCCCACTTGACCCTAATATTCTAGTCCTAAGTCTCGTACACTGAATGTGGTATTAGCAACAGAATACAAGAGAACAAAGATGCTCGTTAGAAAGTTCCATGCAATAATTGACATGGTAGATAATATTGCCATAAGCTAGGGAAAAAGAGAAGAGAGATGGTGTATGATACTGACACATTTTGAAGAGAAACACAACAATATCAATAACTGAACTACAGGTGGCTTGTAAAAGTGGAGTCAATGTGGATTTTGTACATAAGAATCTCATAGAATTTCATAACTACTTTCTGTACATGTAAATTTAAGAGAGGGTAATTTGGTTGAAGAATATTTACAGTTCGGCTTTTGTATATCTTAAATTGGAGCTGCTGTTTGTCATCAAAGTGGTTACTAGGAAAAAATGCTACAATAGTACTTATGGAACCCAGAGGAGTTGACTTAACAAGAAAAAAGAATGGAGAACATCAGCATCTAGATGATATTATATCCTGGACCTAAGAGAAAATACCAAAGGAGTGAATACACGGTGATGAGAAGAAGGTCAAAGATCACAACTTGAAGATAGCAGTGTTAAAATGTCTGTGAAATGTAAGAGAAGCAAAGGAAACCAAGAATGATCAGATTCGAGACACTAAAATTAAATTAAATTAAATCTGAAAAATGCAATGGCCTGAATAAAGGTTGGAAAACTATCTTGAAGTGTGATTTTTTTTTCTCAAATATTACTGACAAGGCAAATATCACATGGAAGCCAACAGACACATATAGTTATTGACTGTGATGAAAGTACTGCTCTGATTTCCTGTTGCTCTTATTTTCTGTTGTTCCATAATGAATTAATTGCAAACATAATGTTTTAAAACAGACTCATTTAACCCTTATCATTTATATATTTATTTATTTATTTATTTATTTATTTTAGTTTTGGTCTGATTGAACTCTGCTAGAAGGTCACTCATGTCCTTATGATCAGATATTGGCCAAAATAGAAGTTCTTTCATTGTCTTCTACATTCATGTCTTGGGATGCATGCTGGTTGCCCATTGAGACTGCCCACCAAACAACTTTGAGTGGGATATCAATATGCCCAGGACTTCTTGTTGTGTGGCTGCTAGCTTCCAAGAATGGACATCTCAAAATGGATAGCAGATAGAAAGAGTAGCACTCCTCACGAGCATATTTGAGAATAAAATCAGACATTATTTCTTTGTCATTTGGCACATTATAACTGAGACACTAAATGTAGCCCTACTCAAAAAGAGATCAATTTAAACCCTGCTTCTCTATGGGAGAAGAATAAGAAATATTTTAAGCCAGTATAAACTGTTTCAGTGGAGAAATATTCATGACATAGGAACTAAAAGGAAATGAGCAGGTAAATTAGATAAATCAATAGAAACAGGTCTTTTGAAGACTTTGAAATCTTTAGTGAAGGTCTAGAATATACTAATAGCTAGAAAGCAAGAGAAGTCAAAGGATGTGTTTTGTTTCAAAGGGAAAGAACAGCATGTTTTCATATTGTTTGTTCATGATTCACTAATGAGAAAACTTTTGATGATGAAAAACTGAAATGTCATTGATGAAATTATTTGAACAAGTCAGTAGTGGGGTTGGACTTAGCAGGTAGTACCAATAATTCTTTCACACAAATGAATGAAGGAATTAATAAATGCAAAGATGCAGTTAATGAAGGATTTCCTTGAGGGCTGTTTCTGTCTATGCATGAATTAAGAAGAAAGGACATCAGGTAGAGTGGAGATGGTGTTAGAAGTCTGAAAGGAAAGGAGAAACTATGACATAGTTACCTGGAAGAATGAGAGAGTAGAAAAAAATGAGGACCTACAACTATGGTGCATCACAATTGAAATTATTAATGCTGAATATGTAACATGATTCATCTGCATGTTTGTGTATGTGTTTTTGTTTTTATTTGATTTGTTTTTTTTTTTTTGCCATGAAAATGTTCATGAAAGCAGACATGGAATAGATAAAGAAAGAGCTAGACCAAATCAAAAATTGCATTTTGACTTAAATAAATAAGTAAAACTGTATAGTTAAAGTGGCTATAGAAGAAATGCAACAAGCAGTTCTGTGGTTCTGATAACTATTAACTGTAATCTGGCTTCACAGGGACCTGAGAGTGTGAGTAGAGTGACAGACACAAATACAGTCTGTAGACTCAACACATTATAAAGTTTAGAGGTTTCAAAGGAGGCTGTTCTATTTACATTCTTTTGCAAAAAAAAAAATACTATTATCAAAAGCAATTAGGGGAAGGAAAGTTTTAGTTGACTTAAAAGTTATCATTTACCATTTAGGGAAGGGTCAGAACTCAAAATCTTGAAACAGAGACCAAGGAGGAGTACTGCTTGCTGGATCACTCATAAGCTCATTACTACTTAGTTTTATTTTATGTCTCAGGAATACTTGCCCAGGAATCCCACAGTGGACTGAGCCTTCTTATATAAAGTTACAATCAAGACAAACCCTACCAATGCTTGCCTATCATCCAATATAAACTGAGAAATCCCTCAATTGAGATTCTTTTCTCAATTGATTTTAGGTATACAGAGTTGAAAATTAAAGCTAACAAGTTCAGAGGGCATTATTTACCCCATTCCTCCTTGACCTCTGACTTTTACAATCGTTTGTCTGCTCCTGAGGCTTGAGAGGATTGGATATGATACACGTCTCATTTATGGATGAATCTCCATAGACATTTATCCTCTGCACTTTGACCAATTTTGAGTTTCTGTATTATTCTGAAGTACTTTCTACTGCAAAACTAAGTTTCTCTGATGAGAGCTGAAAGCTGAATTTATCAAATTTATCTACAGGTATAGAGATAAGCATTTGGAAGGCAGGTAGACATTTATCCAAATAATGGCAAATGATTCACTTTCAGGGCCTATGAGCTGGCCATGGATAGGGGGCTTATTAC
The DNA here is from genome assembly GCF_943737965.1 of Phodopus roborovskii. Classification (NCBI taxonomy): domain Eukaryota; kingdom Metazoa; phylum Chordata; class Mammalia; order Rodentia; family Cricetidae; genus Phodopus; species Phodopus roborovskii. The sequence continues at coordinate 244,627 of NW_026125861.1, read as the reverse complement.
TTTTGCTCTAAGGACACATGTGTTCCTTATATATTTTGAAAATTAGTCAGCTATAATTTTCAAAAATATTTTCTTGGGTTCTATGATTGTGTCTTTATTTTGTTGACTAATTTTTTATGTGTATGTAGCAGTATTTAACTTGATGACTTCTATGGTTTTGTTTTTATTGCTTTAGTTTTGGTTGTGTTTTGGATTTCATTCTTAACACATTCTTGCCCATTACGATGTCATGAAGCTTTCTCCCTATGTTTTCTTCTATTTTTGTAGTTTTGGGTATTCCATGTAAATCTTTAATCTATTTTTAATTTACTTCTGTATATGATGTTCAACTTTATTCTTTCATATGTAACAGCCTACATTGGATAGAGTCACTTGTTGATGACAAGATAAGGTGATGTTTATGAATTATACTGTCGAGGCAAAGAATAGCAAGCCTATGGAACATTGGGTTGTATAGCTCTGACAGGAGCATGCAGAATTCTAAAGCTACTATTTAACCTTTGATTATGGATTTGTCATTTCCTGTTGAGAGAGCTCATTTTGAGCACTTAAATTCTCTCTTGACTTTTGCTGAATGAGGTCTCTGAACTGGCAGTATGATGATCTTCTGCATCTATGTACACTCTCTGAATATCTGCCTATGTGATCCTACAAAAGGATATTAAGAACATGGAGTTTCATTGATTTCATGATAAAAGAATCCTCTGATTTAAACTCCATTTGCCATTTACTCTACCAGTTGTCTATATTTTTCAGAAAAATAATTCAGAAGTTTGTAGAAGATTGTACTATTGACCTATGTGGTATTACTGCAGAGAAATTATCATACTTAATATTGCACTATTGATATCCAACAATTCTACTCCCTTGATGTGTCTCTAATTAGTTTCACATTCACATAACTATAATAGAGGTGAAATGAACAGGTCATAGTATAAATTGTAGAAAGAATGAAAAGTTAATACTTGAGGTAATAGAAAAAAAATTGGAAGGTAGCCTTTAGGCTGTACTTTAAAACCACTTAGTTTCTTGATAATAGCATAGCATAGATATGAGAGGAAAACAGCTAAATCTTAGGTGAAATCACTACAGTAGTCATTGTTTTCCTGAACTAAAGGTTGCTTGAATGTAAGTATATTAATGTGACTAAAAGGAGAAGATTGAGTTTTAGGGGATGTTTAAAGAGTCTGCACTCTATTTTTAAGGGCTAAAAGGAAATAGAAGCCTTTAAAACAAGAAGTAGGAAACATAAAGTACAATATACTTTACAAGAGAAATCACATTCATTTGATACTGATCTTATTTTTGTTATTCTATTAAATATTTGTCTCAATTCATGGTTTATGTTATTGTTTACTTTCATTTTTATTTTTTTTAACCTCCAGTATGCTTGATTCATTTTAAAACTCCAAATAGCTATTTTTTTTTAACATGCCAATGGATGTAAAAATGTTTACATGTATACCAGGGCTTTTAGAAGCAACAGTTTCATGTCTGCAGGCAAGAAATAATTTCATAGCCTTTCTGTGAAACAGAAGACACTTCAGTATATCATATAACAAAACATAAAAGTCCAAGAGTGGTAAATGGTTATAATGTATGCAAAGCAAACATAACAGCCATGGTATACACTGGAAAATTAGTGTTCTCTGTCCACATCATGTGGGTAGCTGATTTAGATAATCAATTTTCTTCAAAGAGGCATGAAAGTACTCTCATTTGCTTTGAAAGGACAGCTCACCCAGGGTGTCTTTCAGCCTTATTGATTTTAAATCACATTCAGTGACTGACTTTGAATCATCAAGTGGGTTTCCCTGGAGTTAAAGCACCAGAAAGATTTAATTAGAGACTTGCAGTCTAGATAAAAGACACAAGCCTTATCAGACTTATACTCTGTTTTAATTGTTTCTAAAATATTTGCTGAGGACATGTGGACTTCCTGAAGCTAGGTGTTCTTAATTATGTTATCTCCTCATCAGTAAAATCTACCAGATACCCTGACCCTGAACAGCTATTCTGGGGAAGTTTTCAGTTTATTTGAAAAATGTCTGCTAGCAGTTTAAAGGCATTTCAAAAGGAATGCCAACTCCAAATTGATTATTCCATGGTCTGAAATGATTTATAAAATTCTACTTCACAAAGCATATAAATATCTCACTTTTAGGACTTAAAAGAATCCTAACATATTATATGTTAAGCAGTTAAGATGTGAAAGTAGAAGGAGGTTTCCTGTGTCACCTAGACATGATTTCAGGTGCGAACTTCAACAATATTTACAGTTCTTACCACACTGTTATATTTTTCATTCAAAATGTGTATATTTTGTGAAAATATATGGACCTGTATGAAAATTTCCCTGGAAGAAATCATCTATAATTACAATTACTATTAAGATTTAGTATATCCTCATATTCAATTGACTAATTACTGTCAATTTACTTTCTAGAATATTTGCATTTGTATGTAGTCTGAATTCTTTTTTATTTTATTATTTTTTCTTATTTTACATATCGATCCCAGTTCCTTGTCCCTTCCTCTCTACCACCCTCCCTCTTTCCCTCCCTCCCATGTCCCAGATCCCCCTCCCATCCCATCCCCCCTATCACGGTTAAATAAGGATCAGGATAAACAAATAGGCCGATAGATGTTTATTCAGGGAGAAATAACTTAAAACCTAGACAGATGAACAACAGGAAATTCCACCCGATGCTCTCCTGTCCCAGTCACACCAGCAAGAGAGATTTTCCCGGCTCTCTCTCTGACCTCCTTCCACAGGTCACTTCCGCCCATGGCTCCACCCCCCCAATGGGCTTGGTCAGTGCCCCAGAAGGACTATCTCACTATAATTTCCCTTTTAGTCTAAAGAAAAGATTTAGGCTTAATAAAAAACTATATATATAAAAAAACAGTGAATAACAAGTGTGCTCTAAGAAAATGAAAATCGAGAACAAAATGACCTACATATCTAGTCCTATTGTGAAGGCATAATGGAGTTTACAATAGAGTTGTCCTAAGCTGGAAAATGTAAGTCTAGCACCTAATATATCTAACTAGGAAGGGAGAATAATAGTTGTGATAGTTTAATCTTCAACCTCATCAAGACCTGAGAAGGAAAATAACAATACTAGAGTAGACAGGAAGTGCGGATGGACAACTTCCAAAAGGTGCAGCAAGGACAGAAACAGCAAGCCACCTGGACAGTCAGCCTAGGTCTCACAGCAACGTTGGTACACCCAGTTTTGGCTAAGGCCAAGAGAACCTGACAGACCACAACAGCAGGGAGGTAGAATGGCTGTCTTACCCTGACTTGGCAAGGTCAAGCAGTCTTTTATATTTGTCTCCTGTAAGCACATAGGACTGCATGTCCAAATCAGTGGTCAAGGTGGGGGCAATTCTTTGCCAAATAGGGCATTAGCTGAGGTGAGAATGAACTCCAGCAGAAGCAACAACAGTGTCCAACATACTTTCGGGAAAGTGCACGGTGCTGTCAGGAGCAGCAGTGTCTCATGTCAATGGAGTACTAATATTAAAACATTTAAATGCCATGTTCTGCACGTCTATGAAGTGATTGAAGATTAAGCATCTATATTTGACTAATCTCATAGGTACAGGAAACATGAGTGAAGATAATCTGTAATACTCAGCAATAAAACATAGTGAATGTGCACAGGTGGTGCTTAGTGGCTGCAGCTGAGGGTATATCCTATCAGAATCCCAAGGACAGGCCAATACAGATGCCTGAATATTAACAATAACTCCCTAGCAATATTTTCCAGAGATAACCATGGTTTTTCAAAGTTTTCCTTTATATGAAAAATATATAGCATGCAGAGTTTCAAAATATAGTTTCAATATACACGTCTTCTTTGATTTAACATTTTAGTACAATCATATTTTAGAAGCATGATGTTTTATTGCATGAATTCATCTGGCTTGAGAATAGTCAATATTTAATTACTGTTTATATAGGAAAAATGGCACAATCAGCACTGCATTTGTATTTCTTAGTAGTAAACACTCACAAATTCTGAACTCAGGCAATACAAGTAACACAAAGAATTAAGAAAGAATGATAATAATAATAATCCAAAATAGTCTTAAAGGACAAGACAGCACTGGCTTCATAATTTCAAATGTTTTATATTTTACAAATAACTTTCAAACAATTGCAGGTGTTTAGATAGACCAAAATGACAATGGTCTGAAAAAAGAGGACCTCTATAAAAGTGCAACCTAATAAATAATAATATAATATTTTCTCTGAGTATATTTTTCTAAATAAGGTAAGGAATATATAATTTTATGTTTATTTTTATTATTATAAAATATTAGATGTACAATATCAAAACTATTAAAAACCACTTGTACACAAACACATGAACATGTGTTTGGATTAGTTCTGGTTATAAACAAAAATAATTATAAGGATTTTTGCCAGAAAATAACAGGATTGTTAGTTATTTTACTTTTCTTTTGCAGAATTCATGTATTTTATAGCATTTTCAAGTTAAATTCAAGTTTACAAATAACTTCATTTTATGATTGATTCTATATTTTTAAAAGTGCTCTAAACACACGGCAACTCAATATTCAAAATATGTAACCAGCGGCTAAAATAATATATAGTTTGTTTGAATGAATGACAAATTTCCCTTTATTATGTGTTTTTAAGTTTTTGCAAGTTGTTCATTTACTATTTTAAGGCTAACACCATTATTCTCTACAATGTGTCTCTATAGTATCACTACTTAACACAATTAAAAACCTTAGCATGCCCATTGTAATGAATTATAAAATATTAAGTCCAACTAATAGTTAATTATTTAATAGTCACTTTGTGGTTTATAATTACATAATTGACTCATCAAAGTAATTCATAAATGAGTGTTAAAGATAAAACAATTCCAACTGACCCAAATATAATCCAGGTGACAATTAGGGCAAGGATTTAAAAACATGTATTCCACTGATATAAAAATCTGAAAGAAAAATTTGCCGTGTTAAGTAAATATAAAAGCTATAAAAAGTATCAAGGACTGTGTAAAAATAAAAACAGAGCTAGACAAGGTATACTGGATGTCATAAAAGTTAATTAAACATTAAAGGTTTAAAATATTAGTGAAAAGTAAGAGAAAATGCAGTAATAAAATTCAAATCAGATAGCTGTTAATAGATTATTTGGAATACATATAGAGAAAAGATAAGAAAGAAAATGTGTAACATAGTAATATCTGAGAATTTTTAAAGAACATTATATAAGAGATGAACACATATTAATCTTATTGATCACATCCAAAGAAAACATCAAGAAAATACACTATAAGGCACACTATAACCAATATGTGGTCAAAGCCAGTAATACAGAAAATAAAACAAGACAAAATTTAAAATAAGCATTAAAAAGTTAGGCTACACAATGTGAAATTGAAAATAAGAATATTAGCAGCAAAATTGTAAAGTCTCACTAAGGTTGGTTGGACTCTAACCCTAGAAAACAGGAGGCTTAGTCTGAAGGATTTCTATGACCTAGTAGCCAATCTAGACACTATAGTACATATCATAATCGTACATGCCTACATATCAAGACCAAAAATAAAATAAAATTTACCAAAAAATAAATAAATAAAAGAAAAAGAAGTAACATTGTCTACAAAGGTTTAGAAAATTAAAATGTGAGCAGACTTCTCACTAGAAACGATGAAGGCAAGAGGAGAATGCAACAGTGTTCTTAAGACATTAAAAGGATTTTGGTTTGCATTTCCATAAATACTAATGATGCTGATCATGTTTTGGAGTAACTATTGGCCATTTTTATGATTTATGTAATATGGCTGCATTAAATATTTTGCCCATTTTTCATTTAAAATGTTTATATTTCATTCAGTTTGTTTTTATTCATTGTAGAATTGGAGAGAGAAGAAATCTAGTGTGTGTGTGTGTGTGTGTGTGTGTGTGTGTGTGTGTGTGTGTGAGTGAGTGTGTATATATGGCCTGAAAGTAGAAGAAGGACCTCACAGAAGCAATTCATGGGAAGAAAAGATTTATTTGAACTCCTAGTTTTAGGGGCATTTCAATTCATATTGATAAGGATGGCATGGAAGAATTAGTGGTTGTAGGAGAATGTAACAAATGTTCGACACACTGTATGGGCTAGGAAGCAGAGAAATCAAGTCGGAAGCAGTGCCCTGTAAAGCCTTCAAAGGCTTCCTTCCCTAAGTGACCCATTTTTTGCCAGCAAGGTTCTGAGGATCAGTTAGTGAGCCTATAGGGGATATTTTAAATTCAAGTTATAGCAAGTACTTTATATGACAAGGAAGAAAACTAGTGGGAGGAGAAGCAGGAACAAGAGACGGTAATGGAAGGTGAGTATAAGCAATGTATATAATACATGTTTAAATATGTCATAATGGAACCTTTTATTTTGTATATTTATTGAAAAGAATATGTGATCCTTAAACCAAGACAATTTTTAGAAACATGGGCCAACTAGAGACCTCTTTAAGGAACAGGTTCTACTTGGATTAATTCTTATATTAATACTATTTCCAGAAAGCATTCCCTTGTATCACCTTCATTAAGGTTGGTCCATTCTCACAGCTTCATCCTTAGAAGTCTACCACTGCATGCCAATTTTCATATAATTCAATGCCCTCATCCACGTTGGATTTGTGCCTTCCAAATGTTTTCAATTTTGAGGGGTGGTGATAGTGATTTATAGGTCCCCCTTTTGCCTCCTCAATACCTTCACCTATCATGCACAAACATCAGTATTATCTCTGCCATGTCTAAATGGGTGTCATAATTATCTTGCAAGCATTAATATTCTCTATCCATCTGCAATGCAGACCCTGATGTTTTATTCAACTCCCCATATGTGCTCTGACTTTGGATGTAGATTGTCATAGAAGGCAATGTATCTTTAGAAATTAGTCTCTAGTCTCATAACTGTTTGCCTGAAAATCTGCTCCCAAAACTTTAGCACCCTCCATTCTCACATATCTTTTCTCTTCTGTCTCTCCCCACCATCACAGAATTCACAGAAACAGAGGTATCACCTTTCTATAACTTCATTTTATTTTCATCACCATCATCAGTATGCCCTGTTGATTCAATCTTTCTGTTAGACCATTTTTTTCAAGCCCCAAGAAATGCTATAAATATTTGCAAGTTCTTTGACATTTTCCTTACGTTGATCTTCATTTGAAGTGGCAGACTTACAGGGGCTTTATCTATTCTGAGGATGGCTAAATATGGGTCTCATTTTTTTGTTTCTTACAATTACATCTTCTCTTAGCTTGACTCTTTTTCTTAGACTGAAACCGTCTTTTATTTCGTTTCCTTTCCTTCCTTTCTTTCCATTTCCTACTTAACATATGATAACAAACATAAATTGTTGGTCTCATTGGTCTTTTACGCTTTTTTGGATGAACATTGTATGTTTGAAACTTTTTCTTTGCACTCCCTAGGGATCGTTTGGTCTTCATTCTTGTCTTTGGTACCTAGAAAGACAACAAGGGAATTCCAGAAAGGTATTAGTTTATAGAAAGAAGCTAAAGACTTGATTTGATTGCAGACTTCATAAAAAGAGGTATGAATTCATACAATAATATGCCAAGATCTGGAGATACAATTAATGGAGAAGCAAGATTGCCATTATCCTACCTTAAAATGTAATCGGCATCTCAGTGGAATACATGTCTTCCTCTTCTTCCTCCCTTTAGTCCTTGGAGTAAGTGTTACCATAGCCCTGTTTTGCTTCAGTGATTTTCTAGTCACCTTAGTCATGATGAAACCAAGAACTGGTCTGTCCAGGAGCTCCCGACACACCTATATACTCATTCTCAGAACAATGAAAAACTAAACCCTTCAATTTTATTGGTGAACAAACTGTTCACTTTAGCCAATAGAGTCTTAGCAAAACATAGACATCACAAAGCACTATTTCTGACATCTCTAAAGTGTGGAGACTCCTGGGAGGGTCATTATGAGTTTTTGACATCACAAAGTACAGTCTGCCTGGAGAATCTTAAAGGAAAAGGTACTATTAGTGTGGTAAAATGAGGTTTCCCTGAAACCCTCTGCAGATTCTTCCCAAATTGACATTCCAACACTCATAATTTCTCTAGGTTCAACTCCAGAGTTCACTCAGGAAGAGTAAAACTTTTTAAATTTTTTTTTCCAAATATCTTCAACTCTAATTTTTGTTTACTATTACTTACTATTTTGCATGTGCTATTTTAAATATGTATAGGCTAACATAGCCTATACATATTTAGCCTATACATATTTGGAGGAGTGATTCATTCAATATTTCCGATGCGAGAATAACATGTTTTAAATAATATTTTTGTTGTTTGAGAATTTCATATATGTATACAATAAGTTTTGATCCTCCCAGCTCCCATTGGACCCCTCCAGTCAGATTCCCTTCCACCTTCACATTCTCTGTTTTAAATTAATGACCTACTGAGCCCAAATAGAGCTTACTTAACTGACTTGATTTTGAGCATATAACCAAAGCTTCTGTGAATAAATGTTCAACAGCCATGCCATGTAAAGAGCACAACATTTCAAAGGATTTCTCCCCATGCTCTGCTTCTCACATTTTTTAAATCCTTTTTTCCCTCAATTTTCCTTGAGCCTGTTCATTGGTTAATAGATTGGTATACATGACCTATTTATAGCTGAACACTCACAGACAGTATTTCTCATGACTGCAACTAGGTAATAAATCCTTGTATTAACAACTATCCACTGCAAGAAGATTCTATAATGAAAGTTAAGAGCAACACACACATCTACTATTATAAATACAAATATTTAGAAGACAGTTTAAAAACACAACCATTTAACAAAACAAAACCAGTAGATTCCTTCATAGGGCCTATCACCTCATTAAACACAGGGTTTTGTTCAGATGTATAGTGTCATGCATGAAACCCCTCTTGTAGATAAGCTCTCAAATCTAATTAGAAAGCATTTGGTTACTCCAAAATCACTATTGCCTGGCAGGTTGGTCTTTTAGCATGCATGGTCTAGCACTGAGTAAGACTATTGATATCTTTTTACCCCAGCAGCCTACATAATACTTTCCTGTCCTGTGAAAACTTGCCAATAAATGGAGAGTTTTCTGATTTTTTTCTATGTCCTACATGTGATATCTTTAGCAATAAGGTCTCACTATCTACTCCCTACCTCCTCCATTCTCCCATGTAATAGATGATGTTAAAATAATAATGATGGTGTTAATAATAATAAATGTCAAATATGTGGAAAAACCCTGAATTCATATAAAATTATAAATATGAAGGCTTAAAAACACTTTGGGAAACTACTTAGTAGGGTTTTTACTGTCTGTGTGTTTTGGTTGTTTGTTTTAAAATTGAGTAAAAGACTCATATGGCCCAGTCAGTGAATTTTTACCATAATGGTAATTTTCATTACCATATGGTAATGAAAACATAACTATAAAATACCTATATGAGAATATTTATGTTAGTTTTATATATAAAATTCAGTTAATGTAAATAATGCATTCAATTTTTCATCAATTAGTATTTAGATGAGGAAGTCTTAGTAATGTCATACAATAAAGCACTAAATAATAGTACAGGAAATGAGACTTAATATAGTAATAGCTAAGTTTAGATGTCAATTTGAGTAAACTTAGGGCATCTCACTCTACTATCATCCCATGAGTCATGTCAACTAATTAATTGCCTCCATAGTGAGTTCCAGGACAGCCAGACCTACACAGTGAGACATTGCTTCAAAAAATAAATCAATATATTGAATCCACACAATACAGGCTGCGTTTTTGAAGAAAGAAAATGACAGATTTTAATACGAGAGTGAGGGTTGACTGTGGACAGTGTGGCAGCAAAGATAAAGGCCCACAGTTAGACCTTAACCATAAGAATAAACATTAAGCACCAAGCATATACTTCCTTCTACAATATTATACCTAAGATATTTTGTCTTCTTGGAAAAAATATAGTGATTTCTAAAAAGAAACAAATTTCAAAAAAAATTATGGTAACTGCAAGAAGCCAGACGAGTGTGATTGCCTTTTTATGAAACTTGCAAATGGAAACAAATCTATCATGATAAAAAGCAGAACATTGGCTTCCTGGACATGTGGGTGGTTGCAAAAGAGCTGAGATGATTTTAAACATATGCAATTAATTATGTCAGTATAGCTCGATCTTGGTATTAAAACATCAACAAACAAAGGAACAGTAACAACAAAGCATTGGAAGGGATAAAAGGAATGACAGTCCAACTGCTTGCAACTAGCTTTCATCTTTACATACAGAGGCTTAGAGAGATACTGCTGCCTAAGGTCAGATGAAATGGTTGGTAAAGCCAGAGGCTGAAGGCAGATAAAAAGTACACAATTATAACTCTGAGCCTGTTTTCCAGATATAAAGCATATTTTGTCTTCTGCCTTCCAAGTCTCACACTAACGTATATTATTAAGACCTGTATGGATCTCACCAGGTATGACAGTCTGACATTACACAGTTCCACATTACACAGTGCTAGGGAGGATAAAGTAGGTGATAAAATTTAGATGAATGAATGCTAAAAAGAATTATCAGGCTCAGTATAAGATTGTGAGAGTTGGGGAAATATATACAGTTAAGTATGAGACAACTTATTAGATAGCTAATTAGGCAAAACATGGCAATAGGTACATACTTATTTGTACTTGGCTATTTAGTTTTGACTATCCAAATTACCTACTTACAGATAGCCATAGCATTTATCATACAAATTGGGATGCATTTTCCAAAATGAGGTGATGGTATTGATAACCATATTTAAGTATATATTAATAAACTAATTAATTTATTGTTCTTATAAAAAAAGAGGGTATGGTCTACCTGTTCAAATAAACATTACCTTCTGGACAACTTATGGACTCAGAAATCTGTAATCTACATGGTTTGTCAGATGACCACAGAAGATCTCTAAAGTTATTAAGAATCCTGTAATCATATGAGTCCCAAGAAAAATTGTTTCATCTACAGTATTATTTTGAAAGGCAATTAGTTTGTCAGAATCATTTCATCTGTTCATTATTATCAATCGTTTCAGGGGACAAACTCCAGTCAGAGTAAGTAATAATAAATTTGTGATGAGAATTAAGGGGCTAATATTTGAGGATATTTGAGTCTTGGTGGTAATAACATATTTGATTCAATGTGTCTACTACCTTTGAGATCAAACTTAGTTTATTTTATTTTAATAACAAATCTATAAAACAGATAATAGTAATCCAGTTTTGAAAATAAATGGAAAGATTTCCCATGCTCTTGAATAGGTAGGATCAACAAAGTAAAAATGTCAATCTTATCAAAAGCAATCTACAGATTCAATGCAATTCCCTTCAAAATCCCAGCACAAATTTCCTCACAGACCTTGAAAATACAATACTCCACTTCATATGGGAAAAACAAAACAAAACCAAATAAAACTGAGGAAAGCCAAAACAACCCTGTACAAAAAAAAAAAAAAAAAAAAAAATCACCCAGGGGCATCACCATCCCTGTCTTAAAACTCTATTAAACTCTATTATAGAGCTATATAATGCAAACAGCTAGGTACTGGCTCAACAATAGACAGGTAGAGAAATGAAATTGAATAAAATACCATGATATTAATTCCCACACGTATACACATCTAATTTTTGATAAAGACACAATGGAAAAGAGAAAGCATCTTCAACAAATAGTGCTGGTGTAATGGATGCTGATGTGCAGAAGATTGCTGATGCTCCATGTCTATAACTATGCACAATACTTAAGTCCAAGTGAATTAAAAACCTTAACACAAATCCAGCCACACTGAACCTCATAGAAGAGAAAGTGGGAAGTAGCCTTTAACACATAGGCATAGGAGACCACTTACTGAACATAACACCAGTAGCACAGACACTGAGATCAACAATTAATAAATGGGACCACCTGAAACAGAGAAGCTTCTGTAAGGCAAAGGTCACAGTCAACAAGACAAAATGGCAGCCTACAGAATAGGAAAAGATCTTCCAATCTACGATAAATTACTCACATACCTTGACAAACATTATAATGTATTGAGTTATTCTAGAAATCTTTCTAATTCTGACCACAACAACTAATATTAATAATTGTCTTTTTTTTTTATCTTTCTCCTCTTGAAAGAAACATTTGAATAAACTGGCATTGCTTAGGTTCATTCACTTCTAAATGTCAAACTATATAAAGGCATCGCTCCAAAATACAGTTGCCTTTGTTCTCTGTCATGATCTCATAGTTGCAATAAATGCCAATTGTGTTTTCATTAGGAAAAGGCAATCTAGATACTGTAGAGTTTTAAGTATTTACTCACTAATAACTAGATCCCAAAAGCTTCACTTAGAGAAATCTATGTGTTGGTTCCTCAAAGGTTTTTTTGGAAATCAATAGTGTGCAAATTGATCCATGAGATCATAGGGAAATTCTGGCTACTTTGAAGTTTCAGTTTTTCATCTGTGTTTCTGAAGATCTTCAATTGTCAGAAGGCACTTCCATGGCCCTTTTTTAGCCATGTGTTGTAAAGGACCTGTAAATAGCCATGAGGATAAGTAAAAGGGAAATTTGGAGAGATCTTGTATTATGTCTATCTTTGTGGTTTGCTTGTTCAGATTTTGCTATATCATTTTGGGTTTCTGTAAAATTCCCCTACAATTAGGTAGAAAATGAGTTAATAATGTCAGCCTATTAAATCTTAAAAACTGCTCAGGAAACAGATGTGATAAGGACTTTTTAAATTATTCTTTCCCCTCTCCTAACATTCACTTTTCAGGTACATTTCTTAGTGTCTTTGAAGTCACATATCCCTTTGGTCAGTGTTAAAAGAAAAGGACTTTCTAACTGTGAACACTGCTCCTTCTTAACAATAAATGACACATCTCCCAAAGAGTTAAAAGCTCTGCGACTCCTGTCTCTTGTATAATCATTGACAATTTGCTTAGTCTCTCCTCAACTGCCTCCCAGTTAGCAATTACCTAGAGACAGAATATTTAGGCATCTCTGTCTTACAGCTATTTGAATAGGATATAATTCTGTCCAGGATAAATGACATAAGCAGTAGAGCCACATTACCCTGGTGTAGCCATTTTTCAAGTAGTGTGTGACCTACCTCATTCAATTTTGTCTTCAGTAATAAGGAAAGTATATCTTCGCTGTCCTCGTCTTAATGTATTTACGAACACATGTCACCTGAGATATCAAAGCATTCAGTGTCAGTGAAATACAGAGGTGGTCCAAAATTCCATGCTCAGACTCACAAAAATTAACTACCTAATATAATGCAGATGAAGTATATAGGCCATACTTACAAAGAATCCTGAGAGGTCTTGATGGGTGATGCCATTATGTATATATGTTTCTCATATTGATTAATGAATAAAGCACCATTGGCCAATAGGAAAGGAAGATAGGAAGGACTAGGAGACAAGGAGGAAAGAGGAAGTAGGAAGGAGGAGTACAATTTAAATTTTCTAGAATATTTTTAAATTGTCAGTAACAAAAGATAGGAAGTAGGAAGATGGAGAGTCAGGAGAGAACAGAACCGCCGTTCCTCTGAAAGACCATATGGAAATACATAGAAATGGGTTAATACTTAAGACAGAGCCAGCCGATAAGAAACAAGTAACTGGCCAACAGCATAATATCAAATACAGAGTCTCAGTGTGTTAATTGGGGCAGGCGCGACAGCTGGACAAGACCAGTGGCAGGCGGAAAAACCTTACTTCTTACAAGGTCTGATTTTGGAAAAGCACTATTCTGGGAATTTCCTTCTCCAGATTGCTGGGCTCTGTGCCCCAGCACATATGTGTTATCAGAACCAAGCCATATAGTTCGGCTCTTTGCTTACTACATTGTGGCACATCTCTTTATAGACAGCTGAAAATCATTGCAAAAAGAGAACTATACTAGGTTCTAATCTCAGGTTGGGTTTCTAAGTGCCAGGGAAAAGGGAAAAAGATGTACATATCTACTCTGGACTGAGTGCACTCATTTTCAGATCTGGGCTGCTTCACCCCTCCTTCGGCAAGTTGATGGTCCCCCATTTCAGGGTGGTCACTATATTGATTCAGAATTTAGCTCAGGCATCCAATCAGCATAGTGCATGCACTATAGCCCTGAACTCATACCCTCAAGCAATCCTCCTGCCTCAGCCACCTCAGTAGCTAGGACTATAGGCATGCATCACCACACTTGGCCACCATTATCAATTACAATATTAGCTTAGGTTATATCTCAAATAATTTCAAAGATATAAAAGTAGTCAATCAATTGCTATGATTTTTTAAAGGAAAGTAAATCTGAATAGAATGAATTGCCATCATATCACTTTTCCCTTTCTTTCAGAAGCAAGACTAACCAATCCAGACATCTGACAAACACAAACCATGAACATTTTTTAAGGGGAGGGATACTTTTGTTACTGACAATTTTAAAATATTCTAGAAAATTTAAATTATACTCACTTGAAATTTTTATATTAAAATTCGTGTATCAACAAGGCAAAATGTTCAATTACTAAATTCAACAGTAATCTAGGTATTGTTCTTATGGGGTTGTTTTGTGTATCTCATGTTAGTTAGCAACTACAGATAGTTGACTATTACTAAAGTAGATTATCCTGAATAATTTCAGTGCATCTCATGTAATTAGTGATTCAGCTTTAATAGCAAAAGTAGGGCTTCCCTCCAGAACCAATCTCACCAGCCCCTTGTTCCAAAGTTGCCAGCCTACCTGTCTTATGTATTTATGTCACATTTGCCTAATGAAGTTCTACAATTACCTAATCCATGCTCCAGATACCTACACATGCTCATGTTAACAGGTGTGCACACACAAACTTTATAGGTTGGATCATACATTCCTTCAAATATAGAGATCCTAATCACCAGATCTAGAGTCTATGAACATTACCTTACTTAGAAATAGAGACTCCACAAATACACTTATTAACATTGGGTGATTTCAGAATAACGTGGACTCTAAACCCAGTGACTGGGTGTTCTTACAAAGA
Organism: Phodopus roborovskii; assembly: GCF_943737965.1. Lineage (NCBI taxonomy): Eukaryota > Metazoa > Chordata > Mammalia > Rodentia > Cricetidae > Phodopus > Phodopus roborovskii. Next base: position 229,561 of record NW_026125861.1, on the reverse strand, counting down.
AGTAGAAACTTGAATAAAGGAACACAGGGATTAGTTACACATCAATCTATTCAATCTGATGTTAATGATAGTCTGTGACCACCATAAATTATAGGAGCTTAGGAAAGGCTCGTAAACTTTATGATCAATTATAGCCTCAATGACACCTTATTTTTACTATACTTTCTTTTTACTTCATGCTTCCAGAAGTATAGAAAACACAAATTCTCTTATTTTCTTCTAGCTTGTGGTAATTTGTTACAATAATCAAATAAATTAATATAGCTAATAATTCTATTCTCTTTTATTTTTCAGCATGTTCAGACAGACACAATGACACACTGTCCTTTTGGTGAAAGTGTAATTTAAATATAGTCACAAGATTATTTTCTCAGTCTGTTCCTGCAACTATTCTTATACATCCAGCACTACTTAGGAAATATGTTAGTAAAAAGCCAAGTCTTGGTCAAATAAATGTGGGAAATACTTGAAATATTTTGCATTATTTTCTTTACCAGCAGTTTCCTCAGATCCTGTTATTTAGGTCCCCATCTCCAAAAGTGGTTAATAAAAGATAATATTTTCCTAAATAGTTTAAGTGTAAAAATTCTCTTTATATAAATACGGTGTCTCAAACAAGTAATTGTTCCTATCAAAATAATTGGGCATGCTTGTTTAGACTGAATTGCTTTCTATGTTGTTGCAATTTGGAGACAGATGAACTGTTGTTGACTGTAAATGTAAGGTTAAACAACACATTCCTGAAAGTTGGTATACAACATGTTTATCTACAGCTACAGACCAGCATGATTCAGTGTATAGCATTTCTTGGAATCTGTGATATACTTGAGAAATTCACAAAACCCTTGGACATCCCTATTATTTGAGATATGCTAGAATGGATAACACTACAGGTAATATAAAATAATATTGAATTCGTACCGACTTTGTTCAATTAAAAGGCAATTGTTATTCATGCCACAGAAACACTGAGAACAAACTATTCTATAAGATTTGCCTGTCTGTGAACTTTGAAATTTGGGTTGAGACTAACTACATACAGGCCCATCATTTTTAGCCATACTGCAGAAAAGTAGTAAGGAGAAAGCACACAGACTACCTGTCTTGGTGTGTTACTTGACTGGTCATATTCTAATAGCTAGGGCTCACCACATAGGCCTAATTCAGTGCAGACTCAAATCTTCATCTGAAAAGCATTATCTTTCTGGATACAAAAGTAATAACTCTTCTTCTGAAACTTCAGATGGAAACTATGCACGAACTTGGTTTTCCTGGGAGACTTGGCTATAAATTGCTTCAGAGTATTGTATTACAGATAAACACTGGGTTATTTCACTATAGAGTTATTTGCATAGCAAGCGAATGACTGAATTTGCAAGGTATTTTCTTTAGAGTGACAAAAGTTTCATAGAGGGTTGGAGTGGTGTGTAAAAAAGCGGGGAAACAACTTATTGATTTCTTCTCCTATCAACACCAACAGAAGTCTTTTCTTATTTTAATTCCCATGTAAAGTAAGGTGTCATTGCTCTCTAATGTTATAGGATACTCATTTCTGAGTTTTCACTAACTGTTATTGTATGGATGATGTTATGTACCTTTTTCTGATAGTTCCTCTTATACCCCACTGAGCTTTCAAAATTGAAACCTTCAATCTTTTTACCCCATTTCTTTCATGGTTGAACAGGAATACAAATAAAAGGAATGCACTGCCATTACTAACGAAATGTCCCTCCAACTGCATAGCTGTAATTTTATAATCAGTAATTCTCTGGCAAATCAAGCATCATAACAAATGCAGAGAAACAGGAACCAATATTTCTCAAAGTGTTCAGTGTGAACTTTTTATATACTATTTATTCTTACCATGCTACATACTTAATTACATACACTTCCTTCTTCCTTCTCCCAAAAGGTGCAGTAAGAGTAATGCCCTTTTCTTAGCTTTTGGGATGTCTAAAATAACTGTGAAGCTGACTAAATTAATTCAGTAAAAATCTAAGTTATCCTTTAATATATATAGTCTGTCATCTGTGTAGCCTTAATAAAGGATGAGGCAACAGGGTTGAACTCTCATCTCTCTGACCATAAATAGGCCAATTATAAAAATATTCTGCCATTCAGAACTTCACAGACCACATCACAAATGGGGTATGTGATAATTTGTTTAGAATTCTCTGAGGGAAAGCAGACAGCATTTCTCCTGATACAACCATTTTCTTCTCTAAAAGAACATTTGCTTTGAATAATTTTAACTACTATGCATTCATGCTCACACCTTTCTCATGGCAACTGCATTCATTTCATGCTTAGCAAAATGTGAGTTTTATAGAAAGAAAAATGCAAGATCGTTAAAAAGGTGTTTTAAAAATAGATTTTAGAAGTCTGTATTTTATATTTCTTAGACAAGCACATTTCTTTGATGCATAAGTAATGCTACCAATGATTGTTCAGACATTTCAAGGACATAAACTGAATACACAATTCTAAAATTTAAATAAAACAACTTAACCTGTAAAATATATGAAGAACCAATATATATGGTAGGAATGCTATTCTGTTATTGAGCATAAATGACTAAATAATGTATTCCAAATTGAGTAGTCAAACACATATTAAAATATACATTTTATGTCATATTATGAGACTTTTTAAAAATTATAAGATAATTAGCTTAGCAAGGATTCATATTTCCTGAATTTCCCCTTTTTATACCATTTTCAAAAATAATTATCTTGCTGAGCTACTTTCACTTTGTTTGTACATTCCTTTGTGACATTCATTATCTGTCCTAACAACATTAACATCTGAACCACAATTGAATAACACAATGTGTCTGTCTTATCAGCATTTTTTATGACTGTCTGTTGGAAGCCTTCCATTCAAAGGTAGCAGTATAAGTAGGATCTGTAGTTATAATGATGACCAAACCCACAGTCCAGTTTTACCAGAGTTTATTACCTATTAGAGTAAGTGGAAACACAGATAATCCAGTCTTTCAATTACAAATTTGCAAACAGAATTTCTTATGAAAAAAATGGTTATGATGTAATTAAGATATATAGATACTGGTAGGTGGGATAACAGAATACAGATGAACACTTCCCTAAAGATCTGGCCCTGAGATAAGATATGAACAATGAAAAAGCATTAACAAACAAAAGAGCAAAGTTGGATCATTTTAGGATGAAAGAACATTCCGAAGAATTTGAATGAGGTAGGAAAAGCAGTAATTAAAAAATTAGTGGAGCTAAGGATAAAAGTGGAACAAGGTATACTTGAAGAATAAGGCTGTGATGAACTACAGAGGGCACAGCAGACCATGAAAAAGGCTATAGTCTCTCTCTTGAAACAGAAACCTGCCTGATTCCATTTGGAAGGAGGGAGCCATTATGCAGTATTGTTCTAAAAAATAAGTAAGTTTCCATTTACTGTAATAGCTGAGTTTCTGTTTTTAAGTGTCTGTTTCCCGGAACCTAACCTGTCCCAATCCTTGACTTGACTTGTTTTTAAGAACACCCAAGCCCTCCCTAATCACGTGGTAACCACGTGGTGATGGTTGTTGTCTTTGTTTGTTTGAAATTTTTCTGTGCTTACTTACTACTCCATTGTCTTGCTTCCATAAACTTGCTTTGTGGCTACTCTGATTTTACTCCTTTTTAAGCCTCCTTTAAGGCCATAAGAAATAGGGTTAAGTAGATGAAAGTTATTTTCTGCTGTGACTACTACTATTCATGAGGACTAAAATAATAATTTTAGAAGGCATAAACTGAAAATCACTCAAGTTGTGATAGACCACATCCATTGATTGCAGGATTAACAATCGTGCATTGTCATAAACCATCTTAAAATAGATCCTTATGGGAAGATGGAAATTTCTAGACAGAGTACAATCATAACAGTGACAGAATATTGTACTGCCCAGGTTTCAAAACACTATTTATGGAATTGTGTGATCAGCACAGTAAGTCAGAAATGTGAAAATATTTGTCTTTCTACAGTGTCAGAATTTATTGAACTGAAACACATTCTCGAAGTATCATGGTCAATGGCAGCATTTTGTCAGCTATTAGTACATTCCTTGATGGCGTTGGCTCAAGCAAACACAAGTTCTTTTATTCCAATCTTAACTAATAATTTGAACTCTCAAATTGCAGATTACACAGTAAGTAGGTGTGTATACACAGGTTACAGAATGGCCGTAAAGGGTTAAGAAACCACAGCACAGTTCAAGAGATTGCAGAAGTCCTTAGAAGAAAGTGGGTTGAAAGAAATGTAAATCAGGTCTGTATTGGTAAAATAAGAAACCACACAAAGCTGTAGGTAAATTGGAGAAGCTGCAGCAGGCCACAGCAAATCACAGCTTTGATGGGGAATGTACAGAATGAATCTACCTGCTGAGATAAAAGGGCAGAATTGGGCCTAGATGAAGGAATTAATGACAGGAAGATGTACTACAGACACAGGCAGGTAAACAGGACAGGCAGAGGCAATTCAGCAGGTCTCAATGACAAGGATAAGCCCAAACTACATTTCTGGGAAAGTCAGCAGTGGAGTGTTCTCTGCCTATGGGCCCTTGATGTGCAATAGTGGTGGTTGGGTGCCAAGTGTTCACCACTTTTTGGGGTCCACATGAGGGTGTTAGACCCTTTCCTTAGTCTGATGAATCTGGATACTTATAGGGCTTATTTCTCCATGCTCTACTGTAGTCTCAGTTTACACATATAAATTTGTACTCCATTACCAGAAATAAGACATATATTACTGTGTGCCTTACAGGTGGTATCAGACAGAATACCATTCATGTAGTCACCCAGGAGCACAATCATCCTCCACAATCAAAATGGAGTCAAAAGCTGCCAATAAAATGCAGTCTGCCAGGAGAAGACAATGAAAAAAAAATCTCTTCCGCAAAGCTGCTGGTAAAATGCAGTCTATCAGAACAAGACACTGAAAAACAAAAACAAAAACAAACAAACAAAAAACACTCTCTTGTACAATATAGAGTAACTTGCAACAGGGCACAGCTTGTTCTCAATACTTGGAAGAGTCTAAAGACAACATATTTGATATAGTTCTTGATTCTAACCCCATGCTATACATATTTGGGTAATATGAATACAATGAATTTATTTTTACAAAACTCCCCTCTGGTTTTCTGGGAGCAATCATTGCTATATAGGTTCTCTTGTAAATATTGCCAGCCTTTTAAAGAATAGCCCATTGTGTTAGAAGAATAGCTACCTTAAGTCCCAATCAACCTTCTAAGAGAGCATTCTGTGGTTAGGTTATTTAGCAACCCTCCTCCTGTGACCTTTTTACCCTGCCAACATCCTGCTTATCTCTACCTGCATTTCCCCTTAGGATACAGATATCCTGCTCACCTTCAGTGACCAGTTAAGAACATTCTATGGTCCTGTTACCAGGCAAAGACCTCTCCCTTCTGAATCCCTGCCCCTACCTTGCTTCTCTCCTTAACCACTATTTAACATGCTTGAAAAAAAAAGATAAAAATTAGCAGCTTGATCAGAAATCCTGTCTTGCTGTCCATTTCTTGAGTCTCTTGTCTCTTCATTCCAGGTCCTTTGAGGTTCAGGCCCTCATTGCTGCCCTGCTGGCTGGGGCAATGGTTAATATATCCTCCAGCTTTTAAAGAAAAGTACAACCCGTTTCTTTGGTTTATGGAGAATAATGATGGATGTATGAGAAAGTAACTTCTAATACAGGCAGTGGTATGTCATAAGAAACATAATGACTTTAGGCCAGTCATATACTCAACGAGCAATAAATGGGTCATTTGTAGGGTCTAATGGGAAGAACATGTGAATGATTTCAGTGTTCATTTTTTATGTGCATTCCATTCACATTGCTCACTCACTCTTAAATTGAAACATTTCTTTTCCAGTCCAGTGTATTTTCTCTTGATACATACATTTCCTAAGACTACACTAATTCCTTCCAAGACCTCACTAATTATCCAAAGCAAGACATAAAATATTGATGAGATAATAAACTGCTTTAATAATATATGTGCTGTCTTTGGCAATTCCTTTGCTTGTCAATAGCTTTATTATATCTCAAGAGTAAACTAAGAACAATACACTGAATTACTGACAAGTGCTTGATAAATGCTGCTACTGGCATAGAATATAAAGCAGATTTCTTTCATTGTACAATTAAATAGTAATGAAGAAATAATATATATTATCAAAATACATTAGTTTCCACTTTCATTCCAGCTGCCTCTATTTTCCATATTTGATTTTATACAAAGTATGTTTTCTAAGGTCTTCAAATTCATTACTGAGTTCTCAAGGGCAATATGATAGTGACAATGTCCTTGACAATTGTGCACCTCACAAAAAGATTAACTTTAGAAAAGAAAATCAACATTTCTTAAGTCTAAGTACAAATCAAAAAGCCATTGTTAAAGGCCATTATTTTTTCATGTGATGAAAAACTGATGTATGCTTACCATTCAACGTTATTTGAGGAAATAAAGAGCAAACTATTAAGATCAACTTTCTAATGTAATATATAAATGCCATCTAAAATACATGGACATTTGTTATGTTCTTTCCCTACTCATGGGCCCAAATTCATAATTCTATTGTTTAGAGAAAGTTGTCAGATGCAGAATGATAAAATATGACTCAAAGTTGGGTGGGTACAGAAGGGTAGTAGGATTGGAAGGAGTTGATAGAAAAGTGAATGTAATCAAAATACATTGCAGGAAATTCTAAAGAAGCTGGTAAAAATACTTTTCAAATATTAAAAAGAGAATATTTGATGCAATGTTTTTTAAAACATGTTATGAGAACTTCTCAAAAGATAAATTATCACTATGATTTATTATTTGAGTCTTATCAATACTTTATTAATTTAGAGCTTTGGGGGACAAATAAATAAATGAATGATAAAGGTAGAGAACCTGAGACATACACTATTACCTGATTATGTTAAAAAAAAATGTATGTTTCCATTAAAATATTTTGGTAGCAAAATATTTCTAGGCCTCTGAATATGGAAGGTGATGGAACTGTGAATTCCTATGAAACTGAAAGTATAATAAGAATTATATTTATTCCTATACTTTGTCTAAGTAATTATAACTAACCTGTTGGTGAATTTTAATGAGAACATATGAATAATAAATATATTAAAGATGAAAACTCTATGTGGTTAATGGGTTAAATGGTCTAAGTAAAACCACAGAGTTGTAAGATAATATCCTTAACTTCATACAAAAATAATCAACATGTCACTCAGTTAAACTCAACTGGATTTTATTCTGAGGGTTGTTTTATACATTTTAAATAATATAATCTGAATGTACCAATGCTATTAATGTACCATGCTATTAAATATATCTTCATGTGATTGGTTCTGTCTTACATAACCTAAGGAAGAAAGAAAGAAATGAAAAGAGAAAGAAAGAAGGGAGGAAGGACAAAAAGAAAGAAACAACAAGAAGAGGGAAAGAACATCGGATTTGATCAGGACAGATTATATACATGTATGTAATTGTAAATTTCAAAAAAAGAACAGCATAGTAAATTGCATTTTGCATGGATATGTGACATCTTCAGCTCAGACAACAAAAACAGAAAAAAACTGCCCTGATTGTAGACCATTGGTATCATATAGGAAATTGTGCACATGTGCATTTAATACAGTTTAGTCAAACATTGGAACCATGATGGAATGGAGTATACTTTCTGCATTACAAATTTTGCACTCCAAATTCTATACCACTAATCCATAGAATTTTATAATTAATAGCACTGTGAAGCTTATGACAGCTAGACTTGTGTGAACTTGACACAGGCTAGTGAAATTTTGATAGAAGGAACATTAACTGTGAAAGGACCTCAAACACCTTGACATGTGGCTAAGACTATGCTACAATTTCTTGATTGTCTATAGATGTGAGAGGGCTTGGTTCACTCTGGGAGGTATTTCCCTGGACTGGTAGTGCTCTCTTATAGAGCCCAGGATGAGCAAGCCATGAGGCATGAGCAGTATCATCTCTTGCCTCCTGGTCCCTGCCTTATTTGGGTTCTTACCCTGACTTCTCTCAGAAACAGAGTGTGATCTGAGAGTTGTAAGCTGAAATAAACCTTTTACACTCTGACTTATTTATGGTCATGATGTTTTATCATAGAAACAGAAACTTTACTAAAACAATCCTGCTGACTGAATACTTGAAGAGACCAGTTTTGGTTATAATCATTCGATCAGAATCCACACTTAAGAATACAGAAGCATTCCTACGTGGCAAGTATAGAACCTCAACAATGTATTAAATTCTTCGCAGGATACAAAGATGAATTACATATGGTCTAGGATTAAATAAATTTATGAATCAAATGTACCATTGTCCTATATTAATTGTAATAGTAATATTGATTACTATGTATTTATTCTTTTAGTTACATATTACTCAGATACCACCATATGAGATATATATCATAATATATACTTACTGCAGTATTTGCAATAGTTTTTTTTGAAAGTATATTTCATGAAGCTGTCTTATACCTAAAGTACATGAGACAAAACTGATATGTACATTTTATGATGTATGTAAAGCAGAATTGTTAGTTGGTAAAGTGTTTTTAAAACTACATTAGCACTCTAAGAACAAGATATTGTATTTCATAATTGTTACATGAATAATCTTTAGCACATGAAATAACATTTGTGTGATAATGTGGTAAACAAAGGAATCACTCACTCAACAACTTCTGGCATCATCTGAACAAACTGGCACATAAATTCAGTCCTGCTCCTAAGAATTTTCTAACTCAACTAAAGTGATCTTGGAAATAATATAAATTTAAATCTCTCTCTCTCTCTCTCTCTCTCTCTCTCTCTCTCTCAGCACACAATGGAGTTTTATTCAGATATAAGTAAATTCAAATCACATAATTTGCTGAGCAAAGGGTGGAATGACATCTCTCATATGCAGAATGTGTGTGTGTGGGGGGGGCATGAAAACAGAAGATGGAATATTTGCGGGCAGGGTACAGAAATAAAGAAAAGTAATAGAGGAAAAGCATCTGTAAAGATCTCATAATGAAATTCTTATTTTGTATGATAAAAAAGAAAAATATGCACATAATAATAAGACCTTATATGAAAGTCCTAGAAATGGTCAAGAACAAATACCTGTTCTCGTTCATATCATGAGTTCTTATTATGAAGGTAGATCTCTTTCTTTTTTAATTAATCTTTTTTCATGCATTACATCCTAACTGGGTATACGTTATTTATGTTTTTCACCAAAGTTGACTATATTAATGTTTTAAATATGTCTAAAAATATGTCAGTTAAAATAAAAATGTTTACTTTTTCATAATTTCCCCTGAAATAGTCTACATATGCATGCGAGCATGATTATAAAATAAATCCATATAATGATCATTGATTGAATTGTAGTAATACTAAAAATTTGAGAAGCAGCCTAATTTTGATTATTAAATCATGTAAACTTGGGTGCTAGACTACCTTTGTTCAAATACCATCTTACTCAACTTATCTGTGTGATTTGAGGTAAGTTGTTCATATCTTAAGAACCCCATTTGTAAAATAAATAAGATAATGGCTCTGTTTTATCTTTCAAGATATTAGTGAGGATTCAGTGATATAATTCATTCAAACCACTTAATACAATGCCTAGCACACAGTGTGAGTGAAATAAATAGTAGCTATTTGTATTGCCATTTCCTCCAGAAACAGAATCAAACAATTACTCATGTTATGTGAATGTTCATGACCCTCACTGCTTTTCTCGCCTGTGGCTGTTCATACAGATGCTCAACTTGGAAAGGGAGTCTCATTTTAACTATGGAATTCAACATTCCCTGGTGTTAGTGCAATTGTAGAGATGACATTTAATACTAATAGAATAGCAATTTGTGATAGTTCCTGATTCCCGATAAATTCCAATTGCTGATGACAACATATGCTGCTATGAATGGTAGAACAGCAAGATCTACTTTGACACAAAGGTGAGGCATTAAAAACTTACCTTAGTTTTTTTTACTTTTATTTGCATTAAAGTTTGACTAGTTTCATATAATTATAACAGAAATAAAATAATTCTATGTTATTTTAAATCAAATTAAATACTTAGTAAACATTTACTATACTAGAGATTATGCTATGTAGGTATATATGATATTGTATCTGCCCTTTAAGAGTGAAGGATCTTGTAAAAGAAAGAAGAGATATACTGATGCCTAAGAAATTAACTAATATCACTGTGTTCATTCATAAACACCTCTGTCCCTGAGAAAGTAATCTGATCTCAATGAGAGGGGAGGAGGATTTTTATTAACAGAGATGCATGGCAGTGTGTATGTCTTTAAGTGGCGAATATAAAAGCTTACTAAGTTATATCCTAAGTAATATTTACAATCTAAAGCTCGAAATTATGTTTTAAGGGTAAGATTATGGGGGACTTTTCACATCACAATAGGGAATATTAGTTCATCCCTATACCTGTTAAAGACTGAATGCTTTGTAGAAAAAGAATGGTATGAGGAAAAGTGAATATTTGGGGAAAATATTACTTGAGGCAAATCTGTAGGTCTCAGGGGATTAAAAAACAAAAAAAAAACAACAACAAACAAATAAAATTTAAAACTTATCAATGTGGGGGTATTAAAGAAATCTGAGGTTACTGACAAAGAAGAGAGTGGTTGCAAGTCAAGAATCAAAATTTTCTGAGTAATTGGGTAGTAGGAGCAAAGAATTGTATGGGGGGAGGGGGAAATGTTAAGACTTTTCAAACAACTAGAACATTTAGAAGGTTGGAGTTGTTCTCTTTTCTGTTCTTTTCATTCTCTATCATTATTTTTTAAAGAACAAAAGTTATGAAATATTCACAATAGTTTGCATGCATTATGCACACATAGAATTCCTGTTGTCTGCATTTGGAATGATGAGTAATGAAGCTAAACTGAAGGCTGAATGAAGAACAAACCTTGGTCAGTAACCACAAAGAAGGGAGTCTGCCAGGCCTTGTGAACTTGAGGCACTCTCAGACAGCTGGCCTTGCTTGCTTGATTGCCAGGAAATCCAAAATTAATTTGTTGTTGAAACAGAATACTTGCCTTCCCTTGAATAGCTAATACATCAACTTTATGATTTTAGATGTCTTTTTAATCATTGTAATTTTTTTTCATTGCGGTGATATACTTTAAATTGTTTCAAACTTTTGCCAGTAACAGAAAAACAAGTGATTAATAAAGAAAAATAGGAAAAAATCAAATAGGTAGCATATGTAAGTACAAGTGAAGGAAATTCAATGAAAATGAAAGTATTTAAAATAAGAGTTTCAAATGTCATAAGTTTACAGAGTAAATGCTGAAAGGAAGTATTAAATTTGGAAATTCAGACCACTATATAACTTGAGAAGTAAAATAAAATGTTGTAGTGTTTTATCAAAAACAAAATAACAGGATGACTTGGGATTTGACTGAAATTGCCAAAACAGGGTGCTATAATGGACATTTTCTTTATCGAATTTTTTTATCTCACATACCTTGATATAGAACCAATCTCTTCTATCTGCTGAATACTATCACAACAAATAACATAGTGGCAGTACTGCATCTACTAGCCCTAAATGCATGACCTCTCCAGGGAAACACATATACTTACTTTTAAAATGGAACCTGTGGCTCCTGGAGAAACAGAAAGAACAGGAGACAAATTGAAGAAAAGCCATCATGTATTCACTTGGGGTTGGCCTCCATTGTAGTCCTTTGACACATTTACCCCACAGTGCACTCTTAATAACTGTCAAGGAGCTATTTCAGTCTATTTTGTCCTTGAGACTTTCCCTAATACTGTTAAAAATGACAACCATCAACTTTATAGCAATGATAATTAACATTTATTGAGAACTTTCTCTGTGCCAGATGCTCTTAGTTATTATTTTATCTATTATGCTAGTAGTGCTTTTCCAGACAGAAACAGAGACATTAAGTCAAAACAAACAAACAAACAAACAAACAAAAAACAAATGTATCCAGAAGCATACCTAGTAAGAAGCATAGGCAAATGTAAAATCCAGTTGTGTTGCACCTTTGTTATATTCAGTTAATTTTATGAGAAATGGTTATACATTTATCTTAAAGTTTACTGTAGGTTTCTATACATTCTTCTTTGTTTTGTGCACATTGACCTTAATGTTCATTCTGTATTTATGAGAATGTTAATACTCCCTCACTACCCTCATAATTTTAGTTTTTAACTTTTTACATTTCAACGCAGTGATACTTAAATAAAAAGGCTGTATACAGAAGAGAATGTATATGTATAAATGAATTATATGATCTGGTTCCACTAGACAACAATTTTAGACGATACTATCATAGCTACTTTCTATCTGAATAAATTAAAATTTAACTATTTATAATGTACTTTATATTTAGGTCTTAAAATAATGAATCACAACTTTCTGAAATTGTTGAGGGTAGTAAACTATAACTGCACATGGGCATTAATTTTTGATTTTGAAATGCTATGGGAAATATTATATTAATGCAAAGGTACTTATTTTTTGTCTTTTAAAATTTATAATTTTATTTCTTATTGTTATTAGTGTATATGCATTTGAATGTGTATATGCATTCTTGTGTGTGTCCGTGTGTGTGTTTGTGTGTGTGTGTGTGTGTGTGTGTGTGTGTGTGTGTGTGTGCTGTTTCTGTGAAGGTGAACACATGTGAATATAGAAGAACAAAAGATCAGCACTAGGAATTTTGTTCTCTTCTAGCTTGGCCTCAGGAACGAAGGTGTCATCAGGTTTGCTCAGCAAACACTAATTGCTGAGTCATCTCTCTGTCCCTTGGCCCACTTTGTTCTGATATTTGTAATTGTTTTGCATCATGATGTAAGGGCTCTGTTTTATAAGCTGAGGAGCAGCCTTTGAATAAAACAATTCATTAAAAAAGCTTAACAACTAACAGAAACATTAATTTATTTTTCCTCAATTTTAAGAGTAAGAAAATTATTGAATTATTAATAAAGTTACAATGATGGCATCAATAAATATCAGATTAATCTTTGAAAAAAATCTGTCTTTTTTGTAAAAGAATGATGAAAATCAATGTTTTCCTTTTTCTTCTTTTGTTTTTTATTGTTTCTATATTCTTTTTTAATTTCTCAATTTTTAATTTTTTTTCTTATTTTACATATCAATCCCAGTTTCTCCTCCCTCTCTCCCATACCTCCTGACCACCCTCCCATCGCATCACCCCCCACACACATACACACTCCACAGGGAGGGTGATGCCTTCCAGGAGGAATCAACAAAATCTGTCAAGTCATTTAGAGTAGGGATTAGGCCCTCCCCCCCCCCCCAGCCTCTAAACTAAATGAGTATCCCTCTATGGGGAATGTGCTCCCAAGGTCCTTTCATGCACCAGGTTCATGCACCAGGTTTCATGCATCCTGGTTCCACTGTCAGAGGTCCCTTAGACTGCCCAGGCCTTCTAACTGAGACCCATGTTCAGGGTGTCTGAGTGGGTTCAATGCTTGGATTCCCAGCTATCAGTCTGGGGGTACATTAGCTCCTCCTTTTCAAGTCAGCTGTCTCTGTAGGTTTCTGTAGCCTGGTCTTGTTCTCCCTCTCTACATCTGTTTTCCAGTTCAGCTCAGTGTTTAGCTGTGGGTGTCTGCTTCGGTTTCCATCAGCTACTAGATGAGGGCTCTATGATAGCATATAAGTTATTTATCAATCTCATTATCAGGGAAGGGCATTTAAGGTAGCCTTTCCACTGTTGCTCAGATTGTTAGTTGGGGTTACCCTTGAAGGTCTCTGGACATTTCTCTAGAGTGTCAGTTATCTCTTCAAACCTATAATGGCTCCCTCTTTGTTGCTATCTCTCTCTCTGCTCTTGTCTATTCCTCCCTCGACTCAATCTTCCTAGTAGTCCCACATGCTCTTCTTTTCTTTCTATTTTAGGATTATCATGAAACTGTGTTATTGAGATTAAACATATATACTTTATTATTGTGAAAATGTGAATAAATTAATCATAGATTTTTTTTCTGAATAGTCAGGAAATTGATAGTATCTGAAAGAATTATATCTTGTATTTTTCAATTCTCAATATATCTGCAGTTTATGATAGTTCTAATAAATGAGAAGAACGACAATAATTATATTGTTTGAAAACCATGTATTTGATATTGAACAAATAAATTATATCTCTGTTAAAAGTTTTCAGTATTATTTTATGTGTTTGTTTTAAATTCACCCGAATTTTCTTCCCTGCTGGAGACCTTTCATAGTGCCAGAAGATGTTACATGGGTCTAGTGTTTAAAAAGAATGACATGGATGGACTTACCCAGTGCAGGTAAAGGTAGAGAAAGGTCTATGCTGATTAGCAATACAACAGCATCTAAAAAATGCCTGTGAGATAAGAGTATATAAAATTAAATATAACACTAATGATATAAAATTTTAACCATGACTTACTTATTTGTTAGTAAATGACATTATGCAAACTGGAACATGAAGTGATCAGGTAAAATCTGTTGTTGAGTTTCCTGGGAGCAATATTTGACAAATGGATTCAGGTGGTAAAATCTCTTTTGGAATGATGAAACTAGGCAGAAATTGGTAAAATTCTGTGCTCTAAAGTAATATTTAGCTTTGATTTAAGACATAGTATTTGTGGATATGTTGCTGAGAGATATCTTAGGCTCTGAAGCATAAAGCTCACACCACTGCTGTTTTGCCTTGAAACAAGAGAATTGCAAAGATTTGGGTGCCTTCAATTTAACACCCGATTATTTTTCACCAAAGAATTGTGATATTGCTAGAGTATCATATGGTTTAAGTACAACCTGCCAAATGTTACTACCACCTTTCTGCAGTTGGTCGCTAGGGTAGGAAATCATGAGAAGAGGTAGGGCCTCATGGAGTCTTTAAGTCATAGCAGCCACTGTTGTCAGAAAGTAGTATTATGGGCTAACTTAGGTGGCTCAGTAAAGACACTTACTATTGGGCTTAATGACCTGAGTTCAGTTCCCCCAATCCATATTACAGAAGGAGAGAATTGATACTCTCAAGTTGTCCCCTGATGTCTATATGTCCATTACAACATACATATACACACACAAACACACACTCATCCTAATTTGTTTTTTCTAACTGTGATCAATATCACAAGCAAATTAGGGATAATAAGGTTGTCCAACCTGGTCCCAGAGCCACATCAGCCCCAAATAACACACAAAGATGCTGTATTAGATATAAAGCTGTTGGCCTGTTACTAACAGCGTTTCTTATTGGCTAGCTCTGTATTAAGTATTAACCCATTTCTATTAATCTAAGTGTTTCCACATGGTCTTATCTTACTGGAGAGTGGGTCCAGACCTCTCAAGTTCCTACATCTTGACTCTCCTACATTTTCCAGAATCCTCCTTGTCTCCTAGTCTCACTTATTTTGCTTCCATATTGGCCAACCAGACTTTATTCATTAACCAATAACAGAAGCATAGTTACAAAATGACATTTCCTATCATAAGGTTTATTTGGTTTGCATGCCATAACCATTGTTGATCATTGAGGGAAGTTAGAATTCAGGACAGAAACTCAAGCAGGAGTAGAGGTAGGAACCATGGTAGAAAGCTAATTACTGGCTTGATCTCCATGTCTTACTGAACTTCTTTTCTTGTACATCCCAATCCCAGCACCACCTATTCACGACTTATTCTACCAACAATGAGGTGGTATATCCTGCATCAGTTATCAATCAAGAAAATGTTCCACAGATAGGCCCACAGGTTAGGCTAATGGAGGCAATTTCTGACTCGATTCACTCTTCTCAGATAATTCTAGTTTGTGTTAGATTGACCAAATTAACCAGCACAATTATTCCCTTGTCAATTTTTCACAAAAATGCATCACTACTGGTTAATCAGAATGGTTCCACAGAGGTAAACAGGATTTTTGCAGGGTTAACTAAATTTAAATTAGGTCACTAATGTAAGTTCTAATATAACTTGTGAAAGGGTAGTCTGAAACACATACATGAAGATACAGCTACCTATAAACCAAAGAGAAAATTCTGAAATTTATCCCTCCATAAAAGGCATCAGAAATAAGCAACTTTGATTCCATGCTTTTGGAATGTCTGCCTCTGTTACTGTGAGGTAATACATTTCTGTTGTTTAAGTCACTCAGTCTTGTTGGAACACAGCCCAGGAATGGGGTCTGGTGAGAATTCTGAGTGTTTGTGAAAAAACTCCAAGAAAACAAGACAAGCGTCTTGTGACCTCAGTTTCTTCAAAAACACAGACTTGTACTTGGAATGTGTTTTGTGCTCCCTGAGGTATAGCAGATAGGAGCGAGTTTACTTCAGTTGTTATTCATATGACTCTATAGAAAAATAGGTTGTGGCCATGTGTGGCTTATCTTTGTTATTGAACCACTCACTGATGTGATTCTTCTTAACCCACAGAGTACAAATTGTCTGATGTTCTGAATAAAATTGACTTCTGCATGACACTATAGTACGTCTCATTTTTAGATCTCTGACTTTCCCAGGTTTACACCAACTAGAGCAGGAACACATCTGTGGTATAGCAACCCCAGAAAACAAACTGCATTGTCTTGGATCACAGAACTAGCATGTGGCAGAATGAATATTACAACCCTCCTAATATATTGAAATACTCATCTTGTGACAAGGATGACTTGCTGAGGAATATCTGCGTACAATAGTACCTTAACTTTCCATTCAACACTTCTCAACCAATCACAAGTTTCAAAGTCTCCACTTCCAAAGAAATCTGCTTTATATTCTATGCCAGTAGCAGCATTTATCAAGCACTTGTCATTTTCATCCAATATGTTCTGCATTTGAAAATAATAACCCTTTAGTAGCATAGTTAATATACATACCCTACATTCTTATTTGTTTATTATTTCAAATATACATTAACAATTGCAGCTCTTATATATCACATGTCCCCAGTGAGCCCTGGTCTTTTAAATTTTTTTCTTCTTTTGAGAAAATATTCTTTTGTCATAGAATATATCCTGATTGTAGCTTCCCTTCCCTTTATTCCTCTCATTCCCTTCTAGGTTCACTCCTTTTCTGTCTCTTATTAGGCTTCTAAGAGATAACAACCAGACACTAAATATTAAAATATGATAAGATGCAGCAAAGACTGTCATATTGAAGTTTAACACAACAACACAACAGGAAGAAAAAAGTCCCAATAGCTGATGCAATCGTCATAGTCCCACTCATTCTCACAGTCAGAAGTCCCATCAAAATGCTAAGCTAATAGTTATATATGCAGAAGACCTGGTACAGACCCATGTAGGCCCTGTGCTAGATGCTTTGTTCTCTGTGAGCTCAATGCACCTTGTTTCATTGATCAGAAGATCTTGCTCTCCTGGCTTCCTCCACACCCTGTGGCTCTTCCATCTTAAAATCTTTCCACCTGCTCTTCCACAGGTCCCCCTAATCTCTGAGGGGAGTCATTAGATGGGAACCATCAATTTAGTCTCTCTCTCTCTCTCTCTCTCTCTCTCTCTCTCTCTGTATGTATGTATGTCTCTCTCACACACACTCTATCTCTCTTTGTATTTCTGTATAAGGTCTGACTGTGTGTCTCTAAATCTGTTGGAATCTGCTGTGAACACCTTTCTGATGATGACTGCATAGGACACTAATGTATGAGTATAGAAGAATATCATTAGGAATCATTTTATTGCTTTTTTAGAGAAGTGGTATTTGGTTTAGGCCTAGGTCCCTGGGTTATCTAGTCTCTGGTTACAACAGGCAATACTGGGTGTTAGTTCCTGATTGTGGATCGGGCCTTACTTCAAATCAGGTATCTGTAGGCTACTCCCACAAGTTCTGTGCCACCATTGCCCTAGCATATTTTTCAGGCAGGCTAGATCATAGGTCAAAGGTTTTGTGGCTGGGTTGGTGTCCATGTTTATCATTTGGTAGCCTTAAGGATACCTTCCTGTACCAAGGAGTCTAGAATGTAGGAGTGAGGTCTTGATGGAGGCACCAGCTTGAATTCTCTGTGTTCAAAGTGGTCAATGAGTTGTTTGGGTGTTGTCCTCCAGCAATGGGGCCTGCTGTCTGCTTGTAGAGACATTTTGTCGATGCAACAGCGTGGGTTGTTTAGGGACTTCCATGGAGCACCCTTGGCCAACAACTCATTTGAATGCAACTTCCTGCCATTAGAAGCCTCACCTGACTACAAGAGACTGCCAGTGAAAACTCTCTATCTCCCATTCCTAGAAGTCCTCGTAAAGATCACTTCCTTTTACACATGCAAACAAGTGATGCTGTCAGGCGTTATACTTGCACTTTTTTGCATGGTCACTTTATTGTGGATAGTCTGAAGAAGCCACAGACCTGTTTGATTATGTATATTTATATTTTAAAAAAGACTAAAAAGTATGAGTACCAGTGAGACGCTGGCCCTGCAGCCACAAGGAACTGCATTCAATCCCCAGAATACGAATTCTAAAAAGGCCAGTACTTGTAATCCCAGTACTAGCAAAACAGAAAAGGAGAAATCCAGGAACTCATCCCCAAGCATGCACAGGCCCCAGGCATCAGGAGGCTCAGAGAAGGACCCCAGAAGGCAGGGCACAAATAGCAAATTTGTATTCTTTAAAAAAGATGAAATAGCCAGGCATTGGTGGTGCATGCCTTTAATCCCAGCACTTGGGAGGCAAAGGCAGGCAGAGCCTGGTCTACAGAGCGAGTTTCAGGACAGGCTCCAAAGCAAAACAGAAAATCCCTGTCTCAAAAAAAAAAAGAAAAAAAAAAGATGTTTGGAATAATATAAAGTCACAAAATGCATATGTTAATCAGGTGCTGGATGAACTTAAACGTAAAATAAAATGGCCTGATTTCATAGTCATGTACAGAGGTGGTAGGGAGTGAGGGATGGAGAGAGAGATTGAAGTTTTAAACACATATAAACTTCTTTAATATTCTGATACTTCTATGAAAGAAACTCACAAATTAGAGTATATTAGAGAAGAATACAACTAGGAAAATTAGTCCAAATTATGTTTTTATGGATTTTAATTGAGTACAATGATAAAAGAACTACAGACTCCTGACTAGCATACCAATGGACTGTGAGCAATTCTTTTAAGTCAAAGTATGCTGGGAAGAGATACTAAATGTGAACATACATAATTAAACAAGGTCTGTGGCTTTTATGGCTGACATAGAACTCATTAGGCCTAGTTTAGAGCTGAGAGAAAACACAACAAAACTTTGTGAAATTCACATCTATCATCAATAACTTCTTTAATTATGTGATAAAACTATCTCTGTTCTCTTAAGCAAAATACCTTGAAAAAGTTTATATATGATGTATAAAGATATGAGGATAAAAAGAGCTAGGTCAAGCCCTAAAGAAGTAAGAGAAACAGTTCGACCTGAGTAATACACATACTAGTTGAGATTTCAATAATAGTGAGAAAGCTTTAGAGTTTATATACATATTTATGGATTCAGAACTGATCTCTTAGATTATCTTGACTACCCATGAACCTTTTCCATACTCAGCAATAATGATATATGGATTTCAGATTCATTATTCCATACTAACTTTTTTCAGATTTTAAAATTAATTTGTATTTAAATTAAAAAACAATCTTTCTTTACATATCAGTTCCAGTTCCCTCTCTCTCTCTCCCATCCTCCCATCTCCCATTTCCCCCACAAACCCCAGGCCCCTCAACTGACATCCAAGTTCAAGGGGACTAGTTTGGTCCTATGCTATTTCCCCAGCTGTCAGACTGGAGTTCATGAGCTCCCTTGTTCAGGTCAGCTGTCTCTGTGGGTTTTCCCAGACTGGTCTTGACCCCTTCGCTATCACTCTTCCCTCTCCGCAACTGGATTTCAGGAGTTTGACTCAGTTTTTAGGTGTGAATCTCTGCTTCTGCTTCCATCAGCTATTAGATGAAGGTACTAGGATGGCATTTAAGGTAGTCATCAATCTCATTATAGGGGAAGGGTATGTAAGGTAGGATTTATTCCATACTATTTTATTACCCACTGGAAATCATATTTTTCAATCAGTTTAATGATTTAATAATATGAAATAATCTGCCATTGTGACTTACTATTAATTTAGATTTCAACCATATAATTTCAGAAAATTAAGTTAAAGTTTCTTATTCTTATCACTACTGTCCAGAAAACAAAAGTTGCAAACTCTGACTTCATAATCATGGTGCTTCTATACGTGATTGACATTTTTGCATAGTTCCCTAACACTCAGGCTCTAATAATATTCATATGCATTTCTTTGAATAACCTTAGTTCCACAAATAAAAGAAAATTAGCTGTCATTAAACTGTGATAATCTCTACTTTTTAAAATAAAACTATGTACTTTAATAAAGCTGAGAATTACTGAAAATTGATTATTTGTATTGTGAAAATAAATGTATTGTTGGAACACCCTTCTTTCCCTTTGCAAACCTTCCTAGACACTAATCAAGATCCTTTTCTGTGCTTTCTTTAGCCATTTAATTTAAAAAATTTCATACATGCAAACAGGAAATGACAGCCTGAGTATCTAATACAAATACCGGTTTCAGCTACAACTTGGTTGTGACACTGGCTACTGAAGGTAGTCTACTGTGTCAGTATATAGCAGCACTTCTTGTTAAATAGGCTGATTCTTATCCAGGGAAGCACAAAAGACATCAGTTCTCTTTATATGAATATTTTTTTATTGAAGAAGGATCATTATGTAGAACATGTTTTTTCCTCCAAGGTTCTAAAATCTTAAATGTATGAACAATTTTGTATAATCTATAGTGCCTACAGTTCATGAATTAGAAAGTAACATTTTTATATGCATCGATGGAGAAATGAATACAATATTGAGGAAAATGATAAAAAATAATATCACAATCAATTTTCTCTAAGATATGATAAAAATTGCATTTGGCCATGCTTTTCTGAAGCCCTGATTGCATTGTCACACCTGAGATTTCTCAGCAGATATTGCTTGCATTTCAAAATAAAAAGACAACCTCCATTAGCAGTCTAGTGCACTTTTGTACTTCATTTTATCACCAATTAAAATTATAGGTATTACATGAGAATAAGATTGAATAATGGACAAGCTCAATCATGTTTCTATGGATAAACTGTATATCTGTATGGATACACTGACTTTTAAACATTTATAGTGAGATTACAAACAGAACTTCTTCATTCAGTAGAGTCATGCATAAATTTGAGATTACATAGTTTTAGCTATTAGTAATACCTTAAGATATGATATATAAATGGCAAATAATCTAAATTTCTCAAAAAAAAGTTTTGTATGGGAGTATATATTGAGTTACTTTCTGGAAACCACTTTAAGAGGTTCCCAGTTCTGGGCTTTGGCACATCTCTTATAAGTCAACCATCACTCAGGAAACTGCTACTAATACTGTTCCTTTATCATAAATTTTTCAGTATCTATGACAATACATTATGGGAACAAAAGGTCATATAAATTATAATCTCATATACTTAAAGGAATTTTTCATACTACACTAGATTTCACAAAGCAGAAATGGGTAAGATATAGGACATTACTGCCCCCTTCATGTATGTAAGCCAACAGGAAAAATCAATGTGACATGTGAAATCACAATACGAACACTACAACATAAGGAAAAGTGTGTCTACTAATATTGCTTATTAAAATGTAAAAAATAAATGAATGTGGTCATTGTTGTTATTATATTCATTGTTGTTAGTTGCTTACTCTTTTGAGAGTAGCTTTATCCCAAACCAAATAAACATTTTTGTCAACAAGAAAATTCCTGATTTTGCAGAAGCTGCTGACCTAGTGATGGGACTGAAGCTGACCTTGGTAAGGTACTCAAGCACAATGGCCAACATAATTGAAAATTCTGGCCTGACACCTCAATCACAATAGCCACTAATGGGTAAAAACTGAACATAAAGTAGCCAATGAAATGAAGGACCTGTACAAAACAAAACAAAAACATTAAATCACCAAAGTAATAGAGGAAGCCACTAGAAAGACCTCTTTTGCTAATGAATTATTAGAATTAATATTGTGAAAATGACCATCTTACCCAAAGCAATCTACATACTCAGTGCAACCCCAAACAAATGCCAACACTATTGTTTACAAAGTAAAATATCTGAACATCTATATGGAGGCACATACAACCAAGGATAGCCTAAGAATCCTAAGGGAAAAAACTACTGTAAGAGGTGTCACCATAACCGATAGTAAAAAAATAGCCTGGTACTGGCAAAAAAAAGGAGACATAGATCAATGGAGCAGAACTGAGGACCCAGGCATAAATCCACAAAACTATAATTATCTGAATTTTAACAAATATGCAAAAATGTGACTGTAAACAAAGTAAACAGGATTTACAACAAATGCTTCTGGGAAAGCTAGATTTAAACATACAGAAATATGAAACTATACTTATACCTCTTACAATGCACAAAACTAAACTCCAAAAGAATCAATAACCTAAGTATAAAACCTGGTATCATTAAACGACTAGAAGAAAAAGTATGAGGTACACATAAAAGACTTTCTGAGTATGACTCTAATAGATCAAGGACTATGACAAGTGTGATCTCATGAAACATAAAAGTCCTTATAAAGCAATGTAAATCAACCATCAAGTGTATAGACGGCACACAGAAAGAAAGAGACTCTTTTCTGGCTATGCATCCAATGGAGGACAAATGTCAAATCTTGCAAAGAATGCAAAAAACTAAACACTTAAAAAATAAACACTCAGATGGGTGTGATGGCATGCGCCTTTAACCCCAACACTTAGGAGCAGAGGGAGGCAAATATCTTAGTTCAAGACCAGACTGGTCTACAGAGTGAGTTCAGGACAGCTAGAGATATACAGAGAAATCTTGTCTTGAAAAAAAAAAAAAAACAACAAAAATTAAGTGTGAAATTAAAAAAAATAAGATAAAAACTAAACAAAGAATTCAAATAAAAACTATAAAAGGCTATGAAATAATTTCAAATGAGCTCAAAATTCTTAACTAATAAGGACATATAGGTTAAAAGCACTTTAATAACTGGATGGTGATGGCACACACCTTTAATCCTAGCACGTATGAGGCAGAGGCAAGCGGATCACTGAGTTCAAGGCCAGCCTGATCTCCCGAGAGAGTTCCAAGACAGACTTCAAAGCTACAGATAAACCCCATCAAAAAAAAAAAAAAAAAAAAAAAAAAAAACAAACTACAAAATAACAAACAAAAAACCCAAAACAACCAACCAAACAAAAAACACTTCAAGATTCTACCTCACTCCAGTCAGTATGGCCATCATTAATAATAGAAATAATAGCAAATGCTGACATGGATATGTGGAGAAATAACTCTTACAAACTGCTATTTGGAGTGCAAACCAGTGCATCCCTTTGGAAATAAGACTGGAGATTCTCAAATTATTGGAAATGGAACTTCCAGATGATACAACAGTATCCCTTCTGGACATATATACTCAAAGGTTTCTATAGCATTCTATATAAATTCATGAACATACATATTCATTGGTGGTCTATTTGCAATAGCCAGAAAGTGTAAACAACACAGGTACTTCTCAAGAGATGTGTGGGAAAAAATTGTGGTACAAATACACAACAGAATTATATTCAGCTATTAAAAACTAAGTAATGATATTTATAGAAAAATGAATGGAACTGGAAAATAGTATACTAAGTAAAGTAATTCAAATTCAAAAAAAAGAAATCCTTCATATTCTCTTTCATACATGTATTATAGCTTTGAATTTTTAGATTTGTGTGCTTAATTTGGAGTGTCTGTAAAAAGTCAGGAAGGCAAAACAGCCCATAATAGAGAAAAGAAAATGAAGCCTTAAAGGGACAGGGTATCATATAGGACATATGTAATAAGAAATTGGGTACAGAGAATACTGGGGCTTACAGGATTAAAAAGTGTAGGAGTGAGAGGGTTAAGGGAGGTAAAAGGTGATATGTAGCTTAAGCAAAATTAAGGAAGTACATAAATGCTTTCTAGAAGTGAAGAACTTCTCAAGCTAATTTAAAAATATAACTTTTAAAGAGAGTGTAACTGGATGTACCTTGTATACATGGGCAATCCTTCAGATGACATGGGTTATTAAATGAAAATCTAAATGCCATATCTGGAATATTTCTGGTTTAGTTAGGGTTTTTATTGCTGTAAAGAGACACCATGACAATGACAGCAGTTACAAATGAAAACATTTAATTGGTGTGGCTTACTTATAGCTTCAGAGATTCAGTCCATTATCATCATAGCAGAGAGCACAGAGGCATGCAGGCAGACATAGTACTGGAGTAGTATCTGAGAGTCCTGTATGTTGCAAGCAACAGGAAGTCAACTGAGGGAAATGAGAAAAACAGACCTCAAAGCCCTCCCCCACAGTAACAAACTTTCTCCAACAAAGCCACAACTAATAATATTGCCACCACTTTTGGGGGGCATTTCCTTTCAAATCACCACAATTTCCCTATAAGCTATTGGTCAGAGAAGTTCAAAAGACTCTGAAAACAGTAAGACTATCATGGGTACCAAATCCTATTGCTGAAGACACAACACACTTTCCGTGTAGGAAAGATAAAAATCAATCAGGAACTCACATTGTGGAATGATCTTATTGTATACGTGAAGATGTGTCATTTTGATTGGTTTAATAACAAGCTGAATGTCCAATAGCTAGGCAGGATTCACAAGCACAGAGGATGTTGGGAAGAAGAACACAGATGACAGGAAACACAAAGAAAGGAGCATGAACAATACAGAGTAAAGGCAACCAAGCCACACAAAAGACCACAGATTAAAAGATATGGATCAATTTAAGTTATAAGAGCTAACTAGAAATAAGCCTAAGCTATCAGCCAAACTATCATAATTTTTTAATAGAGATTTATTTTCTTTATTGAGAAACTTGTCTTGGGTACATTAAAACCTATTTCTGTGAGGGTTAAAAAATCAGAACCCACAATAAAAAACAAAAACAGTTACCATCTGGGTTCTAGCAGAGCCCAGAGATTATATTCTTATAATAGAAAAATTCTAGGTGCCTTATAATTGACCTTTTGAAACAAAATGACCTATTGAATTAACAATTTGTGGTTCTTGGTGTGGAGGTCCACAGACAAATTAGGAAGTCTTCAGACTTTAGCTTAATGCCATGAGGGGTTATTTGGCTTTTGACTCTTTTTCCTTGTCTAAGAAATAGTAGCAACAGTGTCCAAAACCCACCATCTGGATACTTCTTTCTTGGCATGATGAGCCTGCAGGACTGCCCAGCTTTATCTACCTTGGAATGAAGAGAAGAGCCTCCACCATGTGGAGGATGAGCTTTCATAATTAGCAATAAGTCTCTATTGCAGAACTGAAGGTCCTTACAAAAAAAGTCCAACTACAAACTGATCTAGAAATGTTCTGTCTTGTTTGAACACTTTTATAATGGTGAAAAGAGGTATGTAATCTCTTGGGAAAGGGCTTACCTGATGATGAAAACTGCATGCTATAATATTGACTTACTAGACAAGATGTGTCTAAGAGTACAATACTGGTATGACTATTCTATGGGTAACCAATTGTTTTCTGATTTGAATTGAGGATTGCTTGACAGGAAGAAATTCATGACTGGTACTATCAACCTGTGTAAGGAATACGGTTTTTCCGCCTGCCGCTGCCCGGTCTTGTCCCGCCGCCGCGCCAGCCCCAAATAACACATAGAGACTCTGTATTTGATACAATGCTGTTGGCCCGGTTACTTGTTTCTTATCGGCTAGTTCTGTCTTAATTATTAACCCATTTCTGCTGATCTATGTATCTTCACATGGCCTTCTCTTACCAGGGAGGCGGCTGGCGTCCAGCTCTCTCCTGACTCTCCATCTTGACTCCTCCTTACTATTTCCTATTTCCTCCTTGTCTCCTAGTCCCTCCTATCTTCCTTTCCTATTGGCCAACAGTGCTTTATTATTAACCAGTATGAGAAACATATACAGAATGACATCTCCCATCAAACCTGGTCAAAACCATCATAGCTAAGGAAGACAGAACCTAGGGACAGGTCTTATTGTTAGTTGCTAAATGCCCATACTTCCAAATTGCTTTCTATATATTTATGTGTAACTCATAGACCTGGGGTTTATTATTATTATTATTATTATTATATTATTATTATTATTATTATTATTATTTTTATTTTACATATCGATCCCAGTTCCCTCTCCCTCCCATGCCCCAGGACCACCCTCCCATCTCATCCCTCACCCACTCCACATGTGGGGTAATGCCTTCCAGGAGGGATCAACAAAATCTGGCAAGTCATTTTGAGTAGGTAGGACTAGGCATTCGCACCTGCCTCTTGGCTAAGGGAGTATCCCACCATGGGGAGTGTGCTCCCAAAATTCTTTCATGCACCAGGGATACATCCTAGTTCCACTGACAGAGGTCCCTTAGACTTCCCAGGCCTTCTAACTGAGACCTATGTTTAGAAGGTCTTAGTCGGTCCAGTGCTGGATTCCCAGCTATCGGTCTGGGGGTCCATTAGCTCCCCCTGTTCAGGTCAGCTGTCTCTGTGGGTTTCTGTACCCTAGACCTGTTTTTTTTTCAACCTTTGTTAGAGAAGCTTCATTTCATAGTGTGTAGCATTTAATGTAGCAACTCTTAGTTGGTTGAAGTGCTTAGAGCAAATGAATGTGAGAGTTCAGCACTAAATGAGATATCTGTATCAATTCTCCCACCACTACCATCAAAGGTGAGAATTCTCCCACCACTACCATCAAAGGTGAGAGTATATCATAGAGGGCAGACAGAAAAAAAAGAATGTAGGAGCCAGAGGATGGGGAAGAAGGCTGTGAAATTCTGTCTACTGGACATGGCATGGCTGATGTGCACATCAATTCACAATAGCTATGATTGCATATAAAACATATGCAAGATCAAACTAGACATATTTTTAGCATGGATGGGTGATGTTTCACTCTTGGTTGAGGATCTATTGGCAGTTAGTGACTACTAGTGGAAGGAATGTCATTTTTCCTTGTAGTCGCTGCCCCTGGTATATTGCCCATGCCCCCAGTGGATAATCCCACACTAACACACATATGAGCTATACTAATTAGACTCAGTGAGATATAAAGTAAAGAAAATGAAGACATGAAATTGGAAAGAGGATTCTTTCTAGGTTAGACTGTAGGAGTTGAATGAGTGACAGCTATGATCAAAATACATTGCTTATGTATATGAAATTTCCAGAGTTAATAAAATATTTTAAATTGCATATCATCCACATTTGTATTACATTTAAATGGTTGTCTTAAAATAAATAAATAAGAAGACACATGGACTTTGAGAGGTGATATTTTTCAAAAGTGGCCAGAGCAAGGGGTATATGAAAGGGTTTGGAGGGGGAAATGGAATGGGCTATGATATAATTATATTATAACATCAAAAATAAAAGAAATAATAAAAGTCAAAAGACACTGTCATACATATAAGAATAATCACAGAGAAGAAGGACATTAGAGATTAAAGATTCTGATGAGTACAAAGACAAAAATCATAGGGCTGCAATGTTAACTCAGATTTTTCCTTACAGCAAAATCTAAATGACTTCATTGTGCAAGTGAATTAAGCATTATTAGCTCTGCAATCTAAAAAGTACAGTGATATTTACATTTAATAGAATTAATTTATGAAGACAATTAGAGTAACATTTAGTTCATCATATATGCTTAATAATTTCAGCAATCATTATCAATGTTGAAGACAGAATTCATTATAGTTTAATTTAATCTCTAAGAAAACTTAGAGAAAGTTTCTTGATAAATACATGAACAAGGTTATATATTAACATACAAAAAGAGACTAGTTTATGTACAAATTAAACAAAATAAATTTGATTGTGTAATAAAACTAATTACATTTATTGTTTACATAGAAAGTGAAAAATAGCAGATTGCAAACTATTATACTATGTAATTACATCTCAATAAACTAGTATTAAAATTTCAGGCTAAGGGCATGAATAAGAAGGGGCCATAAGTGCTGGCATATAAGTTAGTTATCAATCTCATTATCACAGATTTACCACTCTAAATCTCAGGTGAAATATTGTTT
Source organism: Phodopus roborovskii (assembly GCF_943737965.1). Taxonomy (NCBI): domain Eukaryota; kingdom Metazoa; phylum Chordata; class Mammalia; order Rodentia; family Cricetidae; genus Phodopus; species Phodopus roborovskii. Next base: position 201,383 of record NW_026125861.1, on the reverse strand, counting down.
TCAGGTAAAATTCTAGTGATTTTTATCAAGTTGCTTATAGGCTATTGGTACTCTTGATTAACAGAAAATTAAACCTGATAAGCGTATTAATATTATGAATATAATAATGTCAGAGATAAATGAACATGGATAACTTTTATTATCTTTGCCAGTAGAGTCTGCTGTGATTGACAAAATTCAGTATATTTTAGTATTACATCATAAATTTCTTGATAATAAGGGCATCTACTTCATATTTATATCTACATATGCAGGGGTTATTTCAGAGAATTTCTCTGCATTGAGTAGTACTGAGTATTTTTCATGAATGTATTAATCCAAATAGACAAGATAATTGTTGCATTTGTTTGCATTGTTGTTCCTGTAACAGTGAGAATATAGTCAAATATGCATTTGATGATTTAGGGATGTGAGTGGAGGGGATAAGAATTTTAGAGCCACATTCTGGTAATCAAATTTCATTGTCATCTATGTTCAACAAATTGATTCATTCTTTGATGTGTCCATAATACCCATCTCAGTATCATATTAATCTAGCGTTGTAACACTAAACCATAAAAATACATACAAAGGTATTTTATGCCTTTATGGAATGGGCCAAGCTATAAACATACCTGTCTTTCTGCAGTGACAGCTCCAAATGAGTCCTTTAGCTCCTTTCGATCATTGTTGAAATGTGATCACCTTAATCTTCTTTGCTTTTCCCTTCTCACCCTTGAAATTAATTGCTATGGTATGTTTAGCATTGTTAAAGCAAGAGTGTTAACAACATGTTGTTTTCCAGAGATAAAATAGAGTGGACATTTGACAGCTAGGCAGCCTCTGTATTTATTGTCCCCATTTAATTTTTTTGTTTTTATTGGAAGAAGAAGTAACTAAAACTTACAGAAAGCATTTATTTGCATTCATTTTATTACATATTTAAATTTTTGTAACCATGTTTATTGCTGTATATATAAATAGAGGAGAGTATCCTTCTTGTCATCTACAATGTCCTACTCTCAGATATTTGCTAAGAGATATGACTACTAGGAAGAGGGAAAGCTCATGAGACCACTTCAACCCCAGATAAAGAACTACAGATAACTAAGTATATTGAAAGCAAAAGAAACAAGTCTTCCACAGGGAAGAGCACGATGTTCAGTACCAAGTGATCAGCACTGTATATATCATATATACAAGTATTCAGACTGGACAGGTTGTATTTATATATTTAGGAATATATAATGTGGTGTGTGTGTGTGTGAGTGTGTGTGTGTGAGTGTGAGTGTGAGTGTGTGAGTGTGTGTGTGTGTGTGTGTGTGTGTAATTTAAAGAAAAAAGGCCAAGCATTTGAAACAGAACAAGGATGGGTGTACATTGGGAGATTAAGAAGCAAGAAAAGGGAAAAGGAAATGTTGCATTTAATTATAGACTCAAAATATAAGAAAAATAAAATTTTAAATGAGCAGTAATATGAAAATAGATAACTTCGTAATATGTTACAATGGTTTACCTGGAATGAGAGTATTGGCTCTTACTTGTACTTGTTTGGCTCTTATTTGTACTTGTTTGTAACATACCAAAAACGAATCTCAGATAGCCACAAAATGTGATTGGTATCCACAATCAGTCTTCCTTAACTCAGCATATATGCAGGCAGTTCCTTTATCCTTTGTATAATGTTTGTTATCAGAGACTATTCCATCCTGTTCTTTGACTCAACCCCAATGTCTAGATCTGTCACTATGGCCTATATCTAAATTAAGCAAGTTGACATTGCTGGTGCCTGCATGTTTCAATTCCTTACTTGTCAATTTTGTGTATAGGAACTTTCTTGCCACTAAAACTTTGTTTTGCAGACTTGAAATGCTTTTTTTTAACCTTGGTGCAGGAGAAACACAGCCCTTCTGGATTCTGCATTCTACTTAGGATTCTGGTGAGGTTTAATATACTACTAAGTCATTTTGCTGAGAATTTCTGGTTCCTAGCTCCTAAGGAAGATGAGGTCTGTCAATTCCTTCATAGTGAATGTGTCCTTCTTATTCCCATCTCTGTCTCCTACCTGTCTCCTCCATGTCACTTTGCTCCAAGTATTTTATTGAGGCAGCCAGAACCTAGTTACAATTTAGAATAAATAATTTTTAGGAACCATGTCTATTCATTAACTATATCATCATCCTTTATTTCAATTAACATTAGATAAATATGACTGTATTTATGATAATCAGTTTCTAAAATTAGGAAATGAAAATTAAAGAAGTAATAATGTAATGCTTTTATATTTTATACTAGATGATAAGGAGGACCCTTTAAAAGAAACAAGATGCAGTATGAGGGAAGATTTTCTGACAAACTTAACACTTTCAGTGGCTGCAGGACCAGAGGGACTTGTTTCAATCGATAGAATATTATATTAGATGTAAGGAAAAAGGATGAAGCTGTGGTTTCAAGTAGTCCATACAAGAACCTGAGATGGCACCATAGTCGGTGACATAGAATAGACATAAAGAAAGATTGAAAAACTAAGTCCCATTAACATATAAACATATTACTATATGAAATAATATCTTAAGATTGTAAAAGGAAACAGCTACCAAATAGAGAAGAGCTTTTTGAATGCAGCTCCTGAAAAAAAAAAAAAACAGAATATGTAAATAATTCTCAAAAGTAAAATATAGAAGAGCAAGTAATTCAATAAAATTTCTCAAAATATGTAGTTATTTCATTAAATAAGAAATGTATGTTAAACCATCCCTGTATCCCAGGAATGAAGCCTACTTGGTCATGGTGGATGATTCTCTGATGTATTCTTGTATTCGGTTTGCCAGTATTTAATTGAGTATTTTTGCATCAATGTTCATGAGGGATATTGGTCTGTGGTTTTCTTTCTTAGTTGTGTCTTTGTGTGGCTTGGGTACCAAGGTTATTGTGGCCTCATAAAAAGAGTTTGGTAATGAACCTTCTGTTTCTATTGTGTAGAACAATTTGAGAAGTATTGGTATTAGTTCTTCCTTGAATTTCTGGTAGAATTCGGCACTGAAGCCATCTGGCCCTGGGCTTTTTTTGGTTGGAAGGCTTTTGATGACTGCTTCTATTTCATTATGGGTTATAGTTCTATTTAAGTTGTCTGTCTGTTCTTGATTTAATTTTGGTAAGTGACAGTTATCCAGAAATTTGTCCATTTCCTTTGAATTTTCAAATTTTGTGGAGTACAGGTTTTCAAAGTATGACCTGAAAATTGTCTGGATTTTCTCAGTGTATGTTGTCATGTCCCCCTTTTCATTTCTGATTTTGTTAATTTGCATGTTCTTTCTCTGCTTTTTGGTTAGTTTAGATAAAGGTTTGTCTATCTTGTTGATTTTCTTGAAAAACCAACTCTTTGCTGCATTGACTTTTTGTATCATTTTCCTGGTTTCTACTTTATTGATTTCAGCCCTCAAATTGCTTATTTCTTGGCTTCTACTCCTCCAGGGTGAGTTTACCTCTTTTTTTTCTAAGCCTTTCAGTTGTGTTGCTAATTCTCTAATGTGACTATCCTCCGTTTTCTTCATGTGGGCACTTAGTGCAGTGAACTTCTCTCATAGCACTGCTTTCAAGGTGTCCCAGTCACAAAAGGAGAACATGGTATGTACTCACTCATACATGGATTTTATACATAGAGCAAAGGATCACCAGCCTATAATTCACACTGCCAGTGAAAATAGCATACAAGGAGGATTCTAAGAGTTTCATATAAGGTCCCTCACATAAGGGGAAAGAAACAAGATCTCCAGAGCACATGGAGAGTAGGGGGGCAGTGAGTGGAGAAGGAACTAGGAGAAAGAAAGGGGGAGGATAAGAAAGCTTGTGAGACTAGGAAGATTGAGTAAGGGGAGAAATAGATGAGAGGAGAGAGAGAGAGAGAGAGAGAGAGAGAGAGAGAGAGAGAGAGAAGGAGGGAGAGAGAGAGAATAAATAAAAAAGGGAGACATTATAGGTTTGAAGACAAAAGTGAACATAGAGAAATGTTCAGAGACCTATATGACTGACCCCAACTAACAATTTGAGCAACAGTGGAAATGCTACAATGAATGCCCTTCCCTGATAATGAGATTGATGTCTAACTTATCCACCATCATGGAGCCCGCATCTAGTAGCTGATGGAAACAGAAGCAGACACCCACAGCTAAACACTCAGCCAAACTGGAATCCAGATGTAGAGAGGGAGGACAAGACCAGGCTACAGAAACCCACAGAGACAGCTGACCTGAACAAGGAGGAGCTAACGGACCCCCAGACTGATAGTTGGGAAACCAGCATTGGACTGACTCAGACCCCCTTGAACATGGGTCTCAGTTAGAAGGCCTGGGAAGTCTAAGGGACCCCAGAGAGTGGAGACAGGATGTATCCCTGGTGCACAAAAGGACTTTGGGGGCACATCCCCCATGGAGGGATACTCCCTTAACCTAGAGACAGGAGAGAAGTCCTAGTCCCTACTCCAAATTACTTGAGAGATGTAGATGACCTCTGCTGGATGGCATCACCCTATATGTGGAGTGGGGGGGATAGGAGGGAGGGTGGTTGGGGGGGCATGAGAGGGTGGGAGAGACGGAAGGAAGGAGGAAGGGGGGAGGGAAAGTGAATGGGGATTGATATGTAAAATAAAAATAAAAAATTAATATAATAAAAAACAACCATAAGAATAAATGTCTTATGAAATCTAAAGAAGATTAAAAAGATATATAAGTATATGTAACTTGTGCAAACACTATGGGACATTTAGGAAAATGCAAATTAATATTGAAATGGAATGCTATTATACACCCATTAGAAGGAATAAAATGATACCAAACAAAGTGAAAATGCAAATAGAAGTAAGGATGTGCAGAAACTACATCACTCACATTTATGTTTGGATTTTACAGCTATAAAGCTATACCGGAAAAAGACATTTTGTGATTTATATCAAAACAATACACATAAACACACACATACACACATGCACGCACACACACACACACTCGGGAGCGAGAGGGAGAGAGAGCGTTTTTCTAAAGACTAGACATTGAATTTCCGAGTATTTAATGCATAGATGCAACAACATAAGCTCCACAAAACCTATAGATGAGTGTTTATTATACTTCCATTTTTCATTTCAAAGAACTGGAACAACCTAGATATTCTTTTATATTTGAATGGAATTTTAAAAGTTGTACAGTGATGCCATATACTTAGTAAGAGGAAGGAGTGGATTATTGATGTAGACAACAATCTGGTTGGATTACCTTCCCTGTGGTGGTCTAGCAGTGAAGTTATAACTGTGGCCACATCCCCTTAGGCGTGATGTCAGGAAGATGGAAGTGGATAGAAAACTGCTGTGACTCAAAGCATTGGGCAACTATCCACAGGCACATGCCCGCAAATCCACAGCATGCAAAAGGCACAGTGATGTACTGGATTTTCCTGGGATAGGCCACAGTAACTGTAAACTCAGAGGCTGGAGCAAAATACAAAAGCCGTGGATTGTACAACCAGCCATGCAGAGTGTTTGCAGTGACCCTCATGAGCATAGTGGGAGCCAATTGAAGGTAAGGATGTAATTATGTCACTAGACCCAAGATAAGGATAAATGGGTGTTTATTGGGGAATATTTACACAGAAAATTACTGTAAGGAGTACATTTTTCCTCCCACTGCCTGGTCTGGTCCCGCGGCCGCGCCAACCCCAATTAACACACAGAGACTCTGAATATGATATAATTCTGTTGGCCAGTTACTTGTTTCTTATCGGCTAGCTCTGTCTTAATTATTAACCCATTTCTATGTATTTCCACGGGGTTTCCTTACCAGGGAGTGGGGCAGGCATCTGGTCTCCCCGGTCTCTCCATGCTGACTCCTCCTTACTACTTCCTCTTTCCTTCTTGTCCCCTAGTCCCACCTATCTTGCTTTCCTATTGGCCAACAGTGCTTTATTCATTAACCAGTATGAGAAACATATACAGAATGACATTTCCCATCAAATTACAAAGGACCATGGGGGCATTTCCCTGCCCTTCTTACTGCATCCACTGACCTACCAGAATGAAGCACAAAGGAAAGACACACCTCAAGGTTTCCTCTTTCAGCTCCCCTTAGCCAGAGGCCACACCCAGGTGGTTGTGACCACCATTACAAGTTCACTACAAGACCACTACACTACCCTCATAACAGTGAATTTAAAAAGTTTGTTACTGAAAACTATGGAATGTATGATTAGAATTTTATAGTATTATTGCAAATATAAAATTATAGAAATGGAAAACATATTATATGTTGCCAGGGACAAATGAGTGTTTTGAGGCAAGAGTAAAATGTTTCCAGCTACAAAAAAAATTAAAGAGGACAAAATGAAAGAAATATACCAACCAAATTGACTTAAGTCACAAAATAGCACAAAAAATACACACATGCATGCATGGGCATGTGTGTGTGCACGCACATGCACAGACACACGGTACTGGTAAATCTGATGAAGTACATGGGTTTTACTATTATCTGTTTTCTAGTTAGGACATCATGATAAAGTAAGATGATGTATATATGATGCAGTCACAATGGCAAACTGTTGAATGATGAATAAGATTGTTATGTCTTATTTTTTTATGGCACCAGTATGAGAAATAACAGCTTAAGCAAATAAATTTAATATATACATATACCAGCGAATGACTGGATGCACTGTGTAAATTTACTTGATGACTACTTCAAATGTATGTGCTTAAATGAACACAAATACATCTCTTCTATTTCACTGAGAAAAAAGTGAACGGATGACAAATTCTTCACTTTCTTAATAGATTTACTGAAATACCTGCACTTATCCTTGGTCATTTTGTGTCCCTAAGACACAATGGATTAGTTCTTAATGCTTCTGTTACCTCCAACCTATACAAAGATTTCTGGTATGCAATTCTGCCTTGTTGCTCAAGTATACATTATCATAGCCTCCATCAGCATCCAAATAAGTTCAAGTATCTTTATAAGTTGAAACAACAGGTAAAACCCCCTTCATCCAACTTTGCATGGCTCTCCGCTATTATTTAATGTCTCTATCATTCCACAGTATAACATCTAAAGTGGTAACTGTATACTTTGTTACTATTTCATCATTATCACTTCTTTTTTCAACCTATCCAACCCTGCCTCTTAAAGCCTGATGTTTCTCTGACACTATGCCTGTGATAAACACATATGCCCTTATGCTACTAGACCTTTCTGTGGATTTCTATATAGATGACCAATATCTCTTTAAAACATCTTGCCTTCCATAATGATACTTTCTCGTTTTTCGTTGCATTGACTGTGTATCCTTATATTCTCTGGCTTCCTAGCTATTCAATTTTGGTGGTTTTCTGTGTCCTCCTACTAAGTCTTTGTCTTAATGTCAATGTATCCCATGACTTAGTTGAAAGAACTCTAATCATTAACCATATCAAGTGTGAATGAAATTCTTTCTAATGCTGTCATGTGCCAATTTTATTAGGATGTTTTTCTAATCCTCTAGAAGTCTTCTAGTGATTATGCAGTGTATTTCCTACAATGTCCAATCTTTTCTTACACATTTCTGAGACCTCAGATTGTTCACATTTAGAGTAAATCTCACTTACCCTCACTGAATGTATTGCTAACTCTTCAAAAAATTAGCTTTCCTCCTGCTGTCATTCTCTGTTATATAAACTCTGAGTTCTTTTCATTCTAGTACTTTTAATTTAGCTCAATTTAAATATTAATTCGTTTTCTGATTGTCTACTCTCAATTCTCCTAGAATGCTAATTTGATAAAAGAAACTTAAAATGTGTTACTATACCTAGAACAGAACAGGTTCTGACTCTTAGAATAGAGTCAGTACTTATATGAAGAATAAATTAAATAATATATCAGAAGTGAATTTTGAAAGGGAATGCCTTTGAAAATTAACAGACTAACTAAACCATCTTCACACGCATCATTAATGTCAATGGATGGGTAACCAAAACAGGATTATGATAGTATGATAACATTATGTAGTGTATCTTCTCTTAATTGTATAGTGTGTTTCCTTTATACCACCTCAAAATATTAAGTCAGAGGCTAAATCAGTATTAGAGAGAGTGGAATAACCCTTTGAAATTGTATTAGAAAATCACTCTTCAACTAAAGGCCTTGTATTTGAAATTAAACTGTATTTTAAGTGCGCTACTGGGGTCTTTTTATGTTTTTGGTCAAAGTGTAAGCTTTATACAAGCATTTTTCCCTGTGCAACTGAGAATATCAATTATTGAACTAAGGGACTAAAGTAAAGGAATGAACTACAAAGCTAACATTCATGGCTTTCAAGTAAATAAGAAATGTATACATATCAAACTGATGAAAATATGGTAATATGCAAGCCACGTTAAATCTACCAACAGGAGATCAACAATGTTATAAAGAGAAATATTGTTCTTTATGAAAGGAGAAAAGGTAAGTATGTACTATAGGCTTTTATTTAGCAAGACTATTCTGAAAGGAAATTGTAACTTAACTCTTTAAGTGTTTTAACTTTTAGTTCATGAAAAAAAATATTATTTAGTGCAGTGTAAACACACCCCTCCAATCTTCAGATTCAATTTTCTTTAGTTTTATTTTAACATTTTTTATTTATTTTGTTTATGAGTGCTTATGTGTATGTGTGTGGGTGAATGAGAGTGCCAAGTTTCACATGTAATGAAAGAGTAAGATTGTCTTCTTCAGCCCTTTTCATTCCAAGAATCAATCTCAGGTCTTATGGTGCTTTTATATACTGAGCCATTTTACTGTCCTTTAATTTTCTAATCTGTGAATGAGATCGTTAGTGTTTCTTACATTTCTAAATACCTCTCAAATCTGACAATCATATGTACAAGCTTTGTTGAACAATTTCATAGTATGAACTTTACAGGTAAATTAATCATACACAGTATGATATTTTCACATCATAGCATCACACATTCTCTCCTAATGGAGGCTCCTAGGTCCAAATCTTCAGATTTGAGTACATATCCTGGAGAAATAGAAGCTACATCTGGACCATTGCCAGAATAAGGGGTTGGGGAATCAGTAAAGAGGGGAGTAGCCAGGTACAATAATCTTATCAGGGAAATGGGAGGAAGGAGTTCCTTGGAAAGGGGGAGAAAGGTAAATTCAGAAAAAAGTGGGAAGAATGTAAAGGAGAATGACAGGTTATAAGTGATCTGAAAGGAGAAATGAAATAGGGGCATTTTAGAGATGAGGGAGGAAGATGAATAAGGGAGAAAGGAAGAGCTAGGTAAAACAACAATGTGGTTGTCTGAAAAAGCTGTAACTAAGAATATTATCAACTACTTACTTAAAAACAATATATATATATATATACATACATACATACACATATGCATGCATGCATACATGCATACATATGTATATGAACTTTTCCCTCTGGGCTGATGGTGTTCCCTCCATGAGTCAAAGAACATCTGACAAAGAACTTCAATATAGACAAAAGAAGCCCTCTTTCATGTTGCTGAGCAGGAATGTTTAAAAGACTGAAAATACGTAGTCTATTGCTGTTGCCCTTGGTTAACTCCTAGAAGTTGAAAGTAAGTCCCTATTGCTGAGGACACCATGCACTTCAGTGCAGTGATATTTTGCTTATGATATAACAAATAAAGCTTGCCTGAAGATCAGAGTGCAAAGCTAGCCACTCTGGCTAGCCATAGAGGCCAGGCAGAGGTGTTAAAACTCCTTTAATCCCAACAGCCAGGAGACAAAGGCAGGTGGATCTCTGTGAGTTCACGGACAAACTAGGCTACAAGAGAGTGAATCAGACTAAAAGAGAAAGAGAGCTCACACGAAGGTTATCCCAGCACTTGAGATGACACACTTTTAATTCCAAAACTAGGGAGGTGGTGATGGGAGTAATATGGCTGGGCAGAGAGAGGAATGTTAAGTCAGGCAGAGACAGGAACTCATTGGAGTCTGAGGTTTGGTAGAGAGAAGTGCAGTCTGGAGATGCCGTCTGAGGAAAGGATCTCCTCTTCCATCTGAACATTGGTGAAGGTGAGAACTCTCTATTTGCTGCCCACTTTGTTCATCTGACCTCCAGCTTTAACCCCAATATCTGTCTCTGATCTTTTATTATTAATACCAACATAATTCATGCTACATTTCAAAAGCAGAGAACAGCGACCACCTCAGCTGTATCTAACCAGAGTGCACTCTTCCTTAAGACTAGCTTTTGTGGTACCAAAAGCAAGCATCCAAAAGAAGAAAGTAACCAACAGTTCTACACAGCTATGGTACTTATAAACTGTATCAATGACGCATGTGATTTGATAACCCTATGGTTTTACCTTGGCAATAACCACAGATCTCTACTTGGACTTAAGACTGGCTGAACAAATGGGATACCATGCCCAGAAGAACTCAACTCTATACACAGAACTACAGGCAGCTGAGTAAAGCTGGGAGAGGTGTTCCTCCTCAGGAAAGAGCACTCCAATTGATTGCTAGTGCCAAAGGTCAGGCCTGAAACCATGAATATTGGTAACATCACCTAGAATCCACAGGTTATATTGGGAATATATGTGTGTATATAAATACATATTTCATATAATCATAATTGATAAAGGGAGTTTTGTTATATAGATCATATATTGTTTTCCAAGTGAGTGAAAATTTAAAATTCTAATTTTGGAAATATTATTTAACATCAAGATATGTTATAGGGAGGCATAATGGCAGGCTGATTAAATAGGCTTCAACCTCTCTCTAGATTATCTTCATTTATTTTGCAAACATATAACGTGAACTAACTCCAAGTACTAAGTGTGTTGCTAATGTACTTTCAGATTATTATATAACATGTAATTCCCCTTGATGTCTTTTCTATGGCCTTTTTCAAAACTTATTAAAGATAGGTGTGCATTTCAATGTCAGTATTATCTCCCCAACTCTTTATGATAATGGATTTCTAGATGTAATGGCTTGAATGCCAAATGTTCACAATAAGCTCGATTTTGAAAACTTGTTCCTGCCCTAGTGGGTGGCTATGTTTGGGAAGGCTATAGTCACCTTTGGGAGAGAGACTCACTGGAGTCAAGGCTTGCACCCTCACTCCACTTGCCCCTCTCTTTGCTCCCTGGGTATGAACGGAATGGGAGTAGACAAACTCCTGCTCTTGCTACCATTCTGCCAGGCCTTCCCTTGGTCCCCCAAACAAAACAGTGTCTTATTTATTTTGCTTTTTTTTTTCAGGATATTTTATTATAGCGACCACAACAGAAAAGTGATGCCAGGAAGTGGTGGCACACACCTTTAGTCCCACCACTCAGGAGGCAGAGGCAGGTGGATCTTTGACCTGCATAAGATTAGGCCCACTAATATGCAGTCATGGAAAAGTTGGGTGCTCATAAGGTTCCAGCCCTCCCTGAGGAATTACAAGACATAAACAGACACTAGCGGAGAGACCTTTATTGGTGATTCATCTACCTACAAATTGCCAATGATTTTTAAAGTAACTCCTCACCCATTTCAACTAACATAACTGATATACCAGGCTAGACTTAGATGGAGTATTTATTTTTTTTTTGTTTTGGGCAGAGTAGACAGTCCTACAGATTGGTTGAACAACATAGCAACCATAGTTCATAATACTATAACAGCTTGAAAATTTCAAGAGAGTAAAACTCATGTTAATTTTCTCATCACAACAAACAGGGACATAAGACAACTTATGGATGTGATAGTCATGACTATTAAGGTGACTGTGGCTATGTTCTCATAGGGATATAAAATGTCATCAAATACTACATATTAAATAATTATACAAACACAGGCCATTCTAGAAACACCTCAAAATTCTCAAAACCTGTTTATACACTATTTTCACTTCAAATATTGCATATTGATATTTAAAAAAACCTTTCTTTTTATTCAGTCTTTGTGCCTTTCACATCATGCATCTCAATCCCATTCATCTCCCCATCCCTTCATACCTGCCCTCTGCCCTTGCCACCCCCTCCTCCACAAAATAAAATAAAATTTAAGAGGACAAAAAGGAATCATCAGTCTTGTCTTGTAAGCTGTAGTGTGACACAGTGCGTCAAGCAGCAAAAATTTTTGTTCATACATCTTTACTTGCAAATGTTCATTGCAAAGAGTCATAAACCAAGTCCGAGGCCTCTGGCTTCTGCAACACTATCAATGCTGGGCCTTCACTGGGACTCCTCTTAGATGTCTTGTTGTTGCCTTGTGTTGTAGAGTCCCTATAGCTTTGCATATATGAGATGAGCCCCTCCGTATGCTCCAGAAGATCATAGATGAAGTGGGCATGGGTAATTGCAGGGTTGGTCAGCCCACTAGCCCTCCTCTGTCCTCACCACTGGGGTGAGTTCTCCAGCATTGCCATTGCAAGTTCAGCCCTTACAATGATGAACATGGGGCCGGGCCAGTTATCCTGCCTTGACACCCTCAGGGTCAGATCTCCCATACCTATACTTTCAGGTCCAGCTCGACTGTGCTGTCCAGGCAAGGTGTAGGGTCTACTTTCCCAGGGTGCTGCATCTGGGAAAGGCAGCTCCCTCTTCCATCACTGCTGGCTGTACCAGCTATGCCTCCTCTCATGCCCTTAGACCTGGTTCACCATGCCCCTGTCTGCACGGTCAACTTTACTGTGGTCTCCAGGTAAGGCACAATGCCTGTTCTTCCTGGTGCCACAACTGGTGAGGGGTCAGTTCAGGTCCCCCTCCTGCTACAGGTAGCAAGGGACCAGGGAAGGAATCTTTCCCTCATTGCGTGACAGGTGTGACCTGCTTTCCCATTCTTACACACTCATGGTCAGCTGACCTATGACCCTGTGAACAGGGTCAGCTCTACTATGTTGCCCACCTGAGCTATAGGACCCTTTCTCCTGAATGCTTAAGCTGGTGATGACCAGGTCAAATTTTCCCCCAGTGTTTCATAGACTGAGGGGATAGGAACAACTCTGTGTAGCCCTATCCTCTCTTCCTTCAGTGGTATCAGGGGCCAGGAACATCAGCACAGACCATGGCTGCATTGGGGCCATGAACCCAGACATGGGCAGCAGCCAAGGCCTAGACATCACCATGGTCCTGGGTGGCAATCAAGCCACTCACTTCAGCCTGCTCTGCACTACTTTCATCTTTTCAGATATGCTTCTGTCCACAGAACCATTGTGCCTCTTTCTGTCTTTCCCATACCAACACCGCACATTTGCTGACCAGAATAGTGCCCATCTTCTCAGCACCATAGGGTACCGTATCAGACTGTGTTTTCTCCTCAGAGCATGGAGTAGATCACCCAGACCTGATAGTGGATCTTCTTGTCCTTCTCAGTCTGCCATGCTTCAAACATATTGACTCTTTGTCTTCTTATAACGGTCTTACTTCTTTTACCAAAGCTTTGCTCATTTTACACATCACCTGAAAGAATTAACTTTTAGGCATCTTTATATATCTATATCCAATTGTTTGAGTAAGATACCATTTCCCACGTTTGATGATGTTGAATTCATAAAATTTCTTTCTTCCCATTTTAAGGCAATATTTTTGTACCTTCATCTCTCTTCAAATTTCAAATATCCTCTCATTCTTGAAGTTTCTTCACAAGTCTCTGAGAATCTGGAATAATTATAAACAACTTGCACAAATATCTCAAAATATATCTGACCACCTAAGTTTGAATCCATATAGGCTACTCTCTTACATAAGTAAACTATACACGCTCCCAAGTAGAACAAAACTTACTATCTTATTTTGTATCATGAACAATTTTTCTACCTTTTGTAACATCCCCATTGATAATGCAAACGTATTTGTGGAGGCAACATATTGCCTTAGTTTTTCCTTTTGTTTCTTTTTCTGTACTGGGACTTGTTCCTACTGAATAGTTTTTTCGTGGAGTCCATTCTCTATTTTTGGTTTTAATATTACCTCATTTTTGACTTGTTGATGTTATTCAAGTTGCCTTCCTTGTTTCAGTGGAGGTTTTTATAATATTCAGGAGAGGACTCAGTCTTGGTAAGGATAAGATGCCCAAGTTACTCTTTAGGATAAATTACTAAGTTCTGAGGCTTCAAATGTGGATCTGGTGGAAGAGTTTCCTGGGTGAAGAAGGGAAGCCCGAGCAAAGGAAGCCAGGGCCCCCTACTTGCTTCAGGAAGTTATGTGGACGAGGCTTGTAGTACAAGGTATACCCCAGGTGGTATCAGAGGTCCTAATCAGTGAAAACAGCATGCAGGCTATGTGTGTCTTCTTGTGCAAGAGGTTCTTTCAATGATATTGCCCAGTTTCATCATGTCGACTACCAAATATAAAGGATTACCTTCCAATTTTTCTTCCAGAGTCTTAAGTAACCACGTAACTACTTGATTACTTACATGACATGTGTTGATGGCTTAGGTTTTATTGTGGCAATAAACAGAATGAGAATACCCTTACATTAAATTAACATTTTTATTTATTTTTTATGATGAATGCTGTCTGAGTCACTGGGGGTTGAGGCCATTGTGGTCACTCATGATCTGTGGTTCATGCCAACCTCATTTTGGCACCTAGTTCCATAATCAGAGAGGCAGTAAGGTAAGAATATCCAAAATGATAAACATTGATTATTGAGGCTTCTTCTGATTCGTGGTATATTTTACATTTGTTCACATATCCTTGACATTTTAAACCTGCTTCCTGTACTCTGCCTCACTGTTGTTATATCAGCATACATTATTCACCTAACTGTTTTCCTAATAATTTTATCTCTCCTAAGTTCAATGAATACACAGACAGAGTTGTATTTACTGCTATATCTTCAGTATCTACCTCAGTGTCTGGCACACAATAGGTATACAATAAATATTCATTGAATAAGTGAATAAATGATTGAATAAACTCTTCTGGTTTTCTTTGTATTCATTTGAATTCATTGTATTCTGTGTAGTAGAATTCTCACTTTTTGGTAGTCAGTGATAATCATACTAGTTCATGATTCTTTTGAATTAGTCTTTAACTCTAATACATGTGTTTTGAGATGTTGTCTCTCTTTTAGAACATTCTAAATGTCTCTAATTGCAATGATGCTTCATTTTGACCTAAGCAGAATGTTTTAAATTTTCCAAATGGTTAGTTTTCCACACATTTCAACTGTTTGTTTCAGAATGTTAGCTTTATTTTATAGTAGTCAGAGAATTGCTAGTAGAGGAAGCCAAAATTCAAAATTTATACCACCCACATACTACACACACACACACACACACACACACACACACACACACACACACACACACACAAATGAGTATGAAATTCAGGGTAAAATGTCAGATTCCTTACAACTGTATGCATTTTTACTATGCTAAAGATTCCGTACTAAAGGTTTCAACATGTTACCTCCTGACAGCATATATTTTTTAAGAAGATGAAGGCCTGATTTATGTGGTACAACTTTGTTATGGGACACACAATAAAGTTGATTATATCTTATCTGCATTTTGTACTTACATCTATATACACTGAATTTCTCCAAAGTATGTTACAGAATTCTTTAATACTCACAAAGTTTTGAGAAGCTGTGTCTATTTGAATTCTGATTTCTATCAGTGCTAGAATCAAAACTGTGTCCTTTTATATCATTTTAGTCCCATAAGTTCTGGTTTGACTATTTTCAGTTTTAACATTGTAGTGGATCCACTAAAATGTGGTATGGAAGCTACGCTGTTGTAATCCAATGTGCTGCCAATGACTAGATTTTATGTAAAAAAAAAAATCTCTTTTTTTGTTTTTCTTTTGAAATAGTATTCATTTATTTGTGAAAGAATGATATAGCATGATGACAGACTTTATTCAGCATAATTAGAACAAGTTTAAACACCCACTGCAATGGGTTTTTCAGTAAGGGGAAGAGATTGGGTTCAATTGCAAATACAACAATGACAAGTGGAGATTTATACTAAAAAAATCAAGTTGGTATGGATAGTGGTGGAAAATTATAATGTGTGTGTGTAAAAGTGAAGGATTCTGGTGAAACAGAACTAATAGAAACCTTCCTACAGAAAGCAGACTTTAAGAGAACAATGTGAAAACCTGTGAATGTGGCATTCAACTTGAAGGCCACATAGGGATGATAAAATCACGGAAATGAAGGGTGGAGCTAGATATGCCCACAGACTGATGCCGTTGGATGTATTGACTCAGGGTTGCTTCAGGAATTTTCACAGACAATGTTTTCCCTAAAAATCAGTCTCTTCACAAGATTACGATGTCATTGGTCATAGGATATGGTAGCTGCTTTTGGTTATCTTTTTTGATTTAACCATATCTATCCGTGGAAAACATGAAAAGTTAATTTGTTCTTTCAATACTAATTTTTTAGAAATTTAAAGTGCCCCTTTAGCTATTTGTGAAAATATAACTAAGTAGGAACAAGTAAGAACTAAAATGAAGGGGAAAACCTCATTATACCAAAATTGCTGGAGGTTGTTTTAATGATAGTATTATCAAATTGATCCTCAACTGTTTATAATGGTACTTAATAATCAACCTTAAGATAATTCTGGCTATATAAAACCTCCTAGTGTTTAGAAAAGAAAATTATTATTCTTTATGTAGCTATAATTATTATACATGTATATTAATATATACTACATAATGTATTATTTGAAATATTGTGCTCTAGATATTTGTAATGCTTTTATTCACTTAAAGGTTCATATGTTGGAAACTTGTACTCTATGATAGTAATAACATCTTTAAATGATGGGGCCTCCCTAGATTGTTAGTTTGGGTTAATGAAGTTATTCCCTCAAACGAGATTATGGGACTCAGCTGTCTTTCTTCTTGGTTTGAGATATGACATATAATGCATGCTCAACAGCCTGAAATTTATAATGAATTCTCACCAGAACTAATCTGATGGAGGCATCACATCTGTGGTGATTTGAAAGAAAATGCCCCCTAAGGGGAATGGCACTATTAGGAAGTATAGTTTTAAGAAGTGTGGCCTTGTTGGGAGGAAATGTGTCATTGTGGTGATGGGTTTTTGATTCTCTTATGCTCAAACTGTTCCCAGTGTCACAGTCCACTTTCTGGTGCCTTCTAATTAAGATGTGCCCAGCATCTTATCTGCGTACCTCCATGCTCCCTTCCATGATCCTGTACTGTAAGACACCACCTCGGTTATATGTTCTCCTTTATAAGAGTTGGCATGGTCATACTTGTAACATGAAAAAATAAAAGACCCAGAAACTGATACTGGGATTAAGCTTCAAGCTGCAGTTCAGAAAAGCAAAGTAGCAGGCCACTGGATCTCACCTCAAGCTCAGGCTGAAAGGGCTGATCCTGTCTCCATGAGCTCTTCACCAAGCCTCAAACTGGTGCCTCTCCTCAGGTGGCAGGGGAATGAATGCTTCTACCCACTTCATGATTTTAGATGATTATTGAGGAAATAGAGGTTAGGGGAATATGTTTAGCATGCCAAAATTATAGAAATGGCAGGTAGAATTAGGATTTATTCTCTGAATCAGTCTTTCAGTTACCTAGTACCACCACTTAAGAAAAAAAGATTGCAAATAGCATCTTAGCTGAGGATGAGAACCTGTGTCTACTTCCCTTTCTCAGAATTGGACACTCATCTGGTTTCAACCTCTGTAGACCCTTTGGACACTGCCAAAGGCTGTGAGTGCTTCACTCCTGTTGTGTGTTGAAGACTTGTTTTCCTAGGAGTCACCCACACCTCTGGCCTTTATGTTTCTACCTGAGCCTTGATGGAATGGCCTTGATGAAGACATCCATATAAGACTGAATACTGTAAAGTATATTCCTCTCTGTACATTGACCAGTTGTGGTTCTCTGTGTTAATTCCTGTATACTACAAAGAGAAGTTTGTCTGGTGAGGGCTGTTGAGGCACTTTGCAATTGATACCTGTTGGCAAAGGGAAGTCAGTTTTTGTCAATGAGTATCACTGGGCATGTCCACCACACTCCAGTGCAGGCTCAATGCACAAGAGTAGTTGATCAATGCAAAACAAATCCCATGTTTTGTTTTGTGGTTTTGGTGGGCCTTATTGTGTAATTTTGTTTTTATCTTTTTTTTTTTTTTGCTTTACTAGTATTTAATTTACTTTGACTTTCACTTTTTTTAAACCTATATTAAAAATGAAACAAGATTGTTAACATAGTATAGGACCAAACAAAACAGGTAGACTGCATCTAATTAAGTAAGCTGCAAAATGTTTCACATTTGCTTTCAAGTCAGGGAGACTTCATTTCAGAAAATAACGTAATGCAAAGCATATGATATGGATTGAACAGACATTATCTTACAAAGGACTATCAATATCTAGTTACTTTCATGAAAACAGATATTTGTACCATTGTATTCACATATATCTTTATTATTAATAAAGAAGAGTGTCTTGTACAAAATAAACTGAATTCTAAGTTTTGGTACTACTTACACTAGTTTTCTATCCCTTTGCTTTATCTGTGGGGCAAATTGAAGGGCTAAATATTCAGTTTCTAGTAAAGTCAGATCTAGAATAATCCTTAAATAAATATTTCTTTAGACTCAGCAATGATATGTACAAAATGGAGTTTATGTAATGTCAGGCATTATAGAAAACATTCGCTTGATATCTAACTACCAATATGCATACTCGAAGATCAAATGTTTCTCCTCAGATGGTTCAAAACTTCCCTAAATAAACCACCAAATTTGCACTCTTTTCTGTAGTCTGCTAGGTAAGCTATTGCAAATCCTAAGAACAACACTTTTATCAGTGTACAACAAGCATGTATGTGAAAAATTTCCTTGAAATACATATGTAGATGGTTGAATGTCACCATAGAAAAGCTCCTAGCACTTGATGAAGTATTTTCAGAGCTGCAAATCCTCTCTTATTCTTCATCCTCTTTGTGCTTTTTGTTCCAATTTCAGTTATTCAGAGGAAGTATATTTAACCAGATGTCATAATAAAACAAAACATAATAGATAACATTTTATTTTCTTGCACTCAAACTAAATATCTACAACCTACTTAAAGAACCTTTGAGGAACATAAAGAAAGATTGAATCAAAGGCACACTACTAATATTTCTTTTTAGTTATATGATGTATTTAAGTTTTTAAGCAAAAAAAGAGATAAGGCCCTGGTAATATAGATTTTCAGAATATTACAATATTTTTATCTCAGACATATGACTTTGTTAATATGCTTTAATGTGATCCAATTTCAGTAGACTGTCACATCATGACTACTGACTGCACAACACACATACATACACACACACATCACACTCAAGACACACTGTGTGTGTATGTGTCTGTGTGTATGTTTCTACCTTAAAAATGAGAAATAAATTTGTCTCATGGATGAAAATTGAAGACAATAAAAGTTCCATATAATATCACTGGTAGCAAGTTAAAGATCTGCAAGTTTTAAACACTTTTAGGGAAGTGTAGATAGGAAATATAAAGCGAAAAAGGGAAGACAAAAGCAAGGGCTTTCTAATAATCTGACACCTTGATACTCCATCTTACAGAAATCTTGAACCCCAGCCCCAATTTAAAATAAATCCTCACCCCAGTCTTATTCATCTCAAATCTTATTGAAAACACATATCTAGCTTGAACATTAAAGAAAAAGAAAAGTACTTCATGAAAAGACAAAGCAAGTTGGACATGGTCATTCAAGTCTATCATCCCAAGATTTGGGAATCTGAGGTGGGCATACTTTCTTAATTTTAAAGGAAACCTGGTCTAGAAGATGAGTTTCAGGTTATCCTGGATCTATAAAACAAGACCATAAGACCTTGTCTCAAAAAAAAATTAAAAAAAAAGACAAGCAATCATTTCAAAGAGAGATGTACAGATTGTTAAAATTGCAGGAGATCCAAGCTAATTTTTATTAATCATTAAGGGTTCCTAGTAGAAATAGTCAGAATATAATTTATAAATTATTATATTTTAAACCAAATTTACCTTAATCACCTTACAAATGAGTGAACTAAAATGTCAGTTAAGGACAGAATTTATCAGAATATATTTTGAAAAGGACTCAATATTATTACATTGAAACCAATTTAGATGTGGAAACCTCAGACTCATGAACAACAAAAGGAGTGTTGCTAATCTGTAATAAAGGATACATTCTACATTCGGGGGTGGGTGTGGACTAAGAATGAGACATCCATATGTGTATAGGAGCATCTGGAGTAATAATGTACTTTTTCCAAGATGGACAAAAATACTAGTAGTTCTGCTGAAGAATATTTAATTGTTAAGAACATACTTCCACATGAGTACTTTCCTTAACACTTGAAATAAACAAGGGATTGGTTGTTATTCTCCACTGGGAGAATGTGACACACTTCTAGAAGAGACAACGTATTAATGTGTGGAGGCTCCTCTAAGATAGCAGCTGTCAGGATTTTCCTATCCAAGTGGTAGTCTATATTCAAATTACAGCAACAGGGAACATGATAATTTATATACTTATAAGTTGGTTGCTCTACCAGCTTATTGTTCAAAGAAGAAGATCAGATGCAAGTCAAATACTTGTTATTATGACAAGATACATGATAAGAAAATATAAGAGTAGAAGGTTTTGTTTTGGCTGAGTTCCTATACAGGCCTGTGGTGAGGGTTAACATCATAGTGGTCATGTAACATGACTGAGCTACTCACTTTATGGAGAACAGGACAAAGAAAGACAAACAAGAAGGGAGTAGGTCAATATACTTTTCATGGAGATGTTCTTATAGGTCTATATACTTTGCATCGAGATGTCCTTATTTCACCAACCACCTAATAAGCCATTCATGCTTGGAATCTGAGCAGAGTTCTCAAATGAAGAAATAAAAATTGCTAAGTAGTAGCTCAAAAAATTTACCATAAATTAGGTAAATGCAAATCAAAAAACTTTTGAGATTTCATCTCACCAATCAGAATAGCAAAGATGAACAAAACTGCCAACAAAAAATTCTAGAGGCGCTAGTGGGGAAAGGGAACTGTCATTCACTGTGGGTGTAGTGGCAAAGTCACACAACTATGAACACCTGTTCTTTGTTAAAATAGCTAAAAGAATACAATGGGGTGAGGAAAGCATCTTCAACAAATGGTGCTGGCACAATTGGACAGAAGACTGCAGATAGACCCGTGTCTGTTGTCATGCACAAAACTCAAGTCCAACTGGATCAAAGACCTCAACATCAATACAGCCACACTGATCCTCTTAGAAGAGAAAGTAGGAGGTACCCTTGAACAAATTGGTATAGGGGACCGTTTCCTGAACATAACTCCAGAAGCAGAGACACTGAGAGCAACAATTAATAAATGGGACCTCCTCAAACTGAGAAGCTTCTGTAAGGCAAAGGACACAGCAGACAAGAACAAATGGCAGCCCACAGACTGGGAAAAGATTTTTCACCAATCCTACATCTGACAGAGCATTGATCCCCAAAATATACAAAGAACTCAAGAAACTAGTCAACAAAACACCAAGTAACCCTATTAAAAAATGGGGTTCAGAACTGAATAGAGAATTCTCAATAGAGGAAATCAAAAAGGCTGAAAGACACTTAAGAAAGTGCTCAATATCCTTAGCTAATCAGGGAAATGGAAATCAAAACAACATTGAAATACCATCTTATTCCTGCCAGAATGGCTAAAATTAGAAACCCCAATGACACCTGGAGAGGATGTGGAGAAAGGGGAACACTCCTCCACTGCTGGTGGGAGTGCAAACTCGTACAGCCACTTTGGAGATCAGTATGCAGGTTCCTCAGGAAAATGGGAATTAGTTTACCAAAGGACCCGGCAATCTCCCTCTTAGGCATATACCCAAATGATCCACATCCATGCAACAAAGACATCTGTTCAACTATGTTCATAGCAGCACTATTTGTAATAGCAAGAATCTGAAAGCAACCTAGATGGCCCTTACCTGAAGAATGGATTCCTACACCATGGAATACTACTCTGAGGGAAAAAATAATGGAATCTTGAAATTCGCAGGCAAGTGGATGGCACTTGAAGAAACCATCCTGAATGAGGTAACCCAGTCACAAAAAGAGGAACATGGTATGTACCTGCTCATATATGGATTTTAGACCTAGAGAAATGATCACCAGCCTATAATTCATACCACCAGATGAACTAGGATGCAAGGTATATTCTAAGAGATTCATATAAAGTCCCTCACAGAAGGAGGAAGGGACAAGTCCCCCAGAACACATGGGAAGTGGGGGGGGGAGTGAATGGAGAGAGAAGTAGGAGAAAGAGAAGGGTAGGAGAGGAAAGCACGTGTGATGAAGATTGAGTCAGGGTAGGAATAACAGACAGAAGAGAGAGAGAGAGAGAGAGAGAGGGAGGGAGGGAGGGAGGGAGGGAGGGAGGGAGGGAGGGAGGGAGGAAGGGAGAGAGAGGGGGAGAGAGAGAGAGAGAGAGAGAGAGAGAGAGAGAGAGAGAATATAAAAGATGGAGCCATTATTGGTTTGAAGTGAAAACTGAACCTAAAGATAGGTCTAGAGACCTACAAGACTGCTGCCAACTAACAATTTGAGCAACCATGGAAAGGCTACCATAAATCCTTAAATGCCCTTTTCAGATAGTGAGATCAACAGCTATCTTATCTACAATCACGGAGCCCTCATCTTGTACCTGTTGGAAACAGAGGCAAACACACGCAACTAAACACTGAGTCGAACTAGAATCCAGATGCAGAGGTAGAGACAAGACCAGGTGCAGAAACACATAAAGTCAGCTGACCTGAACAAGGAGGAGCTAACAGGCCCCCAGACTGATAGCTAGAAATCCAGCATGGGACTGACTCAGGGCTCCCTGAATATGGTCTCAGCTAGAAGGATTGAGCAGTCTGAGGGACCTCTGACAGTGGAACCAGGATGTATTCCTGGTACACAAAAGGATATTGCAGGCACATCCCCCATGGAGGGATAACTGCCTTAACCTAGGGACAGGAGAGAAGTCCTAGTCCCTACTTCAAATGACTTGACAGATTTGGATGATCCCACCTGGATGGCATTGCCCTACATGTGGAATTGGGGTGGGGGGATGTGAGGAAATTGTGGTCAGGGTGCATGTGATGTGGCAGAGAGGGTGAAAGGGTGGACTGAAGAGAGGGTGGGAGGAAGGGAAGGGGAGGGAGGGAGAGTGAACTGGGTTCGACATGTAAAATTAAAAAAAAAAAAATAAGGATAAAAAAGTCAGAAGTAACCCCAAGGTATTGGTCAAGCATTGATAATTAGCAGTAAGTCTGTGTGTGGTGATTTAGGATATGGCTAATAGGACAGAATATTCTCCCTATATGTGGGACTCCTAAGAGAGTGTTATTGATTTGCCTTGTCCAGTCTCACTAAGAAGAGCTTTCTCTTTTTTCTTGTTGTGTCTTTCTGGCATCTGCTTTTTTCTAGAGGAAAGGAAGGGGGAGTGGATCTGTGGAAGGAGTAGGGGGTGTTATAATGACTCCCACCAGCCTGGTCCTACAACCTTGACAGCCCCAAATAAGCAGTCACAGATTTATATTAATTATCATACTGCTGGCCAAGGACTAGGGATTTTTATTCTCTGTCTTAATTACTAAACCATTTCTATTAATCTAAGTATTTTCATATGGTCTCATCTTACTGAAGAGAGGTCCAGAGACTTATTACTCCTCTGATATCCACTACTATGCCGACACTTGTTTCCCAGTCCCACCTGCTATTCTTCCTCATTGGCTGAACAGCATTTTATTCATTAACCAATAAGAGAAACATGTTAGCAGAATGACATCGCCCATCAGGTGTGAGTAAGGTGAAATGGAGGGAAGGGAAACTGGGTGGGATGTATTGTATGAGAGAAGAATCTATTTTCAATAAATAAAGAGACAGAGAAGAAAAAAATTACTTATTTCTTTAGTAAGGAGTTTACAGGACCAACTATAAAAATCATACAAGCTACCATAGTTAATACAGGGATAAATAATATAAAATAATATATATTACAAATATTAAAAGAGAAAAGTGGAGTAAAACTGTTAGGTTATCAAAATTAAATTTGTGTCTTAAAATGATCTACTGAAATTATGAAAGAACCATAAAGCTAAAACCTATAGTAGGATATATAATGAGAAAATAGCAAATAATTGAAGCATAGCATTAGAAAAATCATTTGATCACAAAAACAAGAGAGACAAATGGAGCTCTCATCTAGTACCTGTTGGAAGCAGAAGCAAACACCCAAACCTAAACACTGAGTCGAACTAGAACCCAGATGCAGATGGAGAGGACAAGACCAGGCAGCAGAAACACATAGAGACAGCTGACCTGAACAAGGAGGAGCTAAAGGGCCCCCAGACTGATAGCTGGGAAGCCAGCATGGGACTGACTCAGGACCCCCTGAATATGGGTCTCAGCCAGAAGGACTGAGCAGTCTAAGGGACCTCAGACAGTAGAGCCAGGATGTATCCCTGGTGCACAAAAGGACTTTGTGAACACATCCCCCATGGAGGGATAACTGCCTTAATCTAGAGACAGGAGAGAAGCCCTAGTCCCTACTTCAAATGACCTTTCAGATCTACATACTGCCAACTGGATAGCATTCCCCTACATATGGAATTGGGGTGGAAGGATGGGAGGGGAGGGTGGTCAGGGTGCATGTGAGGGCAGAGAGGATAAAAGGGAGGGAGGGAGGGAGGGAGGGAAGGAAGGAGAGGGAACTGGGATCAGCATGTAAAATAATAATTTAAATAAAAAAATAAAATAAATGGAACAATAAAAAACAAATAAAAACAAAACCATCATGGACAAAATGATATTATCCATTTTTTACATATAACAATTACCATGAATGTAAATAGATTAACTTTTCCAATGGAAAGACACAATGTGACTAGAAGTTAAAGATAAACAAAAGAACATCAGCTGAATAAAGGTTATATACATCCACTTCAAGTCTGGAATAAAGGCAGATTGGCAAGGAAAGGCTAGATTGTAGAATGTACAGGAACAGAATCAATATAAGTAAAAATTTATAACAACTGTAAAATTGTATGCATACATAAAATCACTTAAACACAAGAAAACAAATACTTATACATCTAAAAAACAGAAATAGGAAGATAAAAGTATATTTTCATTTCTACATTGATGATATTAAGAATCTGGTATGGACAGGCATTTGTATGTATTTATTTGAGAATTTTTTTGATCTGGACTTTTGCACACATATAAACAGTTATTATTTATGATTATGGAATCAGTAACTAAGCATTTGATGTGTTAAACCTGGAAGGCTGACACATTTTCATATGTTGGTTTTTGCTATCATTGTCTATTCTTGGGGTTAATTTAAAGGCGAAGGTCATAGACCATTCCTCCTGTTTCTTTTAGCTACCAATACTCCTTCTGCACAAAATTTCCTATTCCATTTCTAGTACTTTTACATTCAAGTCTCTGATATAATTTTGAGTTGATTCTTGCACATAAAAATGAATGAGATACATGTTAGCAATACTTTATCTGCATGTGGATATTCAGCCTTACCTAACATCCTTTAATAGATTGTTCCTTAGTTGTTTGACATTTTGGTACCTTTAAAAAAAATACACTAGTCATAAATTCATGGGTTTATTTGGGAAGTCTCTTATTCCATTGCTCTATATATATGTTTCTATGTCTGTACCATTCAGTATTTATTATTCTGACATTAAAATATTTAATACCATAATGTTCAATATTATAGTGTTTTCTTTGATTAACATTGTTTTGTTTACTTGAAGTCTTTTGCAGTTCCATGAAAATTTTGACTTTAACTGTCTATCAAGCTCCTGTGAAAAAATAATCCAAAGCCTGGGGTAAGATAAGGAAATATAGGTCAAATTATAAAAAAATTTTAGTTAGAAAGTGAGGGGTAAATTGTATAGAACTATTATTCTTTTTGATGACTACAGATACTGGCAGCATATTAATGAATATTTTCATTAGAGTTGATTTATGTGTTCTTAGTCACAAAAGTTCTAAGCATGTGAAGCAATGACATATTAATTAACTTGATTTGCCCATTTACATTGATGTTACATGCATATTACATACTATATTTCATTTAAAATAAATAATCCACATATAATTACATATTATGTTGATCACTGATATAACTAAGTATAAGGGCTTGTGACAGAAATTTTCAGTGATGTCTGCTTTAAAATAGTGTTTAAGAGAAAGTTCCTTTTTGTAACAAACTGAAATGTATGATGTCCCCATCATGAATCCCAGTGTGAGGTGGGATCTTTAGAAAAGTTGAAACATGTATTAGGTAGATATTTGCTATGAGGATGCTGTCCTTAACTTGACAACAATTCTGCCATCACCGAGGAACTGTGTCCTTTATTTGTAATGCTTTCTTGTTGCATCCTTAATGGATTAAGACACCTCTGTAAGAAAGTAACATTTAAAGTTCATTCCTGAAGAATAAATTAGGATGATCTGATAGTCAGGAGAGAATATTGAATAGCATGTACACATGCTTTTTATCGGAGTATTTTCCTCACAGCAATAATAAGCAAATTATAACAATGTTTTGAAATGTCATCCTATTGGGTTGAGGTCTGATTTCTCCACAGTTAAGAGCTTATTATGCAGCTCTTGCAAAAATACTTAAAGTTGTTTCTCAGTACTCATGTAAAGTGAGTTATAGCTTCCTGTACCTTCAGCTCCAGAGTATCTTTTGTCTCCTTACAAAACAGCATCCATGTGTACATGCCTATTCACATATAAAAATATAAAGTAATCAAAGTATGTTTAAAACGGTATCCTAGTAATAATGAATAGCATCACTAGCTGCCATTACATTAAAATGAAATATAAAGAAACAGCTGTGTCTTTGAGTTGATTAAACTGTATTTGTTTATTAGTATAAAAAAAAGGATAGAAAACTTACTTAACATGTTAATGATCTCCGTAGACTCTGATTCTCTTTGAAGTCCAAATGTAATAATTAGGAAACTCACATTAGTAAAGGGTAGGTTGAAGGAGAGATGACAAAGACACTTTCCAAGCTTTTAGAATGAGTTCATGGAGTTTTGAGGATAAATCAATTGGGAAGTTGCATGAGATATGTGGGCTGTGGAAAGTGGAAGAAATGACAGATAAGGTACATTCTTACACATATAAATGAACTCCTTCTGAAGCATTGTCTTTTGCTTTATTTCCAGAAAACTTGGATTTCATTTTTTAAACCATTTTTTACAACATTACTTTTTTTTAATGGACTTTAACCTAGGTACCATAATTGACTAGTTGCATGATTATTATATGAATTCATCCTGCTTTTTGAAGAATTAAAATAGAACTATTATTTCAAGAACTATAAAGAGCTAATTCAGGTAGAACATTTTTTTTGGTACTGTGGTAAGCTCTACATAAATGAATTTCAGAACAGTCAGATAAATTCAGCAAATGTACAGTTTATGTTCTTCCTTTCTCTCTTCCTTTGAGTTAGTTTTCCTTATTTCTAAATGTGATTTCAACAAATAGGCATATAAGAATCTAGTGTTTTGTCCAAAACAGTAGAGGATGTGACGGTGACTGGGCTGTAACATCTTCCATCCCAATAATCATCAGTGTCTATTGGATGAGCTTGCTTGTAGACCAATGTTCCTTTCCTCTGTCACTGCTCCACATATATGTCTTTACAAGCATCACAGTTGGTGGAAGAAGACAACCTTAACTGATGGCAGAGAGACAGTCCTTGTTCAGGGGTATCTGAGTAGCTGATAGAGGGTCAAGAGATGAAGAGTACTTTGCTATCTTCTCCAAAATAAGTAATAACATTTCAGAGGTCAAAGGATATGTTGAATTCCGTACCCTGAATCCTTATTGTAAAAGCAGCATTTATTCTGTTGTAAAAGTTTTTCCTATCCTTACCACTGACAAAAACAATATAGAATATAATGAAGAATAGAATAAGTCCAGATTTTTTTTATTAACTTTATACTTTGTATTATGTCATTTGGTTCTATTAGTTGACATGTGTAACACTTATTTATTGGCTTTACCTATATTGCTTATAAGATAAACAGAACTCTTTACTTATATTTGAAGAGTCTGAATAAACAAAAACAACATATATAGAGTAAGCAAGGAAGTATGCAACTATGACCGAAAGGAAATGAATGTAGTAAGGTGCTATATGGATAGGGGGAAAAAGTAAATATGAATCATAAGCACCATGCCCTGATCCTTAAACTAGAGCCAGATTACACATTTCAAGAGAAGGACTTCTTACTTATTGCCTGTTTGAATAAGAACATGGAATTCACGTGTGAGACCAGTAAATGTGTACTTGTCTTGCTTTGGAAAATGAGTGAGGGATTCTGGAAGTAGCAGAACACATCAATTAGATATTTACCATGAACTCCATCACTAGATTAGTTAGATTTCTGTATCTCTCTGCAAAAGTACTTGACTTAAAAACCTTAAAAGGAGGAAGATATATTGTGAATGAAAAAAAGGAAGGCATGATGGAGCTAATCAAATCATATCATGATAGCCAAGAACAGTGAGAGTGAATAAATGATTATGTCTGCACCAGATAGTGGGGTTTCTTCTTTCCCCATTCAGTCTAGTTTTCTCTCTTATTAGATGGTGCTATCTTCAGTCCGGATGGATCACCATTCCTTACCTGGTTTCATTTCTGTTGTTTAGATAAAATACAACAAAAGCAACATAGAGGAAAAAAAAATAGTCTATTGCACAATTCTAGGTCTACTACCATGGAGAAGTTAAGGTAACAAGAATGTCTGCTACATGTGTGAAATCTACAAAGTGGAAAGAAATGAATGCATCCATACTTGCTTGCTTGTACTCAGATCATTTTTTCTACTCTTAAACCATCCAGAACACTATTCCTAGAAAATAGTGCCATTACAGTGGCTTTGGTCTTCCCACATTAATAATGTTAATTAATCCAACCCCAAACAGAAATGCACACAGGACAAAGCCATCACAGACAATCCCTCAATGAGACTCTTCCAAGACAATTATAGGTTGTGTCAAATTGAGAAAGTTTATCATAAAATTTTCCTTGGTAAATTATCTCTGAATCTCCTTCACAGCAACACTGAGAGGTATGCTTTACTGATCTTGAAACTTTTCAGTTCACCAGAGTTGAAAATAAAGATTATTCTCAACAATTACCTTTTTTTCTTGCCCTAAGATGAAAAGGTCAAGTAAAAGAATTGTAAAAAAGGAATAATCTTATTGATTGTGCTTATTTCTCTTGTGCTATAACAATAACACTCGATTCTTTCCTTCCTCCAATACACGTTGTCAGAAAACTGTTTGAAATTATTACATGTATCATTGCTACAAGGTCTCACAGTACTCTTTTTCTTGCTCCTGATGTTAGAGAGAATGTTTTCAAATTTACTATTTTGCTGTCATTGGTAACAGTCAGGAAAAAAAGTTGAACAAAACAGATTAAATTCAGAGTACTTGTTTTGAAAAGAAAAGGATATAGATAAGATAGGAAATAAAGGTATATTATTGAATCTACTCTGAAAAGAATAAAAGGGGATATAGAACTAGGAAAAAGGCTAAATTATTGAAACTAATTTTAAACAAAAACACTACTAGTTTTAAATATTTTACATTTTCATGGATTTTTTTGTATATTGACACAAGGTTGAAATTATTTTTTAGAACATACAGTACATATATTTCTTGTCTTGTTCAAGTTTGGTAACTATGCAACTCATTTAACAATGTAATACAAATTTTAAGAAAGTTATTATTTTAAACAATTTAGGATAAAAAAGAAATGTAAGTTAGTAATTAATCACCTATTAAAATTGAACTTGTCATATTAGGCTTGTATTCAAGGTCAAATAGAGATATATTTTAGATAGACATGCCATCTTCAAATAATTCAGAGATCAGCAGAATATGGCACTTAAGAGAGTAGCGCAGTCACAAAAAGAGGAACATGGTATTTACTCACTCACATATGGATTTTAGACATAGTGAAAAGGATCACCAGTCTACAATTCACACAACCAGAGAAGCTAGGGAAACAAGTATGATCCTCAGAGACATACATTGCCCCCACAGAAGGGGAATGGGAAAAGATCTCCTGAGCGAGCACATTGGGAATGGGGTGTATGTGCACGCATGGTGAGAGAGTTAGGACAAAGTGAAGGGGAGAAGTGGACCGAAGAGGAGAACATGTGGGACCAGGATGATTGAGTCGGGAGATGAATAAAGAGCAAGAAAGGAGATACCATAATAGATGGAGTCTTTATAGTTTTGAAGAAAAATCTGGCATTAGCAAATGTACAGAGATCTACAAAGATGACCCCTACTAATAATCTGACGAATAGTGTTAAAGGTACTTCAAATGTCCTTCCCTGATAATGAGATTGATGACTACCTTATATGACATCGTAGAGCCTTCTTCCATTAGTATATGGAAACAGAAGCAGACACCCACAGGCAAACTCTCAGCTGAACTCTTGGAATCCAGTTGTAGAGAGGGAGAATTGATGAGCATATGGATCAAGACCAGGCTGCAGAAGCCCATAGAGAAAGCTGACCTGATCAAGTGGGAGCTAATGAACCCCCAGACTGATAGCTTGGAAACCAGCATTGGACCGACTCAGACTCCCTGAACATGGGTCTCAGTTAGAAGGCCTGGGCAGTCTAAGGGACCTCTGACAGTGGAGCCAGGATGTATCCCTGGTGCACAAAAGAACTTTATGAGTGCATTCCCCATGGAGGGATACTCCCTTAGCCTAGAGATGGAAGGGAGGGTCTAGTCCCTACTCCGAATGACTGGACAGATTTTCATTATCCTTTCTAAGAGCCCTCACCATCTCTGGGGAGTGGGTTGAGAATGGATTGTTGGGGGGTTGGTGGAGATGGGATGATGGAGGTGAGAGTGAAATGGGACCAATATGTAAAATAAGAAAAAAATAATACATGTTTAAAAAAAGAATGATTGCTATCACCTATAGCAGGTAACTTACAGCACCTGTAACTCTAGTTCCAGGGGCATCTAACACCTCTGGCCTGTGCAGGTACCTGCATTCATATACACATATTGCCCACTATATATAATTAAGCAACAAAAATTTAAATATGACAATCTAAAACAATAATGTAAAGTGTATTAGTTTAAGAGCTAAAAAGATAGCATCTGTAGTGCAAGTTAGGATAGAAAGTGAAGTAGGTACAACATTTTGGAGTCACCAAGACAGGATATATATGGAGTATTTTCTTTGAATTTGTCAATTCTTAATGGACTAGATAGTAATTGTACATATTGTATATAGTTTTTCTTTTGTTAGTTATAAACTTCTTTTAATTTTTAGACTCTATTATTGCTATACTCTAGCAATGAATGCTTGCCTGAAGATCAGAGGGTGGAGCTAGCCACTAGCTCACCATAAACGTCTGCAGGTCTGTACATACAGACAGAAAGTGAGATGGCTTATTAAACATACTTTTATAAGTTGAGGCCCATTCTTCACATACTTAGCTTGCTGAAAATTTTCATGATAAAGACATGTTAAAGTTCATCAAGTACTTTTCTGAATCTACTGATATAAAGATGTGGCTTTTGTTCTCTCTTAACAAAGCCACGTTTATAGATCCACCATTATTAAATTATCTTCACATCCTAATGCTGAATCCTAATTGATAATGATAATTTTCCCTTTAAATCTGCTATTAAATTTTTTTTCTAATATTTTGTCAATTTGTTTTTCTGTTAATCAGATATTTTGAGCTCGAGTTTTCTTTCTTTTGTAATGCTCTTGTCAGGCATCAATACGATGGTAATCTTAGCTTCATAAAATGAATTTGGATGTGCTCCCACTATTTCACTTATTGGATGAGATTAGAAGAGAAGTATGATGTGATTAGAATAAAAAAGACTGGAAACAGAACACTCAGGTGACTTGCTTTGTATCTAAACAATACAAGAGAAATCAACAGTTCATTAAGATCAGCTTTAAACAAATGTTTAAAGTCTTTGTGTATCTGTTTTACTAGCTGAAAGAAACTGTACTGCTAAAATTTGAAACACTTTCTCCCCCAGTGCCTTATTGCTTTATCATGCATATAGTAGATTTATACTAAATAACTTTGCAAATGAGTTGGTTTGAATAAAATTACAAAGTTTGAATGTGTCATGTTGACTTCATATCCTCTGTTCTCTCTTCCTAGATTTGTCTTTTTGATACTTGTCCAATGTAGGTCAAATATGAAAACTGAATTTTAAGATACTGAGTTTGCTTTTGAACTTTTGGCTAAGTAATTTCATTTATATGCTTATATACCTTTAAAATGCAATAATTCATGTTGAAAAATGTCCAAAACACAGGAAGAAATGATGACTCTCCTCATTAACCTTAAATTCCAATGTGAGATCTTTTTCAGCCTCCCACTGGAATTTTTTTCCAGGTTAGTGCTAATATGTCTAATGCTAATGCTATTGTTTAATTTATCCTCTTTAGTAATATTTATTCATTGTTACATTTACCTCATTATTGAGGGTTCCATTTGTTTTACAAATAAGCATTATTTGTAATAGCCAGAACTTGGAAGCAAACTAGATGCCTCTCAACTGAAAAATTGATAAAGAAAATATGGTACACTTACACAATGGAGTACTACTCAACAGAAAAATTAATGGCATCTTGATAGCTGAGCCAAATTCCTGGAATCCAGTTGTAGAGAGGGAGGAATGATGAGCTAAGGAGTCAAGACAAGGCTGGGGAAACCCACAGAAACAGTTAACCTGAACAATTTGGAGCTCATGAACTCCAGACTGACAGCTTGGAGACTGGAGACTAGCATTGGACAGAACCAGGCCCCTTGAACATGGGTTTCAGTTAGGAGGCCTAGGCAGTCTATGGGGCCCCTGGTAATGGAACAGCATTTATACCTATTGTATGAATGAACATTGGGAGCCTATTCCCCATAGAGGAATACTCTCTCAGCCTAGACACATGGGGGAGGGTCTAGGCTCTGCCCAAAACTATGTGGCGTACTTTGATGATACCCTTTAGAAGGCTTCACCCTTTCTATGGAGCAGAAGAGGGATGGCATGAGGGTTGGCGGGAAGCATGGGAGAATGGGAGGGAGAGCAAACTGAGATTGATATATAAAATAAGATTGTTTCTAATTTAAATAAAAAGGAAAAATAAAACAATATTTAAAAACAAGGAAAGCAGTAGCAGTCATGTAGGTATCTATCACACAGTTTTAAATAGTAAAACTGGGATTTAAACCCAACCCATAAACCCTCAAAGGCTAAGCTTTACTATGGTAGCAAGGGATGGCTTTTCTTTGTTTTAAAGAATATGCACCATTATTAACTCATTAATTACTTAAAATGGAATATAGAAATTTAAGATTGAAATTAGGCTAGTACCTATTGAATTTGAGTGATCTTATACTAACTTGCAAGAGTAGATTTTATGTCTTCCCAACTCCATATGATATCACTTCCACAACTTGAAATCAGCTATTACAGATGAGAAGCTTGTGAAAATGAAAGGTATTAAATGGTAAAAAAAAAAAAAAAAATCACATACCAAGGTTAGTATTATTTTTTCCCCAATTATCAGATGTATTAGCAGAGTATGAGAAAAGCAAATATAAGAAGCTAAAGCTAATCAAATGTAAAAGATCCAATGTACTGTCTAAACTGTTAGTACCTCTTCCCTTCATTATAGATAGAAATAAATTGGACAGAAGTAGACAGTAGGGAGAAAATGAAAAAAAAATAGAGATGGGGCATAGAGGGAGAGGGAAGAAGAGATAAAGGAAGGTAAGCAGGAGCAACAGAAAAAAAAAGCATAAGAGGAAGAAGTATGAAAAAAAAGTGTAAGGAAATACAAATAACCACAGATTCTGCATTAGAAGGAATGTTCCAAGTCATATTATACTGTAATTTGTGACAGTAGATGCACATAAGAATTGCCTAGAATAACCACATGATTTGCATTTTACAGAGTTAATACTAAATGAGATATTCCAAAGAAAATCTGTGTGTTTAATAAATATGTTCAGGTATTGTGATATAGTTAAGACTGCATTTGGAATATACTTTATGCTATTGATCCTTTATGACATGTATGAAACAACATACTCTTTTATCTAGTATGAGTTTAAGTTCAATCTCAAATTTTAAGCAGTTTATCTCAAGGCACAATTTCATGCCATATGCTTTGCACATCATGAATACAGAATATGTTTTCAGAAACTAATAGCAGAGTTATTTTAATCCCTTACATTGGCACAATGACTTATGGTTTAAAGAGGAAAAAATAGTATGATAAGAGAACTTTTGTTCTTTGAGTCTTTACATGCACTGCCTTCTCTGGAATTCAGGAAAGGATTATCAGAAAGAAAGTGTGTGTGTATGTGTGTGTGTGTGTGTGTGTGCTAGCCTATGTGTACAGAATGAGAGAAAGGATTGCTTTAAGAATGGCCTCATTTCAGGGCCCTGTGAAGGGCTTAGAGTGCTCTGGGGATGCCTTGCATTGGGAGTCAGTGCAAAGACATGGGATGGTTCACTGAAAGAAGCTAGTTGCGATCAATGGCAGGGAGAGCAATAAAAACAGAGACTTTGTTCTCCAAAGCTTGCTGAAAGCATAACATTGAGCTATTGAGACAGCTCAGTCTCTCTCACACACTCCCACTCATCTTTGCCAAGGTGTAGGACTGCCCAGCTCAGCACAGCACATAGAGAATTGCTCCCTGTGAAAAGAACCAAGTAGCTGACAGACACAAATAAAGTTCTTGAAAGAATGTACCAAAGGAAAGTTTTTGCTCTTTAAGTTGTTTCAAGTCTGGGGTTTATCAGCAACTATAAGCATTCAGGATTTAGTGTAGGATTTTTCCCCATTCTCTCTCAAATGTCAAGCCAAGCTCAAAGGGTGACAGAAGCTTCAAAACTATGGTTTTCTCTGGGATTTTCCTTGATTGATTTGAAAAGATATGAATGAAAGGAATATCATACTGATAATATTGTAGACTATAATTATGAAAGAATATTCCCTGAATATTCTTCACTGTCATGATAAAGAGTAAAAATTTAATTCTGGGTTCTTATCTTTCTTGCTATGAATGAATGAATGAATGAATGTAATGAATAAAAAAAAAGATGATCTAATGAATAAATGTAAATTGGGCATCTACCTGGTAGTGACAATGCTCAAAGAAATAACACATGCAAAATCCTCAATTGGGGAAGGAAATATTGTTTCATGAATTCATCCTCAGATTAGTGTACCAAGCAACTATCATGAGCCAGATCCTGTGACAAAAGCTAGGCGTATCTGTCTCAGTGACTCTCACAGCCAAACATGCACCAGAATTACTTGGAGGGCTCACTAACAAAGGATTTGGCTCCAACCCAGTCTCTGATTCATTAAATCTGGAATAAAGCCCAAGAATATGCATTTGTAACAAGTACCAAGTAGATGGTGATGGATAAAGAAGTATATTTTTTTAAGTAAAAGTCACTGTTTTTAAAATGAAAAAAAAAACTGATTAGATACACAGCAGTAACCATCAATTGACATGGAGGATGCTGTAGGGCACAGATGAGGAGCACTTCAACCAGCTCTTCAGTGAAGATCAAAAAGGCTTACCAAAAGTTGTAGTTATATCAACTGTCTCTTACATGCTGATTATATTTTCAGCCAGGTGAAAAAAATCTCAAACATATCCCCAAATAGAGAAAAGAGGAGGTCCGCAGACAGACATGAGAAATACCATGTAAGTTTTAGGGACTGGAAAGTTATCTGTGGCAGTAGTTAGAGAAGATAATACAACATGTATTATAAGCTTGGCACAGAAAAGGCACTTGATTAGCATGTAAATAAAAGAAATGGCACAGACATACCATACACCTTATCAAAACTCTAGAAGAACATGCCATGTGTTCTTATGTTCAGTTCTCAAGATGCTTTCAGAATAGAGAAGCAATTCATCAGAGACAATATGGTACAGAACAACTAAGAAGGCGGGGTGGATTCACAGTAATTTCTTCTGTGCTCTAGAAACAGTACCTTGTAGAGGGTCCACAGTTTCTCCCATTATTAAAGTTAAATGTTTTTGCCTTAAGTCACACCAGATATTTCTAGGTAAAGGCACATAAAGTAAGCAGGCCACTTGGTGTAATCGACTAGAATCAGCTGGAATGAACTGCAAGAGATGGCTTAAATTATCCTCTAAAGTTTGTGAGATATTTAGGGCAGGGATTGCTGACCATCAGGGTTCCCAAAAGAATCTGAGAGAAGGAAAACACCAGACCAAGAAAAACCGATCAGTAAGAAGTAGAACACTAGTAGAAATTTTCTTTCCTACTAAATGTCCCTAATGCTGTGTCCTTGATAGCCCTCACTTTCTTGATTCATTAAATTCCTGAATAGCATTCCTGTAACATCTTTTTAGTTCCCCACCCTCTTTATCTCCCCCCATCTCTTACCCTAAGACAAGTTCAATTCCTTGCAATCTAATCAGTTGTGACTGCTCCAGTCAGCAATCACTAGGGATCTGAAGCATGAAATACACCCTGAATGAGCCTCTATTCCATGGGATGAATCTGTAGTCAAAGCTTCTCAGGGCCAGTGGGATTTAAGTCTGCCTCAGCACAGTTAACATGGTTTAGTTAAAGTGAAGAGACACAGGGCCTCCCAACATGGAAAGAATCACACACACACACACACACACACACACACACACACACACACACACACACACACACACACACAAAAAAAAAAAAAAACAGTGTTTATTTTATTTGAAGAATGTGGTTTTAAACACTGCTTAGGAAGTTTACCTGGAAGGAAAGAGAATTTCTTTTTTTAAAAAGATTTATTTATTATGTATACAGTATTTGCTTGCTCAAACACCAGAAGAAATCACTAGATCTCATTATAGTGCTGGGAATTGAATTCAAGACCTCTGGGAAAGCAGTCAGTGCTCTTAACCTCTGAGCCATCTCTCCAGCCTGAGGATTTCTTACATAGAATGAAACATCAAACCTGGAGAAGTCAGTCACACAAAGTTTCAAGTTTAGGCTTTCTCCTATAATATCTGAAGGTCCAATGAAGAAAAATAAATAAATAAACAAACAAAGTGGGAAATTTTAAGAGCAACACTCGAGTGACTACTTTTATTGTTAACAGTCTCTCTTTCTCATCTATCTCTACCTCCTTCCTTCCTTCCCTCCCTCTCCTCTCTCTCTCTCTCTCTCTCTTATTCTAATTCCTCCTAGTTCTCACTTCCTGTCTTCTTTCTGACAATAGGCTTTCTTACATATGTGGAGCACAAATATTAAAACCCAGAGATAGATATTGGAGTTCAAGCTGAAGATCAGAAAGCAAATCAGACAAGCCACTGGAGAGTTCTCACCTCTCCTAAGCCTCAGACCAAAGAGTGGTGGTGAGATCCTGTCCTCAGTGTGACTGCAGACTGCAATGTTCTCCACTAAACCTCAGACTCCCTGAGACTTCACTGAGCTCCTGCCTTATATTCCTCTCTAGTGCTGGGATTAACGGCGTGTCATCCCAAATTTTGGTATCAAAGGTGTGAGCTCTGTTTCTCTTTTATAATGATTCACTCTCATGTAGCCCAGGGTGGCCTTGAATTCACAGAGATCCATCTGCCTCTTAATCCTGAGTGGTGGGATTAAAGATGTGACCACCACTGTCTGTCCTGTATGGCTGACTAGTGGCTTAGGTGTGTGGCTAACTATTGTCTTTAGCCCCGCACTATGATGCTCAGGCAAGCTTTATTTGTTAGATTACAAACAAAATATCACCACACATATGTTTTGGGGTAGGGTAGTTCACTTTAGATTTCATAAGATATACAGAAAAACTTTATGGGAGGATTTCTGGGACCTGGGGATGGACATTGGGATTTGACCCAGAAGCACCTGCAGTGTGGAGTATGGTACTTCAAGTGCTTTCATGACAGGAGCACTCTGCTAGAAGTCAAAAGATCTGTGAACATAATGTTCCTCATCTTTAAAGTCAAGAGTGATGGGGGATGTCCTCTGTATGCTGTGAATATATGTTTCTCTTGTTGGTTGATGAATAAAGCTGTTTTGGCCAATGGACAGGCAGGATTTAACCAGGCAGGAAATCCAAACAAGGATAGAGAAAGGCAGTAGGTGGAGTCAAGGAGACACCATGTAGCTACCAAGAAAGCAAGAGACCGGTATATCACTGATAGTTAATATAAGTCTCTGTGTGTTTTGGGGGGATTACATGGCTGTGGGACCAGGCAGGACACAAACTTCCCTCTACACGAGAGGATAATTCCCATTGTCCACTTCTCACAGATAAGTTATGCAGAGAACTGAGATCATAAGCACAGAAGCTCTTTTGTGTTATAAAGAATTTTGGAGAAGGTTGTAAAGATTAATACATGCTTTAACCCTCTCTTTCAGCCTTTCAGCACCAAGGCTTTCCTGATTTACCACTAGCAGCAAGTTTTTATTATTTGTGCACTTTTTCCCAAGCTGCCACCTCTCTTTGAAGAGATTGCCCTCGTCTACACATTCTGGGCAGGCCTTTCTTTTGTTCAGCTTTCTCTCCCCCACCCATTTTGTGTTTTTGTTTTTTATTATTTCAGATCAGACAAGATGCATTTACAAATTACTTTCAAGACATTTTAAATAGACTGGGAAAATATGCACATGCCCTGGTCCTTGGAGACCATGTTTTCTTATCAGGTTGTCTCTTCTTTATTAATGCTGTCCCAGGATCCCTTTCTTTAAGCATCTTCTTGTCTTTTACGGGAGGGAGCCTTGCCTCACAATTGACAATATGCTTCCAGGAACCATTCATCTTCTCTTTCACGCACACCACATTTAGCATTCTCTCATGTCTCAGTCAGGAGAGTGCATCGACTGCAAATCCGCTGGGCCCCAGCCTGATGCTGGGAGCAGGGTACACCTGTCTGGCAATGCCAGTTCTACCCTGATTTATTCAGAGATGGAAGTGAATGCCCTGA
This sequence comes from Phodopus roborovskii, assembly GCF_943737965.1. Classification (NCBI taxonomy): domain Eukaryota; kingdom Metazoa; phylum Chordata; class Mammalia; order Rodentia; family Cricetidae; genus Phodopus; species Phodopus roborovskii. The sequence continues at coordinate 162,370 of NW_026125861.1, read as the reverse complement.
ACAGTTTCAGTCCTAGGAAGTCCTTGTCAATGCAGTGATCTATCTATGCCTTCAGGGAAGCATCCAAGAGATGCATTTAAATCTGCTGTCTTTCTTTACATGGATGAAGCAAGAGCAGGCCTCAAGCTGCAGGATGGCTACAGATGACATAATGGGATGTGCAGAATTCTGTCACTACTACATTTTACTTCCTGTACTACACTGTTTCATTGGCACTGTTTCCAAATTCCTTGCCCTTTTAATGCATTATAGCATTCAACAGAAGAGAGATTTCAATTGTAACAGAAAAGGCTGTGTGTTGCTTTTATCTTCACTGATTCAAGCCAACACATGTTCAGAAACTTTTCTGTTAACTGGCATGCATTTTAATAACATGGTTCCAAAAAGTGCCCATTTTCCTAATTATTTCAGAATTATGTGGACAGTAATTACCAACTTCCATTAGCAGCCTTAGTGGTAGTTAGAACAAATTTCAAATGCATCCAGCAAGTGCTTTATACTAATATGTCTGCTTCATTAACTTCAATCAAAAGACAGCAGTGGCTGCTCATAGCAATAAGTTTGCTTTGATACATTCTCATCAAATATTGATCTGAATAGTCTGTAGGAGTGCTAAGTCAGGCTGTGTGAAATTTATTTACTGAATATATTATTTTTATCCCCGAAATATGAGTTGCTATATGAGAAAAAAAATCTGTTTATTTAATCTTCAGACTTTATTAACAGCCAGTGCATCACTATTATTATTTGTGTGATTAATGCACACCTTTGAAAATGTTTTCAGTGCAAAAACTTGGATAGAAAAGGACAGAACTCAAAGTTATAGCAGAGAATAAACCTTATACAAGGTGCTCTTTTTTCCTGAGTAGAAAATGTCTTCAAGGCTGAGTTGCAGTGAGTACACCCTATCCCCCAAGCAGGTTTACTTAAATGTAACTTGTGTAGCTTGAACTTACATAAGTTTTGTTGAAATGGAGTTGGTTTTTAACTGTTGGGAAATTATTTTAATAGAGAACAGACTGCAAATATTTAAAATGACAGAGATTCAGGAATGAAAGGAACCTCTCATTGATGTATGTAGTGTGGAGCCTAGCTCCCAATTTCACATGTACACTTCAGTTACAGCTGAGGTCTGTGAGGTGGCAGAGAGTGAACGGAATACAGAACAGGAGAAAGAGCTGGCCTGGGGAGGCCTGAAGGAGGAGATAGGCGACGTTAGTAAATAGACTCTGACAGTCCTGTAGAACTGACAAGAAACAAAGCACCAGGCATGAAATGGGAATTAAAAGGCCATTTAGCAATCCAAAATGGCAGCTGTTCTTAAAGCTAACAAAGCTAGCAGGAAATCAAAATGTAAAAGATGCTTCCCACTTTATTTCATTGGAGATTTGAGAATGAAGTCACAATGAGTGATAAGAGTCTCATCTGTGACAGAGGTGAAAGAGGATCGGTGAGAAATCACTTTTCAGGATGAGGCATAAAATTGCATTAAATGTGTTCAGTTACCAGATAGAGTCAATTAACTCCAAGTAATTTGATCTACAATAGTCATAGACACTGAGGTCTAAACAATTCAAATGTTTATTATTTACCTGTTATAGGCAGGGATTTTGTTCTAGGTTGTGAGATGCTGATGAGCAGAACCTAATATCCACTGTGCTTGTTATCCTTGATAATCTCTCAATTGACTCAGTTGCCTATATAAGTGATCAAGAACTCTGCAACTGTCTGAAACATCACATTCATATCTCCATACCCAGTGCCTGGATGAAAACATTACCCAACTCTGTGGTAATATATGCTTGATTACAGTTTGAACCTGTGGTAGCCATAATTCAAGAATCAGAATGGTGAAATTAATGCATACAGGGTGAGAATTTCCAATAATAAAACTGATCCAGGATCTAGTAGCAAATAAAAAGACAATGAGAGAAAAGAGTCATATCTATGTGTTCTGAACATGTATTAAGAGGGTATCTGCTTATGAGTCATTTCTCAAAATGCAAGTGATACCAACAAGATCGCATACCTTTACGCTTAGTTCATTTTAAAGAGCTTTGGACATACTAACCCATTTGTATACTGATATATTAATTGTCGAAGGTTGGAAATATAACTTCTGTGACACAAACAGACATGTCAGGTGCAAAGAGTAATTGACTCTTTTGGGTTCACATAGCTAGTAAGTATCAGAATCAGAACTCATTTATCAGACATTTTGCCAGACTGATAAGTGGTAGCTCACTTCAACAGTATAGAATGTATTAAAACATGGGAGACAACTTTAAACAAACAATGAGAGCTGTATAATAGGGTAGAGATGAGATTTTTCTGAAGCATGAGAAACAGCTATAATAAAAGACTACTAGTGATTCAGTAAAGAATTGCCCTGTTGTAGACAAGGAAGTGGAAAACAATGCTTGCTACTTTGCTGTTACTTGAGAATAACACTAAGACCCTTCTGAAGGTTTATAATTACAAATCCAAAAAATCATTATAATGCATTATGGTAGATAATTACTAACCCAGTTTGGATCAAGGTGAACCCAGCTTCTTTTCAACAAAGTGTAATTATTCTTTGTTCAAGCAATTTCTGGATCTAGAGTCTCTTTGATAGGAGACGAAACAACAAATTCTTTCCAAAATTGTACATATGTTTATTGAGTACCATAGATCCTTAATTGTAAACTTCATTTTTGCTTTCCTGGGGTCACTGGAGGATTGCACTCCGTAATTGAACAATGGCTTAATGAATGTAATTTGGTGGCTCCACTTGCTAATGTGACTAGTTCCTACTGTTTATTTCATTTCAAAATTGGACACGATCAGATATGGAAACATAATTACACTGTGTAGAAATAAGCCTCAAGATTTCCAGACCTGACAGAAGAAAGCTTGTGGGCATGTAATTAAGAGAGGTTGTGGTGACCTACTTTTGCTGAGTTTCAGGGATCAACCTGTATATCTGCCTGTGGATCAATTCATCTCCTTGTCTCTCCTCTTAATAATCCTGACCTCATTTCTTATTGTTTGCACTAATGAATTAATTTGTAGTTCAGTTATGTTGATTTAGAAATCCAAATAAATGAGAGATTGGGAAGTGTCAATTAAGAAATCTGTGGCATTTCTATCACAATGAATGCTTTGTTAGACTTGTTTTGCATTCAGTATTTGAAGATAATTTAGGGGCAGAGGTAAGGAGAGAGAATGGAGCTCGTGACAAGGTCATTGTAAGAAATTATTCAAATGAAAGTAAGACTCTCCCACAGCGAACTGTCAATACTGAAATTAATCATCTGGGAACATTCAAAATTTCTATCTCTCCATTTACAAGCAATAAACATGAGTTTCTTCATCATTGCATTCCAGGCAATAACTTAACTCTCAGGGAAGGAGTTTGGTGAAAATAAGGATACATTAATACTGAAAGAGAATATTCTGAAAAACCCTACATTTATACTGTCAAGTATGGTAGCTACTGGCTACACGTAACTACTAACAACTTAAAATGTGACTAGTGCTATTGAAAAACTAAATACTGTATTTTCGTTTAAGTAATTTAAACTCATGATGGGTGTTAAACATGGAGAGGACAACCAAATTACAGTATGATTAAAAATCATGCCATGATGATCAGATAAACTGAAACAGAAAGATTTGATTAGACAATGTAAAGTTAAATTTCAAAGTGAGAAGATAAACAGTGTGCAATACTGCTGAGTTCAGATAGAATTGAATTTTTTTAGGGACATGATTTATTCTTTCCCTCATTACAAAACAGACACTAAAAGCATACTATCCAGAAGCATATCATCTTCAAAGTGACATAAAAACATTTTGGCAATTGCTATTCATCTTTTTAAGTTTAAGATTTTAGTCTCTAAAAAAGAAAATTCTATTCTTTGAGTCTGCATGGGCTACATTTCAAACAGGTGTTTGGAAACAAGCAACTTAATTCAGGCAGCTCTGCTCAGTAACAGGATGCTAATGAGTAGTTCTCAAAGTAACCATTTGTTTGATCAAATTTAACCATTTAGGGTCTTTTCAAGACAATTTATGTGCTGTGTGTAGCTAGCTATAAACTTGTCTGAAGGATAGATGTGGAAACTGTATTCAGCAAAAAGCCCAAAGTAATAACATGGTTATTTTCTTGACCACCTATTGAAGTCACTAAGGCGTGAGATGTGCATCTCTGAAAAGAAAGCCCTTTGAGATCAATGCCTCTATGTCTTTCATACATTGCTTGAACCTTCTTCAAGTTGTTCATCTGCCACGTCTTTCCTTGACTAGTTTGAACTCTTTACAATTCCATGTAAAATCCCCACGCTTCACTAACTTTTAAAGAGCAATATTTCTTCCCCACCTCATTTTGTGACAACACACACAATGCAGTCACACAACTGAAATATCTTGTCCTGAGCTTTAAAGATTTCAGTAGAGTAGAAAATACGGCTTAGAGAACTTCCCTCAAAAGCATTCACATTAGCTCATTGTGCTAATTATTCAGGGGGGAATACAAATGCAGATATTTTAATTCATTATCCAATCACTCTTAAGTGATATGTCCAGAGAGGTCTGTTTCGCAAGCATAGTTCAAAGATCTGCTTTCTTATTTCCCAAGTCTACGCACCCCAATAGCTTCTCCCTGCCACTCATGGTTGTCCCTGGTAATTTACTCTAACAGCTGTCTGACCCTGACTAATTCAATCGACTTGCTTACCAATACCAGCTTCACAAAAGCACTGCCATTCGACAGTTTGGAGCTCCTCTTTTAGAAGCGTTACTATACATTCTACAGTGTACACACTGGGACAAGATGTGTGACTGTTCATACAAAGGAGAATCTCACCCTGAGTTGCTTCCCCAAGGCCTTCAAAAGGAGAATGCAGTGGGTGAAGAGATTTCAAAATAAAATAAGTGTTAGAAGGACAAAACATAATATCAGCTTGAAGCTGTTATTACTCTGGAATGCATAGCTAAAGAGCCATACAAACCCTCTAAGTGATTATCTAGTGAACATATATCTGAAATGACATGATCACTCTAAATGTAATTTGTACAAATTTTCACCAATGTATTTCAGGGCTAGCAAATTAAATATTTTTATTCAAATTTAACAGCTGCCTGCTATAATAATGAATAGTAAATTCAATTTTATTAGTGTTTAGTAAGACATTCCATTTACTATGCCTATTCAGTGCAGTAAATGAAATTTTGGGGCTCTGGTATTCAGTCAACAATGATACCTGTTTATAGCCAGTCTACCTCACTGAAAGTTGTGTGGATCTCTACCCTTGAGTTGAAGCATAAATATACTGATAGTGCATTATTAAGCTAATGTAACAAATGTCCGTGGATATCAGAGAGCCATCACCTCTTCAGAGACGTGTGGAAACAAGGAAAACTATCTTCAACTCAAGGAATTTGCTACCAAATCCAAACTGTTTTCAATCTCTAGGATGATCATTATGCTTGAGCACATAAGGTTAAGCTACTGGAATAGTCTGGAAAGCATGGTTTCTCTTTGTCCAACATTATTCTTACCTGGCAGGGGGCTGGGAGCATAGCTCAGACATTGGGTCTCCATTACATAAAGCCAGGGGCTTCCTTTAAAAATACTTTGCTAGAATATATTAATTATACTGACTAAGGGACTTCATTACTTACATACAGATACACACACGGGCTCGCACACATACACACACGCATGTTCACATGTACACGCACGCGCACACACACACAATCATTGGTACCCTGGTGGTTTTCCTCCTAACCAGTCCCATTGGTGTTCTTTCCAACAGTCTCACTTCTACTTTCATGCTTTATTTGTGACCCAGTGAGCAAAGGGTTTGTTTAGAGGAATATGGCACCTTACCAGTGCCTATAACATTAAAGAGAATATCTCTCCCTAATATATGTATATATCCTCATGGAGGAAAGTGCTTCCTTGAACCCCTCTTGACAAAATGTCCAGAAGGCCAACTTTGTATAGGTTTTGTGCAGGTAATCTCAACTGCTGTGACTTCAAAAATGCAACAGTTATGTCACATCCAATGTCAGAGGTCCACATCACTCTCCTTGATTCCTATGGCTCTTAGATGTTTTTGGATTCTGAGTCTGCAAAACTTTTCCATGGGCCTCAAAGAGGTTATATAGAAGTCCACCTGTGGCTAAGTATCCAGTAGTCCCTTATTCTAAGCACTTTGTGCAGTTGAGAGAGTTTCCATAGTGACTACTAACATAACCACTACAAAAAGAATCTCTCAGATTAAAGCTGTCAGAAGCACTGATCTATGGCATAAATATATAGAAAGCAATTAGGGAGGGACATCAACCTACTTAGCAAAACAACAGCAATAGCTTCCCCACTAGAGCCTATGACCTTCTCATCCTGGCTTTTGACCAGGTTTACAGTACTAAATGTGGATTCTTTACTGTAATAGGTATCCTAAAATCCAATAAAAAAATTCTTCATTCCAAAACAGACTTATCACTATTCCATTGGTGAGCACATCTTTCCTGGAGAGTAAGTAGTTTTGTATACAGAGTCCATAGTTCAGTGAGATTGTTAGTGGAGTTCTTCCACATTGGCCTGCATAGCCCCTTCTAGCACCATGACAACTAGCCACCAGAGGATCTTTGCAATACAGAAGCTGCTGATTTCTCATAACAGAAGGTGGTGTCTTCAGCAATGGGGGGGATCTTATCTTTTACTTCTAGAGCCAACTAACAGTAGTGTAAACTGTTCTGGAAGCCTCCCAGACAAACACCTTACATACATTTTTATTCAATATCATTTCAAAGGGATAAAATAAATACTAAATTAAAAATTATTTTTTAATAATTTGCAAATTCAGGTATCTCAAGCAGCTCTAGCTAAAAAGGTACTATTAATATTTTTTTCTGTTTTACTTTTGTGAGACAGGGTTACCTTGGTGGTCCTGGATCTTGTTTTGTAGACCAAATTGGTCTTGAACTCACAGAGATCCACCTTCTTCTGTCTCCCAAGTGCTGGGATTAAAGGTACATGTATGCCACCAAGGCCCAATGGAAAAAATGCTATTTCATGTTGAAAAGCCTTTTAATAAATTTCCAGACGCATCTAAAGAAGGCTTCCCTGATTTTATATGTAAGATGTTATGGTTATTAGCCCATAAAATGAAACCATGGATTTCTATATAAAATGGACCTTTATATTATACATATTTACCTTTACATTTATAATCATGGTCAGATGAGACAATCATATACACAAACACATACACACACATTTATGTTGAAATGAAAATGGCCCCATGTATGTATGTATGTACAAGTGTGTGTACAAGAAGCCATCAGTTGAGAAGGAGACAGGGAGAGCACATGGGAGAAATTGGAGAAAGTAGATATGTCAAGTGGTTGGAGAAAGAAATGGAAGGGGGAAAATTATATAATGGTATTTTAATATATTTATTTATTAATCATTTAAAGGAGTTTCTCCTCCTTCCCCCGACTGTTACCACCCCCGAAACCCTTCCCCTTATGTTTCTGTTTAGGAAAGGGTATGTTTACTATAAATATCAACAAAACATGGCATATAAAGTTTAAGTAAGACTAACCATGTCCCTTTGTATGAGGACTGGACAAGGTGACCCAGTATGAATAATAGGGTTCCAAAAGACAGCAAAAGAGTCAGTGACAGTCCCTGCTTCCACTGTTAGGAGTCCCACATGAAGACAAAGCTACACAACTGTCACAAATATTTAGAGTGCCTAGAACAGTCCCATGAAAGATCTCTAGTTGTCAATTCACTCTCTGTAATCTCCTATTAATTTTAAAATATTACAGAAAATGTCATTAGCCTTCTTTGGTTCAAACATTGTATACAGAATCTAAAATATCTAGGGTACTTAGTCATTACTCTGTGAATGTCTATAGGTATGCCAAATCTCTGTGTCTTGTCTGTCGTTACTGCTAAGTTATCAAATTTTCTGTGACCAAAGCTAACAGTACACCAATCTATATCTATGTCTATCTATCTTTCTGTCTATCTATCTAATATATATGAGAGAGAGAAAGCACAAGACCATAGGGACTACTAGTGCAGATGGGCTCTGCTCAGAGCATCCCTTTCATATGGCTCTAGTAGCAGTCTCTTGTTTACCTGGTGCTCACATCCAGTGCTCTAATACAGGTGGAGAACTCTCTATACACAAGCTTACTAACGGAACAATTAAAAAATCCTAAATAAGCCCAGAACTTGGATTTAATTGTCCTCTTGACATTGCACAAACAAACATAAAGGCCACTGGTGCAGGCTCTCATTGTCCAATGATGAAAGGTCTGGGGAAAGTACTTGAGACACTAGCCTCCAAATTGATTACCCCAAGACTTCTTCTGCCCCAAGAAGTACTCATATTTTCTGAACTAGATTTGCCTTTGGGTACTCGGTTTTAAGGTAGCACTCACCAGAGTGAGTTCTCCTATGAAAAGTCATTACTAAGGAAGCAGTCTACAGGAAAACTAGTGGCCAACCATAACTCAGGAAAAGCCTGGAGAAACTCTGAGGGACACCAATCTTTAGGTTCTATAGCACAAAAGTAGCAAACAAGCAGCAAGATACTCTCTGCGTTATGACAATTCTATTATCACCCTGCATTATAACAATTCACCTGGGAACTTGATACTAGAGAGGGTATCCCTATGTGATAATGTTGGGAAACTAAAAAAAAAAAAAAAAGGAATGATTCTTGTAATTGAGAGATTCCAAGAACTGGAAGAAGAACATGGAACACAGCCATGTCCTTGAGAAAGAATATCAGAATTTTGCTTTAATGGAGAACTAGGCCCATGCTGGTTTCACCCAGAGTTTGGTGGATAGTCTGTGTCCTTCACCCACTCCCATTCCCAAGGGCACTTAGGAAAATCTTGTTTCTTTGATTTCTCCCAGACTACCAACTCTGGAATGTGGACATTACTGAGCTTTGATTGTATGTGCTTTTTGTATATTAAAGGCAATGACTTCAAATAATTCCTAAAAAATAAAAAAATAAAAACACACTCCAACATATTTCAAAGCACTTTTGAAAGTTAGAATCAGTATCTTTGGTGTCAGAATGCAAAGCCTTGGTGTAGAAGGCAACAGTACTTATTGATGGCAAGTTCCTTGAGGATAGAAACTATGAAACATACACTTGTTAGTTTTATGTCACATTGCCATTGTCTAGAGTCAATTACCAAATAGTAAATTTCTACAGAAGCTGATACAAATCACCAGAGTATTAAGAGATGAAAACAGTAAAGAGAAGAGATTGCAAAATTAAATCTCATAAAAATGGAAGTTCATTATAACTGAATTTCTAAATAAATGTAGTGGCATCATTTTTACAAGAAGAAAGTTTGTATTTTGACAAAGTAACTGAAGATAACATATGTGCAATTGAGATACAGATGAGCTAGTACATTTGATATTTTCAATCTGAAACTTTCTTCTCTATATTAATACAGAATAGTCACCATCCATAAGTACTTACATATGAATGACATGAAAGTAGAAGAGAAATTTGGAGAAGGGAGATAAGTTGGAAGGACTAAGGGGGAGAATGGAGAGCATATGGGGAATTAATATAGTCAAAGTACACAATAGATTTCAGAGAAATTGTTTTTATGAAACCAGCACTAGTTTAGCATGAAAAATAAAAAGACACGGAGATGGTTATTGAGGGTCAAGCTTCAAGCTGAAGATCAGAAAAGCAAAGCGGCCAGCCTCTAACTATTAATTCTACCTCAGTTCAGACAAAAGGGCAATTCTAATACTGCTCCCAAGATTTACCCAGACTGCTACGCTTGCCTCAATGTGGCTACAGACTGCTTTGTATTGGACCCTTTGCTTTTTATACCTCTCTAGTGCTAGGACTATGGGTGTGTGAGCCCAAGTGCTGAGATCATTTTTGTGTGAACTGTTTCTTTTAGTACTGGATCAATTTTAGTAGTGCAGTATGGCTTTTAACTAACAGAGATCTGTCTACCTCTTAATCCTGAGTCCTGGGATTAAATGTGTGTACCACCACTGCCTGACCTCTATAATTTGAAGCTGACCTTGCTTTCTGAATCCTCAGGCATGCTTTAATAAATCATAAATGACATACCACAACACACTGGACCTGTAGAAATGGCTCAATTGGTAAAGTGCTTGCCAAGCAAACATAAGAATCAGAGTCTGCATCCTTAGTAATCACAAAAAAGTCAGGTATGAATAGTGGCTTAATACCATTGCTCATAGGTAGAGAGATGGGATTACCTGAGTCAACTGGCTAGCTAGAATAGCTGAATCTCAAATCTTTGGGTTCAAGTATGAGGAACTTGAACTTGGAAGATAAAGTTCATAGCAATGGAGGAAGAAGCCTGACATCAACCTTCCGGCCTCCACATACATGTACATAGACACCCACACACAACCAAAGAGGTATATACAGATACATGTCACACATAAACACAGAAAAGGAGGATAAAAGCCAGCATTGTGTACAGTGAATATGAGCCAAAATAAATAGAAAGTAGGTAGGTATGTATACAGGTGGCTGGATAGAAGATTGATAGAGTGTTTGTGAATATGGCTCATATAAGACAAAAGGTTTATAGCACTTGATATAAAGATGGTAGAAGAAGGTTGACCATAGGAATAAGCTAGCTTGTCAGAAGGAATGGAAACCTTAATGTATTTCATGATCACAAACCTAAGATGGCTAAAAATAACCATCTTTCTATCAACCCACAGTTTTGTATAAGTGATGATTAGCATGATCTCAGATGTTACAAAGTGAATTAATGCAAATTTGATTAATTTTTAGGTTGACACACTTTTAAGAAAGGCAGTGCAAGTTTCTGGGTGTTACTGACAAAGCAGTTGTTGAAATTATTGCCTATGTAAGTAGCCTATTGAAAATGGAATGAAGAAAAAGTTAATGCTTTACTGCTAGAAAGTACTGGGCAAGTTTTTGAATATCCTAAAGACATGAAATAATAGTCATGATTGCATTTCAATTATGAAGTTCAAAGAAAAGTGCCCTAAAATAAAATGAAGTACTGGAATTACACAATTTGCAGGTGCAACAGTAATACATGATGATAGGATAGGGCTGAGGATGTAGCCATAGAGGCAGGTAACAGAGCAGAACAAGAGAAGAACATTATTGAAACTAGAGGGCAGATGGAATACACATTGAGGGATTTGTATCTTTCTAGAAGGTTGGAGGGACTTACAATGTAAAGGAAAACTGTAGATCAGTTGTCAAAATCACTAAATGAATAATCAAAATAGACAGCAATTTAGAGAGAGAACGAATTTTGGAACTTTAGGATAGAATTTTCAAGAGAGCAAAAATGTGTAATAACAGCACAGAAGAATGACATTCTTGAAGAGGCCATGGAGAGCAATAGAGACACTATCAGTGCTCTGAGTCTATTGCTTGAACTGTTATATAGGTAAAGTAATTGATATTCAGGAGGCAGTGTAATCTGTTTGTGACTCTTCATGCTATTATTTTCCTGGTAAAGAAAATACAGTGAAACTAAAATATGTTTCTTTACTCTCTAACTTAAAAAAAAAAAGGTTCAAGGTTTGTAACTGAACATAAAAGGTTTAAAAAATTACTTGACCCATGTACTTTAATATTTCCATAAACTGTCCCCTAAGAGCATTTGTTATTCCTTTACTGAAAAGATGGTCAAATAAAGCACTGTCCTTCTTAAGACAAGTTTGTATTAAACAAAATGGAAATGGAAGAGATGCTCCAAAAAAGTTGAATCTAGGTCTCACAGCAAAGGAAAATCCCCTCTCAGTAAAACTCCACATCCATGAATGCAAATCTTTTCCATCTTTTCATATTTCTCTCCTAAATATTTTCTTAGAGATACACTTCTAACCACCTGTCTAGTCACCAAGCTGCTGAGAACCACAACCTTCTCTCTCCTGTTCCCTATTTCTATTCCATTTAATGTTCTATCAGTGTTGCATTTTGCAGCCTGAGTAATCTTTCTGAAACAAAAGATATCCTATCTTCTGTTCACAAAAAGTCAAGATTTCCCAATTATCAGCTTCATACATATACAACAAAGCTGTTTATCTTATGACTCAATTAGAATGAACTATTCCCTGACATCCCAATACTAAAAGTTAAATTAGAAGCTCTCATTGTCTGTGCAATTGATTCACTCTGCTACAGCATTTTTCAAACTATTTGCCCTTCAAACAAGAATGGAGTTTGTTTTCACTTCCTAACTGGTTGAATAGAAAAGCAATGGACATGGAAGGGTAAGTATTTATGTGGAAAGATAGAGTCCTTTGGGCATTAGCCCAAGAGTGGTACCTCTGGATCTTGAGGTAGATCTATTCCCAACTTCATGAGGAACTGTCACACTGCTTTCCAAAGAGGCTGTACAAGTTTACCCTCACACCAAAAATGAATAAGTGTTCCCCTTTTCCCACATCGTTACCACCATAGGCTGCCATTTGTTTCATTGATCTTTGCCATTCTGGCTTGAATAAGTTGAAATCTCAAAGCAATTGTAATTTTCATTAGCCTGATGTCTAAGGTTGTTGAATACAATATATTAAACAGAGTTATCCTACAGTGGGAGTAATAATACCCCTCACAGATGCCATAGTTAAATGGTGTGCAAAAGTATATGACTACTAATATTACTAAAATACCAATGAATTTGAAACATCTTTACTTACAGTAGTCATATGTAAATCAAACATTTTTCCACAATCTTCAAATATTAAAATTTTAACTTCATATACAGTTCACCATCATTGTATAAGGCCACTAATGAAGTGTTAGTAAGTCAAAAATTGGGAACTTGCTTATAGTGGCATCTTGTTCCACCAATAGAGTTGAGGTAATGGTCACACCTTTTGTGGTGGGTAAGATTATGTTCCCCAAGAAATGTGAATATTTAATGCCCAGTATCTGTGACTATGAACTTATTTAGAAATTAGGACCTTCACGTTTAACTTCAAATAAAATCATGCACAATTTGAAATACATGTATAATAGATTGCAATAATATGAATGTCATCTGTTGAAAAAAAAAGAAGTAACATGCAGGGAGAATGACTTGTGAAGTCAACAGCAGATACTGAGAGACCTGAACCCAAAAGTTATAGACTGGGAATATTGTCAGTACAGCCAGATGCCAAAAGAAAAGTACGGAACAGAGTCTATCCTAGAGATTATGTGGAAAATGCTGCCCTGGTTACCACTTCATCCAGACCTTGTGTTTTCTACAATGTAAGACAATGAACTTCTGTTGCATTAGGTACCCAATCTAACTAAGGTATATTCTAACAATAGCCACTGCAAACATACTGTTTACACAAACCAGTAATTGATGTTGGGGCTTCCAGTAGGCCAAGAAAGGAAATTGTGTGGCTGTAACATTGTCATTATGTGCTGCTTATTTACTTATTTCATCATCAAGCAGCTTCTCAATTTGACACAACATGATTCCTTCGACTGCACTATACACTGAATGAATTGTAAATGCTGTCATCTATCTTCATACTCCTTCACTTCCTAACATTTTCTCTTCCATGTCCATACTCTACCTACTCTGTGTCTCTTCTGATAAAGTACATATCATTATAAAATCTACATATTAATATTTTTTAAGAATGTAAGCAAAAATAACTGTAAAGCAGTAAATATTTTAGGAGCTCTTATAATTGTTTTTTTAAATCAGATTGTCTTTATTATAAAAATTGAAGACCATTTCCTCATAGCTCCTTCTCTTCCAAACTGTTTGCTCCGTGTGTGTTTTCATCTGAATCCTAAATGGATTTTGAGCTCATATTGCTGTGCTAGCCAAAGATCAAAGTAGAAGTCAACATTGAAGATAGATAACAAAGTACCATGAAGTATGATATTTCAGTGGCATAAAATAAATATAATTATTCCCCTCAGCAATCTTGTTCCAATTAGATACACAACAGACACCCTCACTTTATTGTTCAGTTTAGTCAAGTGTAGTTTAGAGCTTCTTAAATATTAATGAATACTGGATTTAAATTTAATACTTTCAACTGTATCATGCCTTCATTAAACTTTGGAGTCTGGAAAGATCTTGTGAGTCAGTGATTTCAAATTGTTCGTGGAAGTACTTACTGAGATTTACAGGAGTTCAGAGAACTCACTGACAGTAGAAATGAGCTTGGATCGCAGGTTTTATGGGCCCAGTATAACATTCTTCTGGTCACATAATTTTTTTAAGATTACAATTTCCTTCAAAAAACAGTATTGCTGTTTCTTTTTCAAGCAAGTGTGCTGTAGTATGATGTTTTATTTCTTTAAATGCAAAATGGACAGAATCTCCCTGCAGAGACATTCATTTAAGTTTCCTCTTATCACAAGTAGAAATATAAAATTCTATCCTTCTAAAAATAAAATCAAAGTTCACATTGTGGGGTCACTAATTAGCAATATAATTGCAAAATTAAGTAACTGGCATGGCTTAGATGTATTAATTGTACTACAGGTTGTAACAGGTTAGCAGCAGGGGAAATTGACATTTGTAAAGGAACTGCAATTATTGTAATATTCTGTGCCTGCATTTATTAAAAATTAAAAGTTTAAAACTGAAGAAGTAGGAATTTGAAATGCACCGATAGTTTTCTACCTAACCTGAAACATTTCACTTCTTATATTCTCATAAATTTATGAGGGAAGAAATGCTTCAGGCAAGACTATTTTGGACATATGTTCTTACCAGTTAAATTTATGTCCAATTTCACAATCACACTCCACAATTGCTAAGACAACATGTCAGCTTCAAGTATTTGTGAGAGGCTCTTGTAGAGCAATTAAAAAGTAAGTCAATCAGGTAAATAGTTCAGAGCAGTTAAGGCTTCATATTCTTTTAAGTTGTCGAGGGGAAGCATTTCAAACTCGGTTTGTTGTAATTGATTTATCAATAACCAGGGAAGCTCTGGCAAGGGGGCAAATAATGCAACATTAGATTATAATTTTTTCTGCAATTACAGTCTCAGAACTAGTTGCTGGTAAAACTGAAACTCCCTGATTACATACCAGGAGTAAACCTTGCTACAATAGTTGTTTTTATTTTTTTTTTCACAATCACTAGTTAATATAGTTTTATTTATTTAGTACTACTTCGCCAGAGATTTATATTCACCCAAAACTTTCAAATGCTAAATAATCTAATAGAAACAGACTATATCCTTAACCAGTTCCATTCATTGCACAAAACCTACAATCATCCTGTAGACACTATTGGTACTGGATGTAAGATTAAATACCCACAATAGAATAGGAATCTGCTTTAAAAATACTGTTTGTTGTATGTTTTTCAATGGAAAGTTGGTCTGTTTCAACATCCAAAAACTTTGGCAAATTTTCAGTGCATCTATGTTTATGGTTTTCATGTGTTTTACTCCATGTAAGATCATTTGGTTATATCTATTATATTTATCTAGCGTCTGAAAATTTGAGAGTGCAAGTTTTCACAGTGACCTCAGTTATCTGATTAAGTCTAGAAAAGTGGTTGCTTTTCAGTTCATTTGGATTTATCTGGTATAAGATGAACGACTTCTAGTTCAGAAACTTAACTCCAATTTTTGAAGATAATTATCACCTCTTCCTTATGTGTCATGTTTACATTCTGGTGAGCCATATTATGCATAATTGTAACTGAGATCAATTATGTGTTTAGTTTTACTCACTCAGTATTTTATTCCTGAAACCAAAACGAGAGTCTGGTGAATATTAGGCCTTCAACAGTTCTTTTAAATTGATTTGAGTAGATGAGGTAAAATATGGTATACATGCCAGGAGGAGGTGGTATACAACATTAATCCCAGCACGTGGGAGGCAGGCACAGGTGGATCTATATGAGGTAGAGGCTAGCCTGGCTTATAGGTGCCAGGAGAGGCTCCAAAGCTACACAGAAAAACCCTGTCTCATAAAACAAAACAAAAGAAAAAGAAAGAAGGTATACATTTACTGCCCTAAAGAAGAATTTAAGAGCTTTGTTTACTTATATTCATCTTTTTTAGTCAGCAATAAATAATTGCCTGTATCTAATACTTTCCAATAGAGATGAAGATTAGCAATGATTTTATGCAACTAAATAGACTAACAATCCATATAGGCTATGTAATAACCCACACAGAAATCATTCAAAACTCAGACATCAATAACAAAAAGGCAACATCATCCCCATATACTGAAGACTAAATATTTTTATGCATAATTCTTGGATCAAAGAAGTCATTAAGGAGACAGAAATTTTTCAAGGTTCATGGAACTCACTAAGCACAGTGCTTTAAAGCACTGTGTATTACATTAGAAAAGAAGACAGATCTAAAAATTAGTAACCTAATGGTGTACTGGAATGAGCTAAGTAAACAAAAATCTAAACATGGATATGGCAAAATAAAAAATAATTTTTAATATTAATGGAAAAATTGAAAATATTAAATAATGTTTAATACATTTATAGAATATTTATTTATCATATTCATCCACTACTATCTCCAGCCAACCCTCATAGAGCTTCTGACCTTGTCTCCCTCTAAACTTCAAGTCCTTTTAAAACTTTGTTATAAATAATTCTGTGACACCAATAAGTATAAAGCATATTAGTTTAGGTGTGTGTCCATACACACAAAAGGTTTCACAATCTTTTCTAGAAAATAATATCTGAGTTAAAAAGTATATACTCACTTATGCAGCTAACATTTTCCCATTACAAAATCCACATAATGATACTGCAAAAAAAAGAAGAAATATTAACCAATACTTCTCATATACATAGATGTAAATATTCTCAATGAAGTACTGTATAATTGAACCCTATGACATAGAAAAATAATATATCTTCAGAAATTAGGATCTTTATTACTGGTATGGTAGACTAATCCAGCATGCAAAAATCAGTTTACATGATTGACAAATCAACTGAATAAAGGAATTAGCAGTATCATTATTCAGTTGCAATGAAAATATATTTGACTAGAATTAAACATATATCTAGGCACAGAGCAGTTCTGTCCAAAAAGCACCAAGATGTGGATTAGTGAATGTGTCTCAACAGGAAGATAGAAAAACAGTACTATACTCTTAAAATACAGTATTAGTTAGAAACAAAGAGCTTTCAAGCCACTAAGATCTGTGTCAATCTCAATTTTATATTGTTATTTTAGAGAAGATGTCTTGAAAACTAACATGGTAACTAACATGGTGTATATAATTTTAATGGGTTGATATTCTATAACAGGAAAATTACAGGATGATTTCTCAGGTATCAGAGCTAGGAAAGGAAAAATTAAACAGGTCAATCACAAGGATATCGTATAAATGAAAATTAGACCCCTGGCTCATGGAAGCTATGAAACAATAAATGAATGATGTTTCAAGTTGCTGTGTATGATCATTTTCTTGCAGTAGTAGATTATTAATATAGAAATGAATGAGATGGCTGTTCATTCACTAGTGAAGGAGAAAATGAGAACAAGAAAAGGACCTGCCTTAGGTTTTAACAGGGTCATTTTGACTGCAGTATTGAGAATTCACTGTCAGAGCATAGAGACCAGTAAGAATGCTCTTGTAATAATTCATTGAAAGATGATATTGTTCTGGGTCAAGGTGGTGGCTATGTATTTAAGAAAAGAGGTCATATTTTGGTGAATAACCTCAACATAAATCCAGCCACACTGTACCTCTTAAAAGAGAAAGTGGGAGGTACCCTTGAAAAATTGGTACAGGAGATGGCTTCCTGAACATAAAACCAGTAGCAAAGACACTGAGAACAACAATTAATATATAGGGCATCCTGAAACTGAAAGCATCTGTAAGGCAATGAACACAGTCAAAAAGACAAAACAGCAGCCCACAGAATGGGAAAAGGTATCTCTCATTATTATTCCACAACTTTAAATGGCATCTTGTTTTACATACCTCAGGAAGAACAGATGGTTTAATTAATTAAATGTCTACACTATTTCATTGCTGTTAAAGAGCTTAAAGTTTTCTATGGAAATTCAAGCTTATAATCATTAGCAGAATATGCAAAGGGAATTAGCACCACCCACTCTTATGTTCTCTGGGGGAGCTATGGCACAAATACCCAGGGATGGCTGACTGTTTGAAAAGATGCTTCACAGTCTTATTATCATCTATGCTTACATTTGGGGAAAGTATGTATTCTACTGGATCATTTTGAGTATTAGATTAACCAACACATACCAAGATACCTAGTGAGTTAACTAAGGCAAAGAACACAAGGCAAAACGGCAACCCAAAGAATGGGAAAAAATATTTCTCAACCTCACATCTGACAGAGGACTGATTTCCAAAATATACAAAGAACTCAAGAAGCTAGTCACCAAAACACCAAATAACCCTATTAAAAAGTGGGGTACAGAACTATATAGAGAATTCTCAATATAAGAATCTAAAATGGCTGAAAGCCACATAAGAAATTGCTCAACATCTTTAATCCTTAGCCATCAGGGAAATGCAAATCAAAACAACACTGAGATACCATCTTACTCCTGCCAGAATGGCTGAAGAAAACACCAAAGACAGTTTATGCTAGAGAAGATATGGAGAAAGGGGTCACTCCTCCACTGTTGATGGGAGGGAAAACTCATACAGCCACTTTGGAAATCAGTATGGTGGTTCCTCAGGAAAATGGCAGACTACTTCAAGATCCAATAATTCCACTCATAGGCATATACCCAAAAGTGCACATTCATCCAACGAGGACATTTATTCATAGCAGCATTATTTGTAGTAACCTGGAAGCAACCTAGATGCCCCTCAACTGAAGAATGGGTGGGGAAACACGTGGTACATTTACACAGTGGAGTACTACTCAGCAGAAAAACAAAAACAATGAAACCTTAAAATTCACAGGCAAATGGATGGAACTAGATGAAGCCACCCTGACTGGGGTAACCCATTCACAAAACGACAAACATGGTATGTACTCACTCATATATGGCTTTTAGATATAGAGCAAAGGATCACCAGCCTACAATCCACAATGCTAAAAAAGCTAGGAAACAAGGAGGACCCTAAGAGAGACATACATGAACCTCTGGAGAAGGGGAAAGGGACAAGGTCTCCCAAACTGAGAGCATGGGGGTATGGGGAGGGAATTAGGAGGAAGAAGAGGGGAGAGGTGGGCATGAAGGAGCAGGAACATTGAGTCAGGGAAAGAATAGAGGAGAGCAAGAAAGGAGACACCATAATAGAGTGGGCAATTATAGGATTTAAGAGAAATCTGGAAATAGGAAAATGTTCAGAGGTCTACAAGGATGACCCCAACTAACAATCTATGCTATTGTGGAGAGAAGACACTAACTTAAATGCCCTTCCTTGATAATGAGATTGATGACTACCTTATATACCATCCTAGAGCCTTCATGTAGTAACTAATGGAAGAATGGAAGCAGAAGCAGACACCCACAGCTTAGCACTGAGCCAAACTCCTGGAATCCAGTTGCACAGAGGTAGGAGTGATGAGCAAAGGGGTCAAGACCAGGCTGTAGAAACCCACAGAAATAGCTGACCTGAATAAGGGAGAGCTCATGGTCTCTAGTCTCATAGCTAAGAAACCAGCATAGGACTGTCACAGATTCCCTGATAGTGGTGTTAGTTGGGAGTACTGGGCAGTCTATGGGGCTTTTGATAATGGATCATTATTTATCCCTAGTATATGAATGGACTTTGGGAGCCCATTCCACATAGAGGGATACTCTTTCAGCCTAGACACATGGGGGAGGGCCTGGGCCCTGCTCCAAATGATATGACAGACTTTGAAGACTGCCCATGGAAGGCCCCACACTCCCTGGGGAGCAGAAAGGGGATGGGATGGGGGTTTGTGGGAGTAAAAGTAGAGGGCAGGGGTGCAGAATCTGGGATTAACTTGTAAAAACAAGCTTCTTTCTAATTTAAATGAAAAAAAATAATGAGTGTTACCAACTTCTAAATGCTTTCTATTTAAAAAAAAAAAAAATAGCACTCTGATACCATTTTAAGAATTACAATCTGCCCAGCATTCTTGAATAAATGTTCACATTTTTCTGTTTTATAGAAGACAAAACTAAAACATTGTAATATTGACTATATCATTAAATAACTTGCACATGATGTATTTAATCTGATTCCAAAGCTGATTTTCTTAACAGTTGTAATGAGGTTTGGGAAGGACTCCTACTACATACTTAGCAGTGTGAAAAATAGCTTCCTGTTACATAAACAAACATGATATGAATCCTGTATATTTGCAAAACATTAAAAGACCTTCTTTCTACATGTCAGACAACCAATAAAGTCCAAATAAGTATTTTAACCACGTACAGACTATGTATTTTCATATTCTGTGAAACTACACCATTCACCTACTTATCATACTTAAACCCCGAAGCTATAAGATATATCAAACCACTACTCTTCTTTATAGCTTTTGACACACAATTGGATATGTTGCTGAGCAACACAACCATATAAAGTCATGATCCTATAAAGAATAAGGATAAGGACCTCCTGGAGGGGATGACAAACAGAAGATTTAGTTTACATGTTCAAGTGTATCTGTTCATATATTTGAGCTAATAACATCATAAAAATGTCAAAATATTATATTATGGTGACAATGACATGGGCCCTTCAGTCTTATAGAACTTAGATTTAAATTCAGTGGGAACAGTAACTGTTCTTTTTATCTCCAATATTTACCAAAGTAAATAGTAGATGTCAGTAAATGTTAAGAAGTAAAAGGAAAAACAAAATAAGTTGGGAAAAGGCAAGTTTACCCCATAAATCACCCACAAGCTTAAATATCACCCTAGAATGGTTATTTCACCTCACGAGGGGCTCAGTTCCAGTATCTAAAAAATTCAGACAATAGTTATTCCCTAGAAATGGCAAGGACCTCTGAGATGAGTTATGATAAGTACCTGACATACATATAAGAATGGTGAAGTTCAGAAGGATTTGGAAAAGCTTTAGAACATTGCATCTCACATTAATGTTGGGGGGGGGTGGGTGGGTTGTATTGCTCAAACCCTGGCCTGCCTCCTATGAAAGCAGTTAAACAGCCTCCCTCACAGAATCCTTCTGCAGCATCAATTAACACAGATAATTGTGATCATGTCCTTTATTATCAGAGACACAGTGATGGTAAAATTAAAGACAGCTAAAATGTCATTTTTTTTTCTTCTAAGAAATGGTGGTTGAAAGACCCTTAGTGCAATCCTATAATATTACAGAGAACATCCTTTATACAAAATGACTTCTCTTGCCTATTACTTATCTAAGGCCCATAAATGGTGTTTGATCACTTTAAATCCTCCTCTTTGCTTGGCTTTGATTGCAAAAAGTGGTCAGGTTAATTGGAACAATTAAGGTGTTCCTGGGGGATAATTACCCCTTTTACTTTCTGTGTGTGAAGAGGAAGGAGGATGGCTGGTCCTGAAAATGGGATCCCTGTGGCACACTGGGGAAGAGAATTAAAAACACAGTGAGATATGGAGCCCAGAATGCACTTCCCCATGTACTTAATATAATTACCCAATAAAAGCATGTGCAGTCTCTTGTAGCCTACCACCAAACACACACATTCTCTCTCTCTCTCTCTCTCTCTCTCTCTCTCTCTCTCTCTCTCTCTCTCTCACACACACACACACACACACACACACACCTACCTCGGAATTTGCAGAATGAATTGATCATCCACCTGCACCAAGGGAATGACATGTCTGGCCTAAGAAAATTAGGGTGAGAGAAGCTTCTGTACTTCCCAATTAACCTTACCTTCCTTTCTTGGCTGACCCACATCATGATTATAGTGAGATATTTTCACTGACTTTGGAACTTAAAGGACCACTGATGAACTCCCTTGTTCTTTTTTAACAATAACACTTAATACTAAAGGAATCTACTTTTAAGGTACTGCCCCACCATAAAGTTCCGCATACCTCCAAAATCAGCCCCTAGTCCTTAAAATCCTGCCCTGCCTCAAACCACAGTACTGGAGAATTAAGAGTCAAAAAAGAGGCAGATCTTGTTCTAAAGTGTTCTGATCAGCCCACTGCATTAGGGTTCTGAAAGTGGAAAACTACACTCTTCCAACTTGTTAACAAGTGAATTATGTCTGTATGTACTTAAGTTAAATGACCTGAACACAATGTGATTTGAAAATTATTTAGGTATCAAAGTGAATAGACTCATTTATAAAATGGATACATTTCTCATAGTCAGTCTATAATTAGTGGTGCAAGAACCATGATGGGACTGGTATCCTCTAAATGATATCCTGCTGGGTTATCAAGAAGAAGAGAAACAGAAAACTTCTTTAAAAGAATCATAAATAAATGGTTTACTAGCTTCTACTATGATAAACTACAATTGCCTACCCTCTGTCTTCTCTAATTATGATAAAATAGTTGAATGTGGATTGTCAAATCATAGGAGGTATTTTGAAATAATTTCATTTTCAAGTATGCTGAAGTATATAATTTAGTGAATAATAAATGAAGAAGGTGACAATGTAGAAGTATTTTTTGAAAGTACAGTAAGCATCACCACTAATATCTAACCTTGTGAAGTTCAATTATCTCCTCTGTGAGTGCAACTGATACATGTTCCTTTGTAGGGCTATTGTGAAAAACAAATAAGATCATTCACATAAAGTGCCTAGTAGAGGATCTATCAGAGGAGAGGAGATACACACTAAAAGCTATTTCTCATGCCTTCTCTGGGATACAAGTCATCATTGAAATAAGTTAAAAAGTTTACTTGGGTTAATGAAAGAGAGCTGTAATATCTATCTAGTACTTAAAGCTCCAAATGTTTAAAAATCACTGCACCAGTCTGAAACTCTCAAAAGTCAAAAAGACCCTTAGTGATTTAAGGATAAATGGCACTACATTATATTTACATACAAATCAAGTATCCCTTCTAGAAGAAGATGCCTTTTCATGCATTACACAGCAACCTGTTGTTTTGTTAGCAAATGAGAGTTGATTTTACATCTAACATGAATACATTTCTGTACTCCATGTAAGCTATAGTAGAAACAATAATAATAATAATGGGTGCAATTAACCTTTATTAAACTCTGCTGAGCAACAAACATGGAGTAAAAACAATTATACTCATTGATTAATTAGTTACATACCAATATTTTGATATATTACTGATAAAAATACTTTTTATTTTAAATGTGAATATTTAGAGAAAAAAAGTGGCATATGCATTGTAAGATTCACACCTAATTCTTACCTAAAGTTGTATATACAAATGTTCATAACTTTATGATAGCTAAAGGGTATTTCAACAATACTTATACAAAATCCTAGTATTTAGTCATTAAAAATAAGAAAATGGTGATAAATGTAACAGCATAGAAATGCAGTGAAAACATATGCCCTGTGAAAACTGATGGAAAAATATACATTAGTGATGTTATTCTATCTACTTAAAACCATAGGAAATATAAAGTAATGCATAGAACAGAAGGTGTGTCCATTTTTGTTTGGGATAGAACAATGACAAGAAATGAATGAGAGAAACTTACACAATGATACCTATAAATATTTTCATCCATTTCTATATAAGTAGTGTCACATGTCTCTAATTCTAGATTTTGAAAAGACAAGTTAGGAAGACTGCAAGTTTAAGGCCAGCCTGGGTCAAATAGTAAAACCCTGTCTCAAAGTCACCGCCCATAAGAAGAGTAGATTTACCTAATTATACACATTAAATGTTATGGTTTTTTGCTTTGCATAAATATTCCATAATTATTTCATAGATTGATTTGCTTATTAATAGTATAAAATAATATATTCTATTTCCCCATTCTCCCTGACTCCCTTAATATCACACCAAACAAAATATGGCAATATACATGCAATAATCATTAGTAAAAATGAGGCCATGAAATTAAAGGAGAATATGGGGGTATACATGTGAAGGTTTTGAGGGAGAAATGTTTAATTACATTATAATCAAGGGATTTTTCTGGCCCCAGACAATGGTGACAGACCATATAGGTTGTATAAAATTTAGGTCTATGTAATAACCTGAGGCAGAAACTTGGAACTGGGTTCTCTCCTATCTTGCCTCAGTTCTGTTTGACATATCAACCAAAGGGTGACTCTAAAACACTGATAAAAAAAAATGCTTCATAATGACAATGCAAATTGATAGCACTAAATGCCTTCAGATGTACCATTTTGGGTAAAGCACTGTGCATATCTCAAAAAAATATTTATAGGGAAGGTGCTATAACAATCTCTGTATTACAGGTGGGAAAAAATCTCTTTTGTCTGAAGAGAAAGAATTGCTTGGTGTCTCTGCCACCACCTACATTCTAAGGAATTCTCAATCAAAAAAGGACCTTCCAATTATCTTTGAGTGTAGCACAAATTCTAATTGCTATTAGTAATAAAACCTCAGAGCCAACTATCAGGGGAATGGAAGCTGAAAGATTAGCAAAACAAAGCGGCCACCCACTAGAGAGACTTTACTAAACCAATGATTTAACCAAAGGGGAGATCCTGCCCTCACAATACCTCTTCAGACTGCATCCTCAAACTAACTGCTCCTCTGATTGACAACTCAGAGTGCACTGTTCTTCAGACTGCCTGCTTTAGATTGCTGCCTCAGACTGCTGCCTCAAACTTCCTGTCTCCTCCTACCTTATATTCCTCTCTATGCTCAGCCATATCCCTTTCTGTCTCCACCTCCTGAGTGCTGGGATTAAAGGTGTGTGCCACCACTGTTTGGCCTGTATAGCTGACTAGTGTGGTTAGCTTTGCACTCTGATCTTCAGCCATGCTGTATTTGTTAGAACATTAAAAAAAATCACCATATCACTACATTTGAGAGAGAGAGATAGAGAGAGAGAGAGACAGAAAGAGAGAGTGTGTGTGTGTTTAGGAGGTGCCCACATATGTGCAGATTCATGTGTTTGTATTCAAGGACATAATGTATGGATTGGAATTCTATTAATTTTTCTATGAAGTCTTTCTGTGATTGTGCCCGTATCTGGCTTTGCATATGAAAATGTTATAGCTATCAAACGAGAAATGTTCTTTTCTCCCAATATTCATAGCAACAGCTTTCCTTTTGAGAAAAAAAAAGTTTGATATGACTCCTCAAGCAATAATTTTGACAAGTAGGTAAGAAAAGTTGACTGAGTACATTAGACCCACTATGATACAAAAAGGCCATTTCAAAATATTCCCTTTAATACTAGCACACCAACAAAGTACCTGGAAGGTTATCAATCTTCTTTCCCCAAAAGGCAAACACATCACAAAATGGCAATAAGTTGGTTCATCCATAAGGTAATAGTGGCCTTCTTCTTTTTTCACATAAGGTTTTAACTTAGGCTTGGCATGTCAGACCATCTCTAATTCTCAAGAAACCTGTCCATTTTGTATAGAAGGTATCTCCAGATTCTCTTCCACCACATTCCCACTTGAACTTATTTGAGAGTGGCATTGCAGACTATATTCCTAGTTTCTATAAAGAGGGAAATTTAGAAGCCAAATACGTTAAGAAACAGGAAGGGGAGAATAAAAAAAAGATCCTGGGAAGCCAATTTAGAGAATGCATAACAAACTAGATTTCATACATATGTTCTAGCAGAATAAATTTAATAAACATACTCTAATGCAAGGACTCAATTATTCATATTATCATTCAAAAAATGCTCAATGATATATCAAAGTCCAAAATGATACAAAAGAAAATGGAGTGAGCACAATTGAGCACAGAAGCTACTTAAAAAGACAGGTGCACACAAATAAATTGGGAGAGACAGTAACTATAGGGAGCTTTGGTTATGGAGTGTGAAGAATGTTGTCCAAGCACAGTGGAAGGAAACAGGGTGATAGATTTGAAAGGGGTAAATTAAATATGTAACTCTAAAAGAAGGCCATTCTGTGAGAAAGCATATTATAAGGTTATCAATTTCCAGGCCTCCTTTGTAGATGTATATAAATTATGGAAGACAACGTTCCACTTTGTACCTCTTGAATCCCTGCATTAAACTAAAACTAACCTACTTCTGAGGAATACCCGCTTTCTCTCACACAAGAATAATAATAAACAATAATATGAAATTTAAATAACACTCATACACACACACACACACACACACACACACACACACACAATGCATGCATTGTATCCTGTTATAGGGACAGAGGTTAAGGAGCAATAGTTTAAAGGATATGTGTGACTGTTTAAAGGAATTCAGACTGATATATATATATATACATACAGTTGGCAACATGAGGACTGGGTCCAATAGAAACAAATATAAGTACACAGGTCAATTGGTGATGTGACCATCATAATTTTTTTGCATTTTACTTTCACAGTTTAGAGGATTTTATTTATCTCCAAACTGAATTAACTCATTTGAAATTAAAGTGGTGCATGCAATTAATTATCACCAGGAAGTTCTTCCTTATCCTTGATAATCAGCAGGACTCCGTTAGGGGAGTGTTTCTTTCTTTTTTTTTTTTATCTATTTTTGTTTTTTAAATTTTTTTCTTATTTTACACATCGATCCCAGTTCCTTCTCCCTCCCTCCCATGCCCTCCTAAACCACCCTCCCACTCCATCCCCCCCTACTCCACAGGGAGGGTGATGCCTTCCAGGACAGATCAACAAAATCTCTCAAGTCATTTAGAATAGGGACAAGGCCCTCCCTCCTGTCTCTAGGCTAAGGGAGTATCCCTCCATGGGGAATGTGCTCCCAAAGTCCTTTTGTGCACCAGGGATACATCCTGGTTCCACTGTCAGAGGTTCTTTAGACTGCCCAGGCCTTCTAACTGAGACCCATGTCCAGGGGATCTGAGTTGGTCCAGTGCTGGTTTCCCAGCTATCAGTCTGGGGGCCCATTAGCTCCACCTTGTTCAGGTCAGCTGTCTCTGTGGGTTTCTGTAGCCTGGTCTTGCCCCCATTTTCTTATCTCTCCTCCCTCTCTGCAACTGGATTCCAGTTAACTTAGTGTTTATCTGTGAGTGTCTGCTTCTGTTTCCATCAGCTACTAGATGAGGGCTCAATGATGGTGGATAAGTTAGTCATCAATCTCATTATCAGGAAAGGGCATTCAATAGGGGAGTCTTTCTTAAGCACAGAATATAATTGCCACCCCCCAACTTATAAACCCCCTGGGATCATTTTAGAATTTAGTCTAGCTGAAGTGAGACATTCTAATTATTATAGCTTCAAACAATGCCTGGTTTAATCTGGGGTGTTATTTGTTGTTTTGTTTGGTTTGTGTTAGCATTCCCACTCTAATACTGTGAAAGAAGCTATATAAATCACTAAGTGAACTATAGTCAGCCCCTTTCCTCCCCCATGCTCACTCTCACATTGTGACAGATCAAAGGGTTAAAGTGAACGGCAAGTATAACTGTTATTTTCTTCAAGAGAAAGTTAATTGTAAAAAAAAAAAAAACAATTCACTAAAAGGCTTAAACCCCAACCCCGAAAAAGCTAAGGCTATTTAGACAGAATTCAAAAGTTTATGTAACTGTTGGTTGTTATACAGCTCTGTAACCCATTATATGTAATGTAATTTATCCTTAATTAGCACAGAGTTACATATTAGCAACTTTAATGTGTCATTATGACTAAATTAATATTTTTGGTGTATCAAAATATGATTGAAAACTGACTTTGTAAAAAAGGACTAGATATCAACATGAATTGAGACAAGAGTCTGTACATTCTTAACTTTCTTTTTTTTTTTAAACCAAGTGATGCTGCAATTAGCAAATGCTTAGAGAACAGAGCTTCTTTATGACAAGCTCAGCTGTGGGAAAGAAACCAACAAAATGCCACTTCTGAGAAAGGGGAAGCAATGTCAGGGAGTGTCATCTGCTGACGTTTGTTCCCACTGTCCTTCTCCCATTCACCAAACTAGGCACTGTTCTGTCCTTTAACCTTTGAACTCCAAAAGTATGAGAAGGGCTGGTGGGGCACTGGCTGCTGAGCAGCATCTACTGATTATATCTGACAGTTCTGGGGGCCAGGCTGTGGATTGAACTTCTATTCACAGAATCATTTATGGATGATAGACTTTCTTGAATTCATGAAGCAGGCAAGGTATCAGAAGATTAGAGACTCAGTCTGACAGACAGGTAATAGTGAAAGAAGGCATGAAAGTATTGTTGGCAGGAGAGACAAAGTAGCCACTGCAAAACAGAATTCTTCAGAAAAGGAAAGAACTGCTATGTGGAAAAAGACAATTTATCACAAGAACACCACCAGAACTCTGAGAACTAGCTAGCTACCCATACATCCATTTATCCATCTGTCCATCCAGCCATCATAAGTGCAACACAAAGGAAAAAAAGAACTAGTTATGTGTTTTCAAATAACAGCTAGTAGATGAGGAAATGTAAGTAAGCAAGAGCTCAGATTCACACCATTTCTCCTACTCTTCATACCTACTTTTTTATTCAGCTAAAAAGCAGAAAAAAATGATGACCAGATAAAATTTAACTGTGAATGTTACATACATGAGAACTAGTTCACCCCCCCCCACATGGCTGTATAGTGCCTAATTTCTATAAATTATAGAACCAAGTTTCCACATAGCATCAATTTTCATGAAGGAAATGTAAACCTTTTTATAGTCTACCTCTACCCTCACTCATGAAATCAATCTATTGCTCTATTTCAAATAAATATCATTTGAATCAAATACATATTTTGCAAGAGAAGCCTTAATGAGTGAATACAACTGTAACAGGAGAACTAATTCATAAAACCCCAAATGCATGTATTATTACTACACTCTAGAAATAATAGTTATCAATTACTTCATATAGTATATATGTATATGTGTTGAATATACATATAATCAAATACGTGTATGTTATGGGAGTTGCATGTGCATTTGTAAGCTGAGCCATCTCCCCAAGTCCACTACTATTTCTAATATACCAAAATAATTTTCTATTTCTTTTCCAGTAATCCTGAGGAAAATATTAAATTGTTACCTCAGTTTTATAAAGAAAGAAACAAAGACTCAGGAAGGTGACCAACCCTGTCTAGTAACACAGTAAAGTACAAATCTAACTCTAAAACCAGATCACTCTCCATTACACTGTACTCCCAACACCTCCTAGCATACCAGATTTATTATACTTGAATTTCTCCAAATAATTTCAACAGAACTCTTAGTAGATATACAGTAAGAGGGCTCAATGCAAAATCCATTGAAGAAGCTTATTTAAAGAAAGTTTAACAGGTTTACTTTCTCCAGTGTGTCTATATTGGATCATGGTAGTTATTAAAGAGCATCTCCAAGCAGAAAACAGAAAAAAAAAAAACAGTCTCTTTAACAAAAACATCATAAATTGCTTTAAAAATAGCTCCCTGGGCCAGCCCTTCTGCAGGTAGAGAGCTCAAAAATAGTGTGACTCTACATATTAGCTTTACTTCAACAGAAATGCAGGCTTCCCATCTCTTGTTGGAAGGCAAAAGGAAGAAAATTATATCCATTCGACTCTCCTAGCAAGTAAGCTGAAATCTGTGCTGCCTCAGGGACAATCCATGACCTTCTAGCCAGTAGGGCAGCTGAGCATGATGAGGAAGGGCACTGTCTCTCTGATTCCCAGGGACTGTCACTTCCCCAGGGCTGGTGAGGCCTGGGGATTGGAGGGCAAAAAGCCCAGTCTATTCTAAAGGAATGATACTGAATGGGCCCTGTGTGCTGGCAGGGAGGAGGGGTAGTTTTCCTCACTGGTCCATGGCTCCAAGCCAAAGTTGAATGAAGTACTGTATATGGTGAATCATTGTGAGGACTAGCATTGCCAGATGCTGCTAATGCATATAAAGGAGCCTGCATTTGAAAATGTTGATTCCTCAACAAAGCTTCAGGCTCTCATCTCTGTGCCTGCCTATGCTTTGCTGTTTCAAACCACTCTCTATGAAGATACTCAACCAGTCTTCCTGAAGTAGACATATAACTTCATCCTTCCTCGCATAGAACCCCTCAGCAGTTTCAAAAATGTATGCTGAGAGGTTAATTAACTTGATGAAGGCCTCATAGCTCTTAGTTACTAGAATAGAGCCTTGGCACAGATCAAGCTTACGCAAATTTTGGTGCCTTCAACCTGGTCACATTAATACACAATTGTTAATGTGGAGTTGGCCTAAGTGTATTTTTAACTCTTGTCTGGGTACTATAGATTAATACTCATGTTAGAATTAATCTGCCTCCAATACAACTCTAAGATCCCTCCTACATATAATTCCTCCCATTTGTATTATGCCTTTATAACAATATATATTTCTTAAACCAGGTGATATAAATTACTGAGTTTTATATAATAATGCACAATACAGGGCCTAGTCTATAATAAATATGTGCTGAGTGCTTAGAGAATGGAAATTGTAGATGCCTGGGCTACTCACAGACATTCTCCACAATCTCTGCTCCCACAGACCCAACAGAGAAATCTCAGATGACTGAGAAATACTGTGTTTATCTATATACTCATTTATTTATTTAATCTATGTCCAGATCATATATTCCTCTCCCTCCTTTCCTCCAACTCCCTCTGCCACCTTTGCCCCCCAAATCCACACCTTCCTTTCTGCTCAGAAAAGGGTATACCTCTCATGAAGAGCAAAAAAACATGACATATTACAGTAAGACTTAGCATGTCCCCTTGTACTAAGCCATAAAACCTTCACTTTACAATCCATACTGGTTGCAAGATATGCTGGGGCAATGGTGACACTGAACTTGTGGGAATGGCCAACAAATATCTGGTAAAATTTGAGGCCCATGCCATGAGAAGGAGCTCATGGATGATACTGCCTAAATAGTCAATGCTGGATAGTTCAAATACCTAGGGTACAATCAAACATGACTGCGGAAAAAAAAGGAAAAGAATAAGGATAAAGAAAAGAAAATCAATGAAGTGATTCCTAATGATATTCTGTTATATTCATAGATAAGTGCCTTGTCTAGTAATCATCAGAAAGTCTTCCTTAGGCAGAAAATAGGAGCAGGTACAGAGACCCACAGCCAGAGAGTGTTATTTAGAGGTCACCATCAGTCCCTCCCCTAGGAACTCTGGGAATCCTGTGGAAGAGGGAAAGGAAAGATTGTAGGAGTTAGAAGTGATGGAGGACACAAGGAGAACATGGCCCACCAAATCAACATAGTAGGGCTCATATGGACTCACAAAGACTTAAATGGCAAGTGCTGGGTCTGCATAGATCTGCACCAAGTCCTGTGTTTATGGCTGTTGGCTTGGTGTTTTTGTGGAACTCCTGTCAGTGGGAAAAGTTGTGTCTAACTCTTTTGCTTGCTCTTGAGACTTTCTTCCTACTATTAGGTTGTCTTGTCCAGCCTCTACATACGGTCTTTTACCTTGTCCTAGTGTAACTTGTTCTGTCCTGTTAAGCGATCCTCGCTACCAGGGAACTCCTACAGCTGATAAACACATTCCGCAAACTAGCAGGATACAAGATAAACTCAAAAAAAAAAAAAATCAGTAGCCCCAATTTATTCAGACTACAAAGGGGATGAAAAAGAAATCAGAGAAACATTACTTTTTACAATAGCCATAAACAACATAAAGTATCTTGGGGTAATGCTTACCAAACAAGTGAACAACCTATATAATAAGAACTTTGTGTCTTTAAAGAAAGAAATTAATGAAGATACCAGAAAATGGAAAGATCTCCCATGCTCTTGGATAGGTAGGATAAACATAGTAAACATGGCAATCTTGCCAAAAGCAATCTACAGGTTCAATGCAATCCTCATTAAAACCCTAGCACAATTCTTCACTGACCTTGAAAGGATAATAATCAACTTTATATGGAAAAACAAAAGACCCAGGATACCCAATACAACCCTGTACAATAAAGGAACTTCAGGAGGCATCACCATCCCCAACATTAAGCCTTACTACAGAGCTCTGTTCCTGAAAACAGCCTGATATTGGCACAAAAATAGACAAGTAGAACAATGGAATTGAAAATCCTGATAATAATTTACATACCTATGAAGACCTGATTTTCAACAAAACAGCTAAAAGTATGCAATGGGAGGAGGAAAGCACCTTCAACAAATGTTGCTGGTACAACTGGAAGATTGTATGTAGAAGACTGCAGATAGACCAGTGTCTATCACTACGCACAAAACTCAAGTCCAACTGGATCAAAGACCTCAACATAAATCCAGCCACACTGAACCTCTTAGAAGAGAAAGTGGGAGGTACCCTCAAACAAATTGGTACAAGAGACTGCTTCCTGAACATAACTCCAGTTGCACAGACACTGAGGTTGACAATTAATAAATTGGACCTCCTCAAACTGAGAAGCTTCTGTAAGGCAAAGGACACAGATAAAAAGACCAAATGGCAGCCCACAGACTGGAAAAAGATCTTCACCAATCCTACATCTGACAGAGGGCTGATCTCCAAAATATACAAAGAACTCAAGAAAGTAGTCAACATAACACCAAATAACCCTATTAAAAATGGGGTAAAGAACTGAATAGAGAATTCTCAACAGAGGAAATAAAAAAGGCTGAAAGACACTTAAAATGCTCAACATCCTTAGCTATCAGGGAAATGCAAATCAAAACAACATTGAAATACCATCTTACTCCTGCCAGAATGGCTAAAATTAGAAGCATCAATGACAACTTATGATGGAGATGATGTAGAGAAAGGGGAACACTCCTCCACTGATGGTGTGAATGCAAACTCATACAGCCATTTTGGAGATCAGTATGGCAGTTCCTCAGGAAAATGGGAATCAGTCTACCACAGGACCTGGCAATCACCGTCTTAGTCATATACCCAAATGATCCTTATCCATGCTCAACTATGTTCATAGCAGCATTATTTGTAATAACAAGAACTTGGAAGAAACCTAGATGTCCCTCACCTGAAGAACGGATAAATAAAATGTGGCACATTTACACAATGGAAATACACTCTGTGGGGAAAAAAAGCAATGGAATCTTGAAATTCGCAGGCAAGTAGATGGAACTTGAAGAAACCATCCTGAATGCGGTAACCCAGTCACAAAAAGAGGAAGATGGTATGTATTCACTCATATATGGATTTTAGACCTAGAGCAAAGGATCACTAGACTATAACTCACACTGCCAGAGAAAACTAGGGTACAAGGAGGATTCCAAGAGATTCATATAAGATCCCTCACTGAAGGGGAAAGGGACAAGATCTTCTGAGCATATGGCGAGTGGAGGGGGGGGCGGTGAGTGAAGAGGGAGGTAGGAGAAAGTGCTGGGGAAAAGAGAAAATCGCATGGGACTAGGAAGATTGAGTCAGGGAAGGAATAGATGTGAGATGAGAGAGAGAGAGAGAGAGACAGACAGACAGACAGACAGACAGACAGACAGACAGACAGACAGCGAGACAGAGAGACAGAGAGAGAGAGAGAGACCATAAAAGAGGGAGCCATTATAGGTTTGAAGAGAAAACTGAACCTAGATAAATGTCCAGAGACCTACAAGACTGACCCCAACTAACAATTTGAGCAACAGTGGAAAGACTACCATGAATGCCCTTCCCTGATAATGAGATCAATGATTATCGATCATAGAGCTGATAGAAACAGAAGCAGACACCCACAACTAAACACTGAGCCAAACTGGAATCCAGATGCAGAGAGGGACGACAAGACCAGGCTACAGAAAGAGATAAAGACAGCTGACCTGAACAAGGAGGAGCTAATGTGCCCCCAGACTGATAGATGGGAATCCAGCATGGGACTGACTCAGACCCCCTGAATATGGGTCTCAGCTAGAAGGCCTGGGCAGTCTAAGGGACCTTTGACAGTGGAACCAGGATATATCCCTGTTGCACAAAAGGACTTTGAGGGCACTTCCCCCATGGAGGGATACTCTCTTAACCTAGAGACAGGAGAGAAGGCCTAGTCCCTACTCCAAATGAGTTGACAGATTTAGATGACCCCTCTGGTTGACATCACTCTACATGTGGAGTGGGGAGGGTGATGGGAGGCAAGGGTGGTCAGGGGGGCATGAGAGGGTAGGAGAGAGGGAAATATGGAGGGAGAGAGGGAGGGAGGGAGGGCGGGAGAGGGAACAGGGATTGGTATGTAAAATAAAAATATATACAGTCTGAGGGAAACTGGAATTAGAAATGCTGGCTAAATGGTCAGGAACTACAGATGCAAGCATAACAAACAGAATACAAGAGATGGAAAGGAGAATCAGAGGCATAACAGATGAAATAGGAGAAATAAATTCATCAACCAAAGAAAATCACAAAGCCAACAAATCCCAAACACAAAATATCCAGGAAATATGCCATACCGTGAAAATGCCAAACCTAAGAATAATAGGCATGGAAAATCCACACACAATACCAGCACCACCAAATACAAACAAACAAGTATTAACAGTCAGTGGTCCTTAATTTCCCTCAATATTAATGGTCTTAAATCACATATAAAAAGACACAGGCTAACAGAATGAATAAGAAGACAAAACCCATCATTGTGCTGCATACAAAAAATAAACCTCAACTTGAAAGACAGATGTCACCTCAGAGTAAAAGTTTGAGATAAGATTACAGCCAGGATTTCTGCATCTTCTTAGAATCCCCCATGACAGCGCACCTTACCAGCAGGAAGTAGTTTGGGAAAAATAACGCCCAAATTCCCAAATATTGTCTGTAAATGTTTGTTTTCATTTAAATGAACTTGGTTATTAAAAAACACAAAAGATAAAAATGAGACAAAGGAAAAAATGTAAACAGAAAGTTGTTGAAAAGGCTGAAAAAGAAGGCTCCAAGTGTATTAGAGTTTTTAACTTTTTAACTAATTCTTTTAGAATTTCATAAAAAATACTTTGAAAAAAAAGATTTTCCAATCAACTGGAGCCAAGCAAAAAGCTGGTATAACTAGCCTAATATCTAATAAATTAGACTTTAAACTGAAATCAACCAAAAGAAATGAAGTCCATTTCATATTCATCACAGAAAAAAAAATCTATCAGAAAGAAGTCTCAATTCTGAACACCTATGCCAAAAATACAAAGGCACACACTTTCATAAAACAAACATTACTAGAATTCAAATCACACATAAAATCTCATATACTTATAGGGAGATACTTCAACACACGACTGTCATCACTAGATAGGATCACCAGACAGAAACTTAACAAAGAAACAAAAGAACTAACAGAAAATATGTCCCAATTGGGTTTAACAGACATCTATGGAACATTCTACCCAAACACAAAAGAATATACCTTCTTCTCAGTGTCACATGGAACCCTCTCTAAAATAGAGCACATACTAGGCAACATAGCAAACCTCAAAAGATAAAAAAAAAAAAAAAAATTGGAATAACCACTGTGTCTTATCAGACCATGCTTTAAAATTAGAATTCAACAACAACACAAACTGTAGAAAACCGACATACAAACTCATGGAAAATGAACAATGCTCAATTGCAACATTCCTGGCTCAAAGAAGAAATAAAGAAAGAAATTAAAGACCTCCTAGAATTCAGTGAGAATTTTACAAATTGTTTTCCACCAGCCTGGTCCC
This sequence comes from Phodopus roborovskii, assembly GCF_943737965.1. Classification (NCBI taxonomy): domain Eukaryota; kingdom Metazoa; phylum Chordata; class Mammalia; order Rodentia; family Cricetidae; genus Phodopus; species Phodopus roborovskii. The sequence continues at coordinate 126,760 of NW_026125861.1, read as the reverse complement.
ACAGCCACGCCAGACCCAAATAACATACACAGATGCTGTATTTGATATAAGGCTGTTGGCCTATTATTAGCATATCTCATTGGTTAGTTCTGTCTTAAATATTAACCCATTTCTTAATCTAAGTATTTCCATGTGGTCTATCTTACCTGAGAGAAGATCTGGACCCTGTTCTCTCAATTCCTACATGTTGAATCTCTCTTACCACTCCTCAAAACCTCCTTATCTCCTAGTCCCATCTATCTTGCTTTCCTATTGGCCAGCAGTACTTTATTCATTAACCAATAAGAGAAACATATTTACAAAATGACATCTCCCATCATCTTCTCTTTTCTGTCTAAATAAAAAGGAGGGTTTTAACATTAACATAGTAAAATACATAACAAAACAGTTATCAAATAAGAACTATAGTTAACAATATTTAGTCTGTTAACATTTAGCAAGATATAAAGAAAATATTTCATCATCTATCCTATCTTTGTGAGTCTAAAGTCCTATATGTAACTTATAATTAACTAAGGAAAACTATAACCATAACAATCTGTCTTCAACTCCTTCAAAGACAATAGAAGGATAATATATATACTCTAGAAATGACAGAGACAACTCCCCTGGTCAGTCACCCGAAGTTCTTCTGTAATGTTTGATCTTCAGCCTATAGGCCATAGTGTGTCTGGCACACTCCTCAGCAAAGTAGGAAAATTTAAACTGTACATCTGTATTGGCAGTTTGTTAGTCACTTTTTTCTGTGTCCTGTAGAATGTCAGGCAGACTGTCAGGCAGACTGTTCCATGAAGCAGGAACCCTGTATCAATGCCCATCTTGTATCAGCAGTCAATGCCCATCTTGTATCAGCAGTAACTTTCCTCTGGGTTCTGCATGTCCAGTTTATACAGCATGAAGTCAAACACTCCAGACAAGAGCAGTATCTTGTCAAAATGGCTAGTCTTGTCATATTGGAAGTAAACTCTATAAAGAGTTTCATTGATGTCCATCTTTCTTTCTGACACAGGTGTAGTTACCAGGAGCAGCTATGTCTCATTGTCAATAAAAACTCTAAACCATTTTAAATGTCATATTTTGTAGGTCTTTGAAAGGTTTGAAGAATGCCTATTTATCTCAAATACATCTCTGTATATCTAGAAATCCTAACTAACTTAACTATAAGCTTTGACTATTATAGGTAAATTCTAACTAAAGTTTTGACTATTACTATCTAAAATCTGTACTAAATTATATATTTTTAAATTAGCTATATAAACAAGAGGAGGAATATATATACATACATACATTATATATATATATATATATATATATATATATTTGACCTTAATTTGTATCATTAAATGAAAATGCATTTTAAAACAAAGTAGGTATTTTTATACTATAATCCCCTTTTTACCTTTAAAGAGATTGTTTGTGGTCATTAACCATATATAACTAATTCCATATAAATGAAAATAAACATTTATAATCAATATTTGGGAATTTGTGAGTTATTCTTTCCAAACTACTTCCTGCTGTTAGGGGGCACTGCTATGGGGATCCTAAGAAGTCACAGAAATCTTGGCTGTAGTGGTCTGCAACTCTGCCTTGTCCCAGAGACAATGCTTCAGGCAGTCTTGCTTGATCAAACCATGTTTGTCTGGAAGGAATCCATAGCTTTTTATTTTCTGTGGAAACTACAATAAAAACCCTTTTCCCTATAACCTGCCTTAGACTTAAATTTTGGAGTCAAAGTATTCTTAAAAATTAAATTGAATTAATCCAGAAGCATTTCTTTTAACAGTTGTTACTATTTCCTCAGCAGTCAAACAATACAAAGACAATATAATACCAGTGGTTTAATAAGGATCAGGAGAAACAGATATGCCAAATAGATGCTTACTCAGGAAGAAATAATGTACAACATAGACAGATGAACACCATCAGGTTCCTGGTCCCAAGGATGCCTCTGGATGCTCTTATGTCCCCATTCTGCAAGCAAGATAATTCCCCGGAGCCCCTTCCTCAGACCTAGTTCCCTCAGGTAATGTCTTCCCCTGTCCCCACCCCCAATGGACATGGTCGGTGCCACAGGAACGGCCAAAATGAGTATCACACTACAGAGAATAAAGACACAACATATGCAAACATATGGGACACTTTGAAAGCGGTGCTAAAGCACTATTTGTAATAGCAAGAACCTGGAAGCAACCTAGATGCCCCTCAATTGAAGAATGGTTAATGAAGATGTGGCACATCTACACAATGGAATACTACTCTGCAGAAAAAAAATAATGGTATCTTGAAATTCGCAGGCAAGTGGATGGCACTTGAAGAAACCATCCTGAATGAGGTAACCCAGTCACAAAAAGAGAAACACAGTATGTACTCACTCATATATGGATTTTAGAACTAGATCAAATGATCACCAGCCTATAATTCACATCACCAGAGGAACTAGGATACAAGTTGTATTCTAAGAGATTCATATAAAGTCCCTCACAGAACTGGGAAGGGACAAGTCCCCCAGACCTCAGGTAAAGTGGGGGAGGACAGCAAATGGAGAGAGAAGTAGGAGAAAATGAGGGGGAGGAGAGGAAGGCATGTGAGACCAGGAGGATTGAGCCTGGTTAGGAATGGAAAATAGAAAAGAGAGAGAGAGAGACAGAGACAGAGAGAGAGAACATAAAAGAGGGAGCCAATATTGGTTTGAAGATAAAGTTGAACACAAAGAAAGGCCGAGGGAACTACAAGACTGCTCCCAACTAACAATCTCAGCTTCCGTGGAAAGGCTATCATAAATGCCCTTCCCGGAGAGTGAGATCAACAACTAACTTCTCCATGGAGCCCTCAACTAATGCCTGTTGAAAATAGGAGCAAACACCCATACATAAACACTGAGTCGAACTAGAACCCAGAAGCAGATGGAGAGGACAAGACCATGCGGTAGAAGTACATAGAGACAGCTTACCTGAACAAGGAGGAGCTAAGGGCCACTAGACTGATAGCTGGGAAGCCAGCAGGGGACTGACTCGGACCCCCCTGAATATGGGTCTCAGCCAGAAGGTCTGAGCAGTCTAAGAGACCTCAGACAGTGGAGCCAGGATGTATCCCTGGTGCACAAAAGGACTTTGCAAACATATCCCCCATGGAGGGATAACTGCCTTATTCTAGAGATAGGAGAGAAGCCCTAGTCCCTACTTCACATGACCTGTCAGATCTACATGACCCCAACTGGATGGCATTCCCCTACATATGGAATTGTGGTGGGGGTTTGGGAGGGGAGGGTGTTTAGAGTGCATGTGAGAGGGCAGAGAGGGTAAAAGGGAGGGAAGGAGGGAGGGAGGGCTGGAGGGGAGGGAGGGAGGGAGGGAGAGGGAACTAGGATCGACATGTAAAATAATAAATTAAAAAAAAAAAAAAAAAAAAAACGCTTTGACTCCAAAATTTAAGTTGAAGAACAAGTTACTGGGGAAAAGGATTTCTATTTTTGTTTCCACAGAAAATGAAAAGATGTGGCTTCCTTCCAGACTAATGTGGTTTGATCACGCCAGACCGCCTGAAACAGAGTACAAGCTGATCCTACATTCAAAACAGCTGGACAAAACAGCCCTACAGACTACAGCCAGGATATCTGAATTTTCTTCGAATCCCCCAAGACAGCGCCCCTTTTCAGCAGGAAGTAGTTTGGAAAGAACGATGCCCAAATTCCCAAATATTGTGTATAAATGTTTGTTTTCATTTAATTGGACTTTATTATATAAAATTAAATAAAAAAAATATTAAAAAATACAAAAAAAAGAAAAAAAAGAAAGCAGTGCTAACAGGAAAGTTCATTGCTCCAAGTGCCCACATAAAGAAACTGGAGAATAGTCACACTAGAGAATTAACACAACTGAAAGCTCTAGAACAAGATGAAGAAAACTCACCCCAGAGAAGTAGACACCATAAAACAATCAAATTGAGAGCTGAAATCAATAAAGGAGAAACAAAGAAACAATACAAAGAATCAATGTAACTAAGAGTTGGTTCTTTGAGAAAATCAAAGACATAGACAAATCTTCATCCAAACTAAACAAAAAGCAGAGAGAAAACATGCAAATTAACAAAATCAGAAATTAAAGGGGTATATAACAATAGATACTGAGAAAATACAGAGAACCTTCAGGTCATACTTTGTAAACCTGTACTCCATAAAATTCAACAAATTTAATGGAAATGCACAATTTTCTGGTTAGATAACACCAAAATTAAATCAAGAACAGATTAGTGATTTAAACACCTGTAAACCCCAATGAAATAAATAGAAGCAGTCATGAAGTCTCCCAACCAAAAACTCATAGGGCCAGATGGTTTCAGTGTAGAATTTTACCAGAAATTCAAAGAACAGATAATACCAATACTCCTCAAAGTATTCCACACAATAGAAGCAGAAGGTTCATTGCCAAACTCTTTCTACAGGGCTTTGTGTGGCTTTTGTACCACAAAGACACAACTAAGAAAGAGAACTACATACCAATGTCCCTCATGAAAAAATAAAAAAAAACCTCAATAAAATACTGGCAAATCAAATCCAAAAACACATCAGAGAAATCATCCACCATGATCAAGTAGGCTTCATCCCACGGAGGCAGGGCAATGGTTCAGCACACAAAAATCTGTCAATGTAATCCACCATATAAACAACCAGAAAAAGGAAAACCACATGATCATCTCACTAGATGCTGAAAAAGCCTTTGACAAAATCTAACTCCCCTTCTTGATAAAGGTCTTGAAGAGATCAGGGATAACAGGCACATGCCTAAACATAATAAAATAATTACACAATAAACCAAGAGCCAACATCAAAATAAATTGAGAGAGACTCAATGTGATTCTGCTGAAATCGGAAACAAGACAAGTCTCTCTACTCTCTCCATATCTCTTCAATTGCTTGAAGTTATAGCTATAAGGGAAAATAAAGGAGATCAAGGGAATACAAATTGAAAAGGAAAAAGTCAAGCTTTCACTATTAGCAGATGATATGATAGTTTATATAAGCAATCCAAAAAACTCTACCAGGGAACTCCTACAGCTGGTAAACACCATCAGCAAAGTGGCAAGATATAAGATTGACTCCAAAAAAAAAAAAAATCAGTATCCCTACTGAATACAGACGATAAAGGGGCTGAGAAAGAAATCAGAGAAACACAACCCTTTACAATAGCCACAAACAACATATAATATCTTGGGATAATGCTATCCAAACAAGTGTAAGACATGTATAGCAAGAACTTTGCGTCTTTAAAGGAAGAAAGTAAAGAAGATACCAGAAAATGGAAAGCTCTCCCATGCTCTTGGATAGGTAGGGAATGGCCTCACCCTCCCTGGGGAGTAGAAGAGAGATGAAATAGGGGTTGGTGGGGGCCAAGTTTTGAGTGAAGGGAGAAGGAACTGTGATTGACATGTAAAACAAGATTGTGTCTAGTTTAAATAAAAAAAAAATATTTAAAAAGTAAGAGAGATAGCTTGTGATATGTCTGAGCCACTGGGCAAATAATTATATTTAGTATTAGGCCTATACAATAACAGCAGTTATTCATCAAAACAATGCAACAAATAGTAAATAAAACCAGACATCTTTTCACTTTAAGAGTGTATTTTCTAATCTTTATTATTATTATTATGGTCTAATTGCATGCAAACTCAATGTTAATTTTGCATGACAAAGATTATTTTTTTCTGAACTGGAAATCATAAGCAATTTTAGAAACAGATGAAGGATATAGTTGTGGCTCTATTGAATGTAGAAAGGAGTCATGCTTTTATCTAATTCTGTGCATCAGCTAATAGCCCTTGTTTTTCTTCTTCACTATTGCCCAGCTAGCATGCTAAATGGAGTTGGGTGGGTAGTGGCTTCTCTTTAAAACAGCAATGAATGAAAAGATGATACTGTATGAAAGGGGCCCTAGAAAATATGTCACACTTAGGGATTTGGTGAATGTAGAAGTTAATAATTCAGACAATGTACTAGTAATATCTATTTTCCATTTCCATTTCTTAAATTGACTGGTTATGTAAGAAGTTCTCTAGCTTTTCTGTGACATCCTTTCATCATCTATAATATAATGCTGCTAAACATACCTACATCACAAAATTAATGTGGTGGTTGGATTTAAGATACAGAAACACCTAGACCAGTACCTGTCACATAATAAATACTCAATAAAAAAGTTTTCTATTAGCAATGATGACCGGTATATTGTCAAATATTTAGGTCAATACGAATCTACTATGTACCATCATTTACCCATGTGCATAGAATATACTCTGTAGTTCCTGGACCTTGCCATGTTTATCTTTTATGCTCAGTGACTAAGAGAAGGTTCTTATGCTTGTTGGTTTTCATCAAAACCTAGATATATCTTACTAGAAAGAATCTTACTTGAGAAAATGTCTCCATAAAACTGTCATGTAGGCACATCTGTGGAGTATTATCTTAAGGATTGGTGTGGGAGGTCCCAGATCACTGTGGGTGATGTGGCTGGTGGTCCTGGAAGATATAAGAACACAAGCTGAGAAAACCACGAGGAGCAAGCCAGTAAGCAGTACTTCTCCAAGGCCTCTGCTTCAGTTCCTGCCCTGCTTCTTCTCTCTTCCTCCCTGAGTTGCTTGTGGTCATGGTATCTTTTCCAGAAATACAGATCAAGCCAAGGCAGTTTCCAAGCAATAAGGATTGTCTGCTGTATGAATAGATAGATGTAAGGATGAATAGAAGCTTATTCAACACTCTGAGCAGATTCTTGCACCCTTACGAATAAACACCTTGACATAGCTATTGCTTCTAATGCAGTAGTCCCCCGAGACTCTGAATTAAATCTTATGCTTGTAATATTGTTGTTCCTTGACAGTTCCCTTAGCATAGTCTTATACTTGAAGTCTGTCTACACAGCCCCTTTAATTGTTTGATTCATTAGAATTGACATTGTCTGCCAATTTCTGTCATTTCTCAAGAACATAATGTTTCATAGCACCCTTATGAATTCACAGATAACAGAGTGAAGACAAATTATAGATTACTCAAGATCCTATGGTACCAGCTCTTAGGTCTCTATTAACATTAGAATGCAGAACTTATGTAGAGCAGGTATTATGCAAAACACTCAAGGGCATATACTTTGAGTCATATCATAGACCATATTATTACTCAGCTATCTATTTGTTCTTAGATCTTGGATATTTTAACTCTACTCTTGTTTGCTGATTAGTAAAATGCTAACAATTATAGTAATTGAGTTTTAACTATACAAGATAGTGTTTAACATGTCTCCACATAGAAAATGTACCCAATAAATGGTAGCTGCTGTGTATTTAACTAGCTCATTATACTGGACATCTATTGTATACTAGACATTACTCTAGGTATTTAGTGACTCAGTTATTAATAAGACACTTTCATTTCCCTCTAGAAGTCTACAGCCAGGCATGTGTAATATACAATAAAACACAGTATTTTGTGACTACATGAGAAACAATAAAGAGAAATTCATACAGAAAGTAAAACTGAATTATATATCAGGTGGGTAACATATGGTACACAAAGAAGAGAGTCAGTACAATATTCACTGTTAATATAAATGACAATTTTCACTCTTAAACAAAAGCAAAATGTATCAAGTTAGCTTTGCATTTTGTTATGTTTAGTTAACATTCATAATATCTGCCTAGTTAAGCACTGTGCTACAATATCAGCATCTTGCCACCTGAAATGAAAATTTCAATATCAGGGAATTTGGACATGGAGGTGCTTAGATCCTGTCTGTTACAGATTGTGAATGAGGAATACCCAGGAGAGTCACCCAGCCTTGGCTTTAGGCTATGCAACAGGAAAGAAAAGTATCCTACAGGGTTGAGTGCAGAGAAGAGAACTGATAAAAAATAGCTAGAAACATGGCCCAGTCAGAGTTCTATGTAGTGTTAGCTTTAATGTATTCCTTTTATGATTGAGGGTGATGCCTTCCAGGAGGAATCAACAAAATCTGCCAAGTTATTTGGAATAGGGACTAGGCACTCTCCACTGCCTCTAGAACAAGGGAGTATCCCTCCATGGGGAATGTACTCCCAAAGTCATTTGATGGACCAGAGATACATCATAGTTCCACTGTCAGAGGTTCCTTGGACTGCCCAGGCCTTCTAACTGAGACCCATGTTCAGGGGATCTGAGTCAGTATAATGCTGGTTTCCCAATTATCAGTATGGGGATCCATTAGCTCCCACTTGTTCAGGTCAGCTATCTCGGTGGGTTTCTGTAGCCTGGTTTTGACCCCCTTTCCTATCACTCCTTCCTCTCTGCAACTGGATTCCAGGAGTTCAGGTCAGTGTTTAGCTGTGGGTGTCTGCTTCTATTTCCATCGGCTACTGGATGAGGGCTCTATGATGGCATATAAGTCACTAATCAATCTCATTATCAGGGAAGGGCATATAAGGTAGCCTTTCAACTGGTGCTCAGATTGTTAGTTGGGGTCACACTTGTAGGTCTCTGCAAATTTCTCTAGAGTCAGTTTTCTCTTCAAACCTATAATGGCTCCTTCTATTATGATATCATTTTTCCATCTTGTTTATTCATCCCCCAAGTCAATGTTCCTGGTCCTACATGCTCTCCTCTCCTTCCCTCCTCTTTCTCCCAATTCCCTGTCCACTCACTGGCCCCTACTACTAACAAGCTCAGGAGCTCTTGTTCCTTTACCCTTCTGTGAGGGACCTGGTATGAATCTCTTAGGTTCCTCCTTCCAATCCCAGAAGCAAATAGGTCAAGCTAGACTTCAAACCAAAATCAATCAAAAGAGATGAAGAAGGTAATTTCATATTAGTCACTGGAGATATCCATCAGTACAAAGTTTCAATTCTGAACATCTATGCCCCAAATACAAAGGAACCTACATTCGTAAAAGAAATGCTACTAAAACTCAAAGCTCACATAAAACCTCACATACTCATAGGGGGAGACTTCAACACCCCACTCTCACCACTAGACAGGACCTCTAGACTGAAACTTAACAAAGAAACAAAAGAATTAACTGAAGTTATGTCTCAATTGAGTTTCACAGACATCTATAGAATATTCCATCCAAACACAAAAGAATATACCTTCTTATCAGCTCCACATGGAACCTTCTCTAAAATCGACCACACACTAGGCAACATAATAAACCTTGACAGATACAAAAAAAAAAAAAAAAAAAAAGGAATAGCCCCCTATAACTTATTAGACCACCATGCTTTAATGTTGGAATTCAACAACAACATATATTGCAGAAACCCTACAAACTCATGGAAACTGAACAATATGCAATTGCACCATTCTTAGATCAAGGAAGAAATAAAGAAATTAAAGATTTCTGATAATTCAAAGAGAATGAAGATACAGCATACCCGAACTTATGGGACACTTTGAAAGCAGAGCTAAGAGGAAAGTTCATTGCACTAAGTGCCCATATGAAGAAAACAGAGGATAGTCACATAAGAGAATTAACAGCACAACTGAAAGCCCTAAAACAAAAAAGAAGAAACTCACCCAGGAGGAGTAGATACCAGGAAATAAACAACTTGAGGGCTGAAATAAATAAAGTAAAAACTAGGAAAACAATACAAAAATCAATATAACAAAGAGTTGGTTCTTTGAGAAAACCAACAAGATAGACACACCATTATCTATTCTAACCAAAAAGCAGAGAGAGAACATGCAAATCAGCAAAATCAGAAATGAAAAGGGGGACAGAACAGACACCGAGGAAATCCAGAGATTTTGAAAACATTTACTCCACAAAATTCACAAATTCAAAGGAAAAGGACAAATTTCTGGATAGGTATCATTTACCAAAATGAAATCAAGAACCAATAAGCAATTTAAATAGACCAATTAGCCCAAATAGACCTATAATCCCTAATGAAATAGAAGCAGTCATCAAGAGCCTTCCAACAAAAAATGTTCAGATCCAGATGAGTCCAGTGCAGAATTCTACCATACATTCAAAGAAGAGCTAATACCAATATTCCTCAAATTATTCCACGCAATAGAAGCAGAAGGTTCATTACCAAACTCTTTTGACGAGGCCATAATCACCGTAGTACCCAAGCCACACAAAGACACAACTAAGAAAGAGAACTACAGACCAATATCCCCCCATGAACAATGATGCAAAAATACTAAATAAAATACTGGCAAATTGAATCCAAGAACACATCAGAGAAATAATCCACCATGACCAAGTAGACTTCATCCCAGAACTGCAGGGATGGTTCAACATACAAAAAAAAATATCTATCAATATGATCCAACATATAAATAAACTGAAAAAGAAAAATCATATGGCCATCTCACTAGATGATGAAGAAGCCTTTGACAAAATCCAACACCCTTTCATGATAAAATTTGGAGAGGTCAGAGATCACAGGAACATACATAACATAATAAAAGCAATATACAGTAAACCAACAGCCAACATCAAACTAAGTAGAGAGAAGCTTTAGGAGATTCCTCTAAAATGAGGAATAAGACAAGGCTGTAAACTCTCTCGATACCTCTTCAATATTGCCCTATCTAGGGCAATAAGACAACAAACGGAGATCAAGGGGAGAAAAATTGGAAAGTAGGAAGCCCAACTGTCATTATTTGCACACGATATGATAGTTTATATAAATGACCCAAAAAACTCTACCACGGAACTCCTACAGCTGATAAACACTTTCAGCAAAGTGGCAGGATACTAGATTAATTAAAAAAAAAAATCAGTCACCATACTGAGTACAGACAATAAAGTGACTGAGAAAGAAATCAGAGAAACATCACCCTTTACAATAGCCACAAACACCATAAATATCATGGGGTAACACTTAACAAACAACTGAAAGACGAATAAAGCCAGAACTTTGTGTCTTCAAAGAAAGAAATTAAAGAAGATACCAGAAAATGGAAAGATTTCCCATGAACTTGAACAGGTAGGATCAACAAAGTAAAGACGGAAATCTTGCCAAAAGCAATCTATAGTTTCAATGTAATCCACATCAAAATCCCAGCACAATTCTTCACTGACCTTCAAAGAATAATACTCAACTTCATATGAAAAAAAAAACACCCAGGATAGACAAAACAACCCTGTCCAATAAAGGAACTTCAGGAGGCATCACCATCCCTGATTTCAAGCTCTAGTATGGAGCTATAGTCCTGAAAACAGCTTGGTATTGGCACAAAAATAGACAGGTAGAGCAATGGAATTGAATAAAAAATCCTGATATTAACCCACACACCTATGAACACCTGATTTTTGACAAAACAGCTAAAATTATACAATGGAAGAAGGAAACCATCTTCAACAAATGGTGCTGGCACAACTGGATGATGGTGTGTAGAAGACTTCAGATAGACCCATGTACAAAACTTAAGTCCAAATGGATGAAAGATCTCAACATAAATCCAGCAACACTGAACCTCTTAGAAGGCAAAATGAGAGGTACCCTTGAACTAATAGGTACAGGAGACTGCTTCATGAATATAACACCTGTAGCACAGACACTGAGATCAATAGTTACTAAATTGGGCCTCCTGAAACTGAGAAAGCTTCTGTAAGGCAAAGGACACAGTTGACAAGACCAAACAGCAGCCCATATAGTAGGAAAAGAACTTCACCAACCCCACATCTGACAGAGGGCTGATCACCCAATTATACTAAGAACTCAAAAAACTAGTCAACAAAACACCAAATAACTCTATTAAAAATTGGGGTACATAACTGAATAGAGAATTCTCTATAGAGGAGATCAAAAAGGCTGAAAGACACTTAAGTAAGTTCTCAACATCCTTAGCTATCAGGGAAATGCAAATCAAAACAACTCTGTGATACCATCTTAATCCTGTCACAATGGCTAAAATTAGAAACACCAATGACAGCTTATGCTGAAGAGAAGTTGGAGAATGGGGAATACTCCTCCACTGCTGGTGGGAGTGCAAATTTGTACAGCCATTTTGGAGATCAGTATGCCGGTTCCTCAGGAAAATTGGAATCAGTCTACCTCAAAATCCAGTAATTTCACTCTTAGGCATATGCACCAATGATCCACATCCATGCAATAAAGACATCTGTTCAACTATGTTCACAGCACCATTATTTATAATAGCAACATCTTTGAAGCAAACTAGATGTCCCTCAACTGAAGAATGGATAAATAAGTTGTAGTACATTTACACAATGGAGTACTGCTCTGTGGGGGAAAAAAATGGAATCTTGAAATTCACAGGCAAATGGATGGAACTAGAAGAAACCATCGTGATTGAGGTAACCCAGTCACAAAAAGAGGAACATGGTATGTGCTCACTCATATATGCATTTTAGACATAGAGCAAAGGATCACCAGCCTACAATCTACCCTGCCAGAGAAGCTAGGAAACAAAGGAGGAATCTAAGAGATTCATACAAGGTCCCTCACAGAAGGGGAAAGGGACAAGATCTCCTGAGCACTTTTGGGGAGGTAACCACTCAGGACAAGTGGTCCTGAGTAGCATAAGAAAACAGGTTAAGTAATTCATGGGGAGCAAGCCAGTAAAAAGCACTCTGCTCCTGGTTCCTCCTCTGACTTCCCTATATAAAGACTATAAACCGTGCACTTAAATGAACATAAAATTAAACATGGTATTTAAATAGGAAGAAAGGAACTTGCAATCAAAATATATACAACTAATATTCAAATACAGTGACACTGTGTGACACAGCATTCATAAAAACAATATTTTCAAACAGTGTCAATGAACTATTAAAAAACTTAAATTAATTCCATTTACAGTGTAAAAATACTTAAAAATAATTTTCTATTTATTGTTCTATATTTATGTGCTGGAATACTGAATATTATAAGATTGAATGTACTCCTAATGAAAATTGATAACTGATATTTTTCAAGACAATAAAAAAAATCATAAAATTGCAAAAATATCAAATGGATTAAATGACTAAATATAAAATAAAATATGAAATCTCATACTGTAAATACCACATGACCTTAATTTGAGGCAAAAGTTTTATATAAAATCTCAAAAGCATAAGTAACAAAAGTAGGCATAGATAAATCAGAGTGCAAAAAATGAAATAAATCTTCAACACAACATATTAGACAACCAATAAAATGAGATGACATCCTATAGAGTGGTAGAGGATATTTTTAACCTCTGCATCATCTGGTGTCGTGTTAGTATATAAGATTTAAAACATAGGTGAATCAATGGTTTAAAATTGTCCAGTAAGGACACAAGAAAAATGAAAACATAATGAGATTGTCTTTCACTTGTAGTAAGTGTTGGAGTGTACATTCAGAAAATAGAACATTTATACCTTGTGGATGAGAATATTAGTTAGAATAGTCATCACAGAAAATTCTCATCTTGGTGCCTAAAAAGGCAAAACTTAGATTTACCACATGGTCCATCTATAACACTTTTGAGCAAATAAATCCAGTAATATATATCAAATTGCTATACATATATTTGCAAACTCATAATTGTTGCATCATTATTCATAATATCCAAATTCAGGAATCAGCTTATCAATAATGAGTGGGGAAAGAAATTGGATAGTTTTAAAATGCATTATCTTTCAACCATAAAGAAGAGTTTTCACTCACCAACAAAGATGAATTGAGAGGATATTATAGCAGATTAAATAAGCTGGAAACTGTAATATAAATACTGCATATTTCCACACATTTTTACAATTTAAACAACTGAATTCATGGAATCAGACAGTAGTATAGCAATTAATAGGAACTGGGTTTGAAAGGAATCATAAAATACTGGTCAATAGTTCATTTCATTTAGAAAAGTAAATAATATAACATAAGATGTTACTATTGTTATTATGACACACTTTTTAATATTGGTCAGATAATAAATAAAAAAGTTTCATAATTTTTGAGGTGATATATGTGATCAATAATTTCATTAAACATTATATGTACATATATAATCTATAAATCCTTATATCATATTTCATAACATAACTATGTACAATTACATTTTACAGAATGCTACATTGTTGAGCCTCATGTAAAAGCAGAAATTAGTAGGTAATAGTTGGAGTAAAGATAGTCTATAAAAATGACAGCAAAAAGTTTCAACACTAAAACAACACATATCCTGGATTCCTGATTTTGATTTTTGGTTAACTGTGGATAATGGTAGTTTTATATTTGCTAATAGCATGACTTTATGTGTGTGGAATTATCCAGTCAATTTAAAGGAATCTTGTGTGCTGAAATCCTTTTATGTTGTTATTATAAGTTAGTTTGAAAGTTGAGTCTTGGTAGAAGCCAAAAATCAGGAATTAGAGGAAACAAGGATTCAAATCAATAAGACAAAAGAAAATAAAAATACTGAGAATGACCCAGCCAATAACACCAAAATGTGCCTTTATCATTTCATTCTCTTTTAATAAAACCATGTATTTACATACCTTTATGAAGCAAACATTTGAACAGAGTGATAACAAAACAGAATATGACTCAGTAAGACAGAAAAGAAGACTGACATACTCTTCTATCAGTGTGAATCAGAAGGGACTTTTATGTCTAACCTTTATTTAACTATGCATTAAACATATTGATTAGGAACATTCAAATTAATTTAGATTTCTTTCTAATGTTGCTATTTTCTTCTGCATACTTAATTGAAAAATTTCATGTCAAGCATAAATATTGATGCTTTCAATAATAACATTATGTGTTTTGATCTGTTCTCTTTATATAGCCTGCTGGGTTATTAAAGCAGTTAAATTTTGAAAATATTTATGAGTAAAAAATTATAAATCCACAGAATTACCTCAGTACCTGACTATACAAATGAATACTACTATCAGTCAGCAAAAATAGTAAAATCATAGTACTATACTCATATATTGTCTCTGAAATTCAACAAAGAAAGCTCAATCTAATACTTATCTTTTTACATTAGTAAAAAGTACTTATTTTAAAGGTAAAAAAGTGAGATAAAAAGCATACAGTAGTGGAAAAATAGGGGCTCTGTGATTTTCTTGTGTGTCATTATGATTCTGGCTCTTGATCAAAAGCCTCAACAAAAATCCAGCCACACTGAACCACATAGAAGAGAAAGTGGCATGTACCCTAGAACAAACTAATATAGGAGACCACTTCCTGAACATAGCACAGAAACTGAGATCAACAGTTAATAAGTGGGACCTCCTGAAAGGGAGAAGATGCTGCAAGGGAAAGGACATACTCAACAAGACAACAAGGCAGCCCACAGAATGGGAAAAGATCTTCACCAACCCCACATCTGACAGAGGGCTGATCTACAAAATATACAAAGAACTCAAGAATCTAGATACCAAAATACCAAATAATCCAATTCAAAAGTTGGGTAAAAAACTGAATAGAGAATTTTCAATAGAGGAAATCAAAAAGGCTGAAAGACACTTAAGAAATTGCTCAAAATCCTTAGCCATCATGGAAATGCAAATCAAAACAACTCTGAGATACCATCTAACTCCTGCCAGAATGGCTAAAATCAAAAACACCAAGAACAGTTTATGCTGGAGGGGAAGCAGAGAAAGGAGAATATTCCTCCACTGCTGGTAGGAGGGCAAACTTGTACAGCAACTTTGGAAATCAGTATGGCGGTTCCTCAGGAAAATGGGACTCACTCTACCACAAAATTCAGCAATTCTACTCTTAGGGATATACCAAAAATAATATGCACATTCATACAACGACATCTGTTCAACTATGTTCATAGCAGCATTATTTGTAATAGCCAGAGCCAGGAAGTAACCTAGATGTTCCTCAACTGAAGAATAGATAGAGAAAATGTGGTACATTTGCACAATGGAGTACTACTCAGTGGAAAAAAAAAAACAATGGAATCATGAAATTCACAGGCAAATGGATGGAACTAGAAGAAATCATCCTGAATGAGGCAACTCAGTCACAATGGATTTTAGACATTGAGCAAAAGATAATCAGTATATAATCCACACCACAAGAGAAGCTAGGAAACAAGGAGGACCCTAATCCTAATAGAAACATACATCTTCCCCCAGAGAAAGGGAAAAGGACAAGATCTTCTGAGCAAATTGGGAGAGGGTATCAGGAGAAAGACAAGGGAAGAAAAAGAGAGGAGAGAAGGATACGATGGAACAGGAAGAGTGAGTCATGGGAAGAATACAGGACAGCAAGAAAAGAGATACCATAAGAGAGGGAGTCCTCTTTTTGTTACTGGGTTACCTCACTCAGGATGGTTTAGTTCCATCCATTTGTCTGTAAAATTCAAGATTCCACTCCCCCTGCCCCCGCTGAGTAGTATTCCATTGTGTAAGTGTGCCAAATCTCCTTTATCCAGTCTTCAGTTAAGGGGCATTAAGGTTGCTTCCAGCTTCTTGCTATTACAAATAATACTGCTATGAACATAGATGAACAGATGTCTTTGTTGCATAGATGTGGATCTTTTGGGTATATGACTAAGAGTGAAATTGCTTGGTCCTCTGGAAGACTGATTCCCATTTTCCTGAGGAACCACCACACTGATCTTGAAAATGGATGTATGAGCTTACACTTCCACCAGCAGTGGAGGAGTGTTCCCCTTTCTCCACATTCTCCCCATCATAAGCTGTCATTGGTGTTTCTAATTTTAGCCATCCTGACAGGAGTAAGATCTACTCACTCATATATGAAATTTAGACATAGAGCAAAGGATCACCAGTCTATAATACACATTGCCAGAGAAACTAGGATAAAAGGAGATAAAAGGAGGAACCTAAGAGATTCATACCAGGTCTCTCACAGAAGGGGAAAGGAACAAGAGGTCCTGAGCATATTGGGAGTGGGAGGCCCGTGAGTGAAGAAGGAGTTGAGAGAAAGAGGAGGGGAGGAGAGGAGAACATGTGGGACCAGGAACATTGAGTTGGGGGATGAATATACAAAAAGAAAAAAAAGAGATACATAATAGAGGGAGCCATTATAGATTTGAAGAGAAAACTGACTCTAAAGAAATGCAGAGACCTACAAGTGTGACCCCAAATAACAATCTGAGCAACAGTGGAAAGGCTACCTTAAATGTCCTTCCCTGATAATGAGATTGATAAGTAACTTATATGCTATCATAGAGCCCTCATCTAGTAGCTGTTGGAAACAGAAGCAGACACCCACAGCTAAACACTGACCTGAACTCCTGGAATCCAGTTGCAGAGAGGGAGGAGTGATAAGAAAAGGGGTCAAGACCAGGCTACAGAAACCTTCAGAGACAGCTGACATGAACAAGGGAGAGCTCATGGACCACCCAGAAAGCGTGCTGCCGGCTTGGAGATGTGGTCACTGCCATTGCCATCTCTCATACACATCAATAAATTGTTAGCAGAGTTTTTTAAAAGCCCTGTGCTTTTTTGTGGCTTATGTTGAGTCAGGAATTCTCGCTTAAAGGAGCCGCGCAAATATCTGCTTGTCTCTTGCAAAGCAGATTCCAACCGAGAAAAATGCTGCTACCAAGAAACCTTGTTTGTCTGTGTTTTTTTGTTTCTAACACCGAGTTTTTAAGCTTTTTTTTTTTTTTTAACTTAAGTGTAAATTCTTATTAGCCACGTGGGCGCCATTTGTAAGGCGTACAGGTTTTTTTGCCTGCCGCCGCCCGGTCTTGTCCGGCCGCCACGCCACCAGCCCCAAATAACACACAGAGACTCTGTATTTGATATTATCCTGTTGGCCAGTTACTAGTTTCTTATTGGCTAGCTCTATCTTAATTATTAACCCATTTCTGCTGATCTATGTATTTCTCTTACCGGGGAGCCGGCTGGCGTCCAGCTCTCTCCAGACTCTCCATCTTGACTCCTCCTTACTACTTCCTATTTCCTTCTTGTCTCCTAGTCCCTCCTATCTTCCTTTCCTATTGGCCAACAGTGCTTTATTATTAACCAGTATGAGAAACATATATACAGAATGACATCTCCCATCACAAGGCAGATCTTATGGACCCCAGACTGATAGCCGGGAAACCAGTATTGGATCAAACTAGACCCGTGAACATTGGTGTCAGTTAGGAGGCCTGGGCGATCTATGGGGCCTCTAGAGGTCCATTCCACAAAGAGAGATACTCCATCAGCCTAGACACATAGGGGAAGGCCTATGTGTCCCTGCCCAAATGATATGACAGACTTTGAAGATCCTCCATGGAAGCCCTCACACTCCCTGAGGAGCAGAAAGGGGATGGGATATGAAGTTGCTTGAGGGGAGGGAGTGGGAACTAGTAATGACATGTAAAAAGGCTTGTTTTTAATTAAAATAGATAAATAAAAAGATTCCAGCTCTGCCACTTAGCAGCTAAGAAAAATTACATGATATCACAAGGAAAATCAAGATAACAGTTACAACTACCTAGTAATATTGAAGTTTGCATCTAATGTATATTAAAATGCTTAATAGAGTACATTATACAATCTCATTGTTGCTTATTTGAAGGCTCAGTCTTAAGAATGTATATCTAGTCTTCAAGATATGTTCCTTTTTGTCTTTTTCCAATATTTATGTATTGGTATTCCTGACATGGTATGAAAAGCTGGATATCTCCCTAACTCCACAAATAAATTTAAGTGCATGGTATAGAGAGGTGGGAACCCTATGTCCTTTGTGCCTCTCTAAACAATTATGAATTGTGCTTGGTCTATCCTGTGCTTGAGTATGATATAGAGGAAGTTGCTCTCAACACTCCTAATGCTACGATCCTTTGCTGTTGTTCTTTATGTTGTGGTGACCCCTATCAATAAAATTATTTGTGTTGCCACTTCATGACTGCAATTTTGCTGCTGTTATGGTTTATAATGTAAATACCTATGATTTTTGATGGTCTTAGATGATTGCTTGAGGGTGTCTACAGAAAGTGCTATTGCAGCTATCATCCAGCATCATGCTTTGTTTCTTGCTTTTGACTAACTCCATATTCATATTATCCGATTTCTGTATTTACCACCAAAATTTTGTTCTCTTTATAAAACTATTTTGAAATTTAGCAACACAGCTTGCCAATTAATCTTCTGTCGATCTTTTATTTACTAGATATTTACAAAATAAATTCCATTTATTATTGATGCCTTTGTCAAATTTTGAAAGAGAAAAAGGCTTATAAAATATTTGTATTAATATTAATGTATTCTATCATAGTGGATGAAACAGGTGGACCAGCTATTGTGCTGCTGAAAACTGTTACTGTCAAGAAATACATATTTGTAAGAAGTGGAGAGATGGTTCCATGGTTAAGAGAATTTGCTGTTTTTCCATAGGAACCAGGTTTGACTGTCAGCATCCACATGGTGACTCACAATTATCTGTAATTCTAGTGTCAGAGCACCTGATGCCCACTTCTAATATCTTTGAGCACTAGGCAAGCATGTGCTGCACAGACATACATGTAGGCAAAGGACCCATACAAATATTTTTGAAAAATAAATGTGTCTAATAAACTTGTGTTGGTCATCTTCTTTGACTCCCAAAAATCTTCTGTGTTATTAGTAAATAATTGTATTTTCCTGTTCACTGTCTTAATAAAATTCATACCAGGATATTTATGGTCTTGTTCTTAGATTTGATTTTTTAAATCTTAAAATATAATTAGGAGATAACCATATCTGTTTTCATTTGTTTTGTATTTATTTAGGCAAAAATAATCACAGATATCAAAACTTGTATCTTTTATAAGTCAGTGGGAAGCAATGGTGTATTTAACTAAGAGAAGTCAGTGGAGTTAGATTATTTATAAGCACACCCTGCTTCCTGTGCATCTTCTCCCCAGTTCCTGTGTGTGGAGAAAATTTCATTGCCAGTTTCCTGCTCCACCCACCATGTTCTCTTTCCTACCGGAGACTATCTTTCTAGAACCATAAACAAAACTAAACTCTTTTAAATTTGCTTTGGGTCATGATAGTTTATGGCAGCAATAATAAAATAACTGACTCAAATATTAGTATTGAGAATGGGGTTATTGCTGTGATAAATGTGAACATAATATTTTGTTTGTTTTGTTTGTTTGCTTGCTTGCTTTCTTGTATGCTTTTTTGTTTTTTTTAAGAATGTGAGTCTTTGTTCCAAAGTGGTTGAATGCTATAAGCATATACTAATGGAAGCCTAGAAAACAGTAGTGCTTAAAATAAAGCAGACAGTAGAACTTTCCAAGGGGAACAATGGTTTTATTAATAACTGTGCTAGAGGCCATTCCTGTAATGTTTGGGCAAATAATTTTATTTCATTCTGCCCATATGCTGAGAACTTGCCTGAGGCTGAATTAAAAACTAATGATGCATTTATTTGGTAGAGGAAATTTTAAGACAGAATAAACTCAAGTAAGTGAAATGATCATATATATACATACATATATATACATATGTGTGTGTGTGTGTGTGTATTAGAAGTCTAAAGTTTAAAATATACTGTCTGGAGATATAAAGAGCACTAGGAAGCTTAATGCTGCAACCAAGTTATATACTTTAAAGGAGGCTACAATTGTTAAGGAGATGAATGACATCAAAGAAAAAACTTTGACTCTATAATGGAAAGAAAATAATGCTCCTTTAGGGCAAGATACCACTCAGCTAAATCTGCAGTTTTTTAAAGGAAATATCCTAAAGGGTTTCCTGTCCCTTAAAATGATCTTTTTAAAAAAAGGTTGCTGCTAATGTGATCCAAGGAAGTCAGGGTCATCTCAGCATGGCAGCTAAACTTGACAGAGTCATCTACATGGCAATACCCTTGAAAGTATGACAGATACAAGATTGGAGCAGTTTTAGGTTCTTCTGCTGTAGTTTAGGAAATATGCTAAGGCCAGATAAGGCATTGTAGGGTCAGAATCTTAGGAAAGAGGATTTGAAAGGTCATTGTATAAAGCACTGACGGCGAAGCCTGTGTTTTGATAGAGACCCCAACATGCTGGAGATAACAGAGCCATGAGATGTTTGCCACGGAGAGATGTATACAGGCAGGGGAACCAGCACAAGAGAAACATGTATCTTTCAGGCAGCAAAACTGGAAATAACGAGTGATCTAAGCCTGGGGATACCAGTCATGGAACTATATCATTTACTGTTTGTCATTCTAGGTTTCAGTCTTCATTTGGTTCAGTATTTCCTTAGTGTAACTACATTCTTCCCTTTTTGACTGGTAATGTATATTCTAAGCCATCCTATGCTGAAAGTGTGTATATAAATTGCATTTTATTTTTATGAGGAGTTAAAATTAAGAGAGTCTCAGAGAAGACTTTGCTATTTTGAACACTGTTGAGAGTTCTAAAGACTATGGAAATGTTTGAAATTGAACTGAGTACATTCTATGTCATGAAGTGGTAGTGAATATATGAGAATTATGGGGCTGAATGTTGATGCCCTTAATGAGAAAGGTCCTTCATAAGATCATCATTTGAATACTTGTTCCAAAGTTAGTGGTATTGTTTGAAGTATTGTTTAGGAGGTGGAGGCAGTATATAAACGAGGATACGAGGATGGGCTTTTGTGGCTTATAGCCTTACTCCATTTCCTAAAGTCTCATTTTCTCTTACTAACATGTAAATATAATGTAATCTTCCCCAGTCCCTGCTCCTGCTTCTATGCTATACAGTCTCTGAAATAAGGACTCTAGCCCTCTGAAAATACAAAACAAAATAAATTCTTTTAAGTTACTTTTTGCATGGTATTCTATTACAGCAATAGAAAAGTAAATAATAAGACATCCTTTCCAAAGGCACACCTTTTTTCAATTAGGCTAATATTCATCCATCTAATTTCTCTCTCCCATTGTCTGTTTACTACATGACCTATCCAATTTCAAAAAGGCTTCAAATGCAAGTATCATTTCCTTTTCATGGAAAGCAAATAATGTGGAAAAGACTCAGTGACATAGTTACACCTGGGAAACTAATCTATAGAGTCAGAGAATGAAACCTAAATGCTTGGCTACATCAAAAAGATGATTTATCAGCACATTTTCATGATCATTAAATTCGCCTTTCAAAAATGACTTTGAACCTATTGTTTCCTATATATCCTTTATAAGGTAGCAGATGTTATCTTCATGGAACATCAAGCATTAAATTACAAATTATTAAATGTAATTAAGTGTCCTCTAAAGTAACAGAGTTTCATCCTTCTCTGACTCTCTTGGTTTCCTAGTTCTCTGGAAATGCCAGAATCCACACAGATCCCGGATTACTTCATTTTGTCATCTGGTGAAATTATTCTCTCAGTGAGCCAAAGAAAAAAAGACTGTTATAACTTTCAACCAGTGTAGAATGGTAATAAAAGTCAAGCAACTTAGTATCACTGAAATATGACATATCTGTATACTTTCTAAATCATTAGGGATGGTTTCAAGTATTCTGGCTCTCTATTTTACTATGATATACTTCCTTGTCTGTTCTTAAAGTAGGAATTACCATGGAGTTTGTTTTGGCTAATGAAATGAATTGTTTGTAAAAAAATAAGATACGTTATGCATGTCAATTCCAGGAGAGAGCTCTGAAAATCCATGTGTAAGTCATTATCCTTTCCCTCTTTTGCCTAAATGAATTTGGGAGCACATGTTTAGATAAACTCTAAATAACCCTGGGACCATGAATGACTTCAAGTAACAGAAGTCCTTGCTAAATGATATCTTCAATATAGCATGAGTCTTTACAATCAAAGTTTTAATGCGTTAGGGCACTGGTTGTTTCTGTTTGTTTTTTTGTTTTGTTTTGTTTTGTTTTTGTTTTGTTTTTTGTCACAGAATAACATGCTTTTCTTAATAAGTTAATTTATTCATTCATTAAGATATTTTGTGGGGAGGACATGAATGGGTTTAGAGGTAGAAAAAACACAATAGCTGAGAAAATATTTATCTGGTTGTCTCTATTTCCTTAACAGTGTTTCATATCCAGTGGAGAGAAGCCCTTAACTAATAACTGTTTTTTTTAAAGCAAAATGTGTGTGTTTGTGTGCATTTGCTTGTGTGTATGCATGTCTGTGTGTGTGTGTGTGTGTGTGTGTGTGTGTGTGTGTGTGTGTGTTTACAGGGAGTTCAAACCTAAATTGGCATTAAGTGTGGGTATAAATCTAACCTTCAAGAAGTTGATATACTAAAAAACCATGATAAGACAAAGTTAAATATTATGAGTCACAAAAGAGTTACCTTTGTAAATGAAGACAAATAATTAGAAAAGAGAGTTCAGAATGCTACACATGAAATTGAACTGAATCTATACACCATGATTTGAAGAAATAAGAGAATTATGTGTAAATGCCCAAAGATATCAAAAGTAAGACTGGGATTGGTTGGATTATGATTACAGAACTCACTGCCAAATATTATACCCCTAGAAGACACAACTGCTTAAAATTAGTATTTCCTCAACTTTCCTAGCCAAAGAATTACCTAGTGTACTGTTGTTTTGATTTGTTTTTTTAAGAGAATTTTCTGGACAGCTCAAGGCCAACATGATAATATATATTTTAAAGACACTTTGTAGATTATTGCTTTGATCAGCAAAGTTTTAGGAAACACTGGTCTAAATGAAAACATGACTGGTTGGATATGAATATATAATTTGACATGCATATATTTATTCTTTTATTAAAAATAAAAGTATTAATGGAATATCTTATATGTCTGGCTTTGGGTTAGGAACTAGAGATGCAAGAATGAAGCAAGACAAAGGCTCTGCTTTCTCAAGGCTTACTTCCTAAGAGAAAGGGAAATGAGGAATTACACAATCAATTCTTTACAATTATATGGAATGCTATAGAGAATTTTAATGTGCTGTGAAGTTGCATAATAGTGAGAGCTGACATCCTCATAATTATCTTGAGGTTATATAAAGACGTAAAATTTAAGCTATATTTGAATTATAAATAGATACTAGTTATATTAGTTAAAAGAGGAAAAAGATAATTCTAAGAAAAGGAAAGATCATTGGTATCTGCCTAGAATGAGAGAGTACAAAAATCTTTCAAGAATCTCATTGAAACTTGACTACAGAAAGGGAGTTAAACAGACAATATGAGCTATAGTCCACACTGATGACACACTGATATAGGGTAAATCTAAGTATGGGCCAACAAGACAGGACTCAGATCTTGGCATAAGTCCCAGATCAGACTTCCAAGCTCTCTCAGCTTTGTGACCTTTCCCATGAAACTGATATGCCTCAATACCAGGAGAACAATATTATATTATCTTGCTCACATTTCTCACTGGAGCATTTTTAAAGCAGTGTAACATAGTGGGAAATAAGCAGTTTAAAGCCAAAGGACAAATTAAATCTAGCTCTATTATTCAGTAAATATATGGCTATAGGTAAGTCATTTAATTCCTTTGCACTTTAGTTTCTCTAACTGTACAATGAATAAGAGCATCTATATGATAAAATGGCTCGAGGAGTCACTGAGATGACACATGTGTGGTTTCATAGACAGGAGTTTAAATCTACACAAGACTGTATTTTAATCTTGTTTCCATCACTTATCTCTGTCTGATATTGTGGGAGGATGATTTACTCTTCTGAGCTTCAATTTCCCCATTTGCAAAATAATAGCACATATAACTTAGAGGAGTTATGCACAATCTCATTCAGTTTTTGACATATAGGTGCTAGTTTATGAATGGTAATCATGAATAGCAGTATTTATTGTTGATATAACATTCTATCTCTGATGAGTTCAGACAAAAATTTTTGAATACATTAGCCAAAATGTCTGAGCCAAGAATAAAGAGCTCTTGGGCAAGTAGTCTGTCTCTCAAAAATTTTCTCTCAAGGGGAATCATACTGTTCAAACTATCTATAATAACCATATTTCTATATGATTGATTTCTGGTCATTTGTCTTTCTTCCTTAGAGAACTATCTATTCTAGTGTTTGCCTATTTAAAAAATATTTTTGTTTTTTTATTATGTTATGACCACAGATGTTTTGTCTGCATATAAATGTATTCACCATCTTTGTGAAATGACCTCTGATATCAAGAGAGTATCAGACTCTTGGGACTGGAGTTGTATATGGCTGTAAGACTCTATGTGGTTAATGAGTACCAAACCCAGGTCCTCTGGAAGCACAGTAAATATTCTTAATCACTGAGTAACTGCTCCATCCCTAGGGTTTACCTATTTTAAAAACAGGTTGTATTTGCTTGTATTATTATTTGGCTGTCTGGTTTTGAGACAGAAACTCCAGTAGCACATACTGGGCAAAAATTCACTATGTAGCTTAAGAGGATCTTGACTTGTATAATTTGACTTGTATATTGCACTTTTGTTAAATGTGATTTTATGTCATGTCCAAAAAAATAAAGAATGTCATATCCTGTATCCTGAAGATTTTACTGAAATTTAACTAAAACTTAACATTTACTTATTATAAATGTTAATGGGTTGCCTATGATATTTTGATACATATATAACTTTGATAATGTTTAAATTAGATTACATTTACCTCTCTTCCTTTCACTGAAAAAGACCGAATCATCTTTCTTACAGCATTTTAAATTATGTAGTATTTAACTATTATCTATACTCATTTTAGTATATAAAAACAAACAAAACTTCTTGCACTTTCTACTTTCTGTTAAGAATGTGTTATGGCAACTAAACACTGAGTCGAACTAGAATCTAGATGCAGAGGGAGAGGACAAGACCAGGTTTCAGATACTCATAGAGACAGCTGACCTGGACAAGGAGGAGCTAATGGGCCCCCAGACTGATAGCTGGGAATTCAGCATGGGACCGACTCAGGACTCCCTGAATATGGGTCTCAGCTAGAAGGACTGAGCAGTCTAAGGGACCTCAGACAGTGGAACCAGGATGTATTCCTGGTGCACAAATGGACCTTGAGAGCACATCCCCTATGGAGGGACAACTGCTTTAACCTAGAGACAGGAGAGAAGTCCTAGACCCTACTTCAAATGACTTGACAGATTTAGATGACCCCACCTGGATGGCATAGCCCTACATGTGGATTTGGGGTGGGAGGATTGGAGGGGAGGATGGTCAGGATGCATGCAAGAGGGCAGAGAGGGTAAGAGGGAGGGAGGCAGGAAAGAAGGGAGGGAAAGGGAACTGGGATCGACATGTTAAATAAAAAATAAATAATTAAAATAAAATAAAAAAAGATCGTGTCATGACTTTGTTGCATGGATGTGGATCATTTTGGTTTAAGCCTAGGAGGGAGATTGCCACGTCCTGTGGTAGACTGATTCTCATTTTCCTGAGAAACCCCCATACTGATCTCCAAAATGGCTGTATGAGTTTGCACTCCCACCACCAGTGGAGGAGTGACCCCTTTCTCCACATCCTCTCCAGCATAAGTTGACATTGGTGATTCTAATTTTAGCCATTCCGGCAGGGGTAAGTTGTTTTTATTTGCATTTCCCTGATAGCTAAGGATGTTGACACTTTCCTAAGTGTCTTTCAGCCTTTTGGATTTACTCTATTGAGAGTTCTCTATTCAGTTCTGTGCCCCATTTTTTAATAGGGATATTTGTTTTGTTTACTAGTTTCTTGAGCTCTTTGTATATCTTGGGGATCAACACTCTGTCAGATGTAGGACTGGTGAAGATCTTTTGCAAGTCTGTGTGCTGCCCTTTGGTTTTGTCATCGGTGTCCTTTGCCTTACAGAAGCTTCTCAGTTTGAGAACGTCACATTTATTTATTAATTGTCTATCTCAGTGTTTGTGCTACTGAAGTTATATTCAGAAAGCGGTATCAGGTACCAATTTGTTCAAGGGTACCTCCCACTTTCTCTTCTAAGAGGTTCTTTGTGGCTGGATTTATGTTTGATCCATTTGGACTTTGTGCATGGCAATAGACATGGGTCTATCTGCAGTCTTCTACACACTATCATCCAGTTGTGCCAGCACCATTTGTTGAAGATGCTTTCCTCCCCCCATTCTATACTTTTAGCTGTGTTGTCAAAAATCAGGTCTTCATAGGTGTGTGGGTTAATATCAGGATTTTTGATTCAATTCCATTGGCTTACTTGTATATTTTTGTGCTGATATCAAGCTGTTTTCAGGACTATAGCTCAAAGTCCTGTACTCAACAATGTTAATAGCAGCATTATTTGTAATAGCAAGAACCTGGAATCAACCTATATGCTCCTCAACTGAAGAAAGTATAAAGAAGATGTGGCACATTTACACAACGGAATATTACTCTGTGGAAAAAAAAAAAACAATGGAATCTTGAAATTCGCTGGCAAGTGGATGAAACTTGAAGAAACCATCCTGAATGAGGTAACCCAGTCACAAAAAGAGGAACATGGTATGTACTCACTCATATATGGATTTTAGACATAGAGCAAGGATCACCAGCCTATAATTCACACCACCAGAGAAACTAGGATACAAGGAGGATTCTAAGAGATTCATAAGGTTCCTCACAGAACAGGAAATGGACAAGATCTCTTGAGCATATGGGGAGTGTGGGTTGCAGTGAGTGGAGAGGGAACTAGGAGAAAGTGAAGGGGAGGAGGAAAATTGAGTTAGGGGAGGAATAGATGTGAGGAGAGAGAGAGAGAGAGAGAGAGAGAGAGAGAGAGAGAGAGAGAGAGAGAGAGAGAGACCATAAAAGAGGGAGCCATTATAGGTTTGAAGGGAAAACTGACTCTAGAGAAATGTCCAGAGACATACAAGTCTGACCCCAACTAACAATTTGAGGAACAGTACAAAGGCTACCATAAATTCCCTTCCCTGTTAATAAGATTGATGACTAGCTTAGCCACTATCATAGAGCTCTCATCTAGTAGCCGATGGAAAAAGAAGCAAACACCCACAAGTAAACACTGAGCTGAACTGGAATCCAGATGCAGAGAAGGAGGACATGACCAGGCTACAGAAACACACAGAGACTGCTGACCTGAACAAGAAGGAGATAATGTGCCCCCAGACTAATACCTGGGAATCCAGCATGGGACTGACTCAGACTGAGCATGGGTCTCGTTAGAAAGCCTGGGCAGTCTAAGGGACCTTGGATAGTGGAACCAGGATATATCTCTAGTGCACAAAAGGACTTTGGGGGCACATCCCCCATGGAGGGATACTCCCTTACCCAGAGACAGGAGAGAAAGTCATATTCCCTACTCCAAATGACTTGATAGATTTAGATTAGCCCTCCTGGAAGGCATCACCCTAGAGTGGGGGGGATGGTAGTGGAGGGTGGTCAGGGGGCATGAGAGAGTGGGAGAGAGGGGAAGAGGGAGGGAGAGGGAATTGGAATCGACATGTAAAACAAAAATAAAAAAGTAAAAAAAGAAAAAATTGTAGGTCATTTTGTTCTCGATTTTCCTTTTCTTAGAGCACACTTGTTATTCACTGTTTTGTATATAGTTTTGTATTAAGCCTAAATCTTTTCTTTAGACTAAAAGGGGAATTGTAGTGAGGTAGTCCTTCTGTAGCACTGACCACGCCCATTGGGGGGTGGAGCTATGGGCGGAGGTGACCTGAGGAAGGAGGTCGGAGGGGGCCAGGAAGGCGCTCTCTTTCTGGCGTGACTCGGACAGGAGAGGATCGGGTTGAATTTCCTGGTGTTCATCTGTCTAGGTTGTAAGTTATTTCTCCCTGAATAAACATCTATTCGGCTTATTTGTTTATCCTGATCCTTATTTACCGCAATAAAAAATACTATATATTTTAAAAAGGACGTGTTATGGCTTCCAGTTTAACATTTGCATTTTTAAATCATTTTCCATCAATTATTAAAGTTGAAACAAGATATTGGCAATCTTTGACTTTTTGTTTTGTTTTTTTCATGTTAATGTCTAATTCTTCTAACATTGTTTTTGAAAATAATCTGTCCTTTTCCATTATGTATTTTTTGCCCTGTTCTGTACGATCATTTGACTATAAATGCAAGGATTTATTTTGACAAAGATTAAACTGGAAACTGCTTTGAGAATTAGGGACATTTTTAACATTAATTCATCCAGTATTTAAACACAAGAAGTTTTTGTGTTCTTTTGAATCTTGTTTGGTTTCTATTAGTAATGTTTACTAGTTTTAAACGTCCATTTAATTTTCTTCCTTTGAAAACGTTTTCTTAAAATATTTTGTTCTTGGAATAGGGACATATCTCAGTTTTCAAGTGCTTATTGATTGAGTGAGAATCTAAGTTAAACTCCTAAAATCCACATTAAAAAGCAGACAGTTGCAATCCTAGCACAGGGGAAGCAGAAAGAAGAGTGTCTTTGAGACTTGCTGGTCAGCCAACCTAACCTAATCAGTAAGTTCCAGTGAAAATCTGTCTCAAAGACAAGGTGGATGGCTCTGTAGGAATGACACCTAAGGCTGTGTTCTGACCTTCACACGCTTGTGCACATACATGTATGCTCAGCCATACACACAGGAGTGCACCCACATGAACACATGTCATACAAAATTTATCCTTTTTAAAATTTTTGTATTTGAGACTATAATTGTTTAGTTCCTCCCTTTCCTTCCTACGAACCCTCCCATGTATATCTACTTACTCTTTTTCAGATTCATGGCCTCTTAACTGCTACATGACTATATATATACATATATATATATATATACAATATATATATATATATATTATGCTATCCTAACAATATGTTATATTCCTAAATATGATGGTTATTCTGTAATCTATTAAAATTGGGATTTAAATTAAATTTTCATTTCATAATAGTATGCAGAAACATGTAAGGAATTTTTCATATTGAGTTTATATTTTAAAACACTATGGAAATCATTTGCCTATTTGTTGTGTGAGCAAGAAGTAGAGGTTTATCTTGTGTGTGTGTGTGTACAGTAGATATATTGTATGTGTATGTGTAATGTATACTATATATATATCATATATATATACATATATATATATATGAGCATGAAGAGAATATGAAGATAGATGCCTCCATTTGTATGTGTATGGAAGCTGAAGGAAGACAATGGTTTTCTTCTATCTTTTCTATATTTTTCCCTTGAAGTAAGAGTCTCTTATTGAACTGTGGGCTCATTGCTTTAGTTAGGCTAAGATGCCAATGAGCTTCCAGGATCCCACTACCTCTGCTTGTAGCACTGACATTATAAGCATGTGCAACCATGCTAGATTTATGTGTGTCCATAAAATTCAAACTCAGGGCCTTTTGCCTATATAATCAGCTCTCCTACCAATGGAGCTAAACCTTAGCCCATCTCTTTGCCTTGTTGATAAAGAAGGAAAAAATCCAGAGGCTAAAATATGTAAGAAGGAAGAAAATTTCAGAAGTATAACTTTCAAGTTATTCTGAATAATTTTAGAGCATAGCAGATACTAAAGTCATATCTTATTCGAAAATAAATTCACAACATGAGTCTAAAGTGAAAATCAAATTCAAAGCCCTTTACAATAGTAAGTTCTCAGATTTGTGTAAATTATATCTCAATAAGTTCAGCCAAAAAAGGTTTCTTTCCTTTTTGTATTAGAACATAAGAATGTTTGGTTAATCGTGATAATAAATAACTTGGCTTGCATATTATCTGAAAAGTAAATAACCCTGACGATATTTTGAATCTGTATGAAATAAGTAGCACTGATATTAACTAACATATCCTGACCCCTACTTCATACTCAGATCTGAGCATGATATCACTAGGTGTAAATTGTGAATACAATTATTTAGGCTACTTATATTTCTTTTCTTTATTAATACCTAGTCTTGCTAATTCTAGTTAAGATTCACTGTGTTGATTATTATTCATTCATTTACTGAACATTGACTGATGCACTACCGAGGGCTCAGTGTTGTTCTGCATACATAGTATAAAAATATAACTACAACACAAAATAACCTTTTATCCTTTCTAAACTTTCCAGCAACAAACATAGACAATAAGCAAATAAATTTATAGTGTGGGAGATGGTAATAAATATAGTGAGGATAAAGTAGGATGACTGGTTGGCTATTTTAAATTGGCTGATTGCAGATGGTGCTTCATATGTAAACTTAAATATGAATGACAGGGTAGCAACAATCATTTCAAAGATACAGTGAAGAATGCTGCATACCGAGGCACAATCAAGTTAGTTGAAGTTATTGTGATATCTCCACTACACTGTGCCTTATCAAAAGAAAGTAGGCCAGTAAAGCCAAGGAGAGGATGGTATGAGGTAATGAGGATGGTGTTCAGGAATGTGTAAACAAAAGCAATGGGTACTTGAAAATGCAATAAAAAGGGATACTTTCAAAGGATCCATATTGAAGGAAATGCTAATTATGCACAATTTTACTAAAAAGCCTGAGGCATCTGTTCTACAAGTAATTCTTAAATTCCAGCATACTTTAGAATCCCCTAGAGAGCTTGTTAAAAAGCACAGATGCTAAGTTTCAACCCCAGAGATCCTGGCTCCATCATCTTAGGGTAAGGTTGTGAATTTGCATAACTCAATACTGCCCAAATTATGCTAATTCTGCTTGTCTAATACTAAATTAAAAATGTTTTGCAAATGTTTTACTCTTCAATTTTAAGTGTTTAGATATCTGGTTCATCCTTAAACTCAGTAAAAATGTAAAAGTAATTGTATAGACCCTTGTATAAAGGATATTCAGGAACTAGAGACATGGCTCAGTTAACATGATGCTTTTTCTATCATGAAAGAAGTCCAATTTCCAGGAACACATAAACTAAGCATAGTGGCATATGCTCGTAATGCCAGTACTTTGGAGGTCTATCCTCCAATACATAGTGAGTAGGAGGACAGTTTGAAATATATGAAACTTTGTCTTTAAAAATAAAGTAAAATAATTTTAAAAGGATATTCAGGAATGCTCCAGACAATATTTGTTTGCATATGTTAATTTAAAATACCATTTTATCTATATTTTTCTTAGGTAGGTATCTATTAAAATGGATTTAGAATAACATTATAGTGTTTGAATTTCTACATGAAGCTAC
Source organism: Phodopus roborovskii (assembly GCF_943737965.1). NCBI lineage: Eukaryota > Metazoa > Chordata > Mammalia > Rodentia > Cricetidae > Phodopus > Phodopus roborovskii. The sequence continues at coordinate 94,850 of NW_026125861.1, read as the reverse complement.
AATAATAAAGTCCAGCTACAGTTTTTTGATAAATGTAGGTAGTAAATAATCTACAGACTAGATTATTTACTCTTCATTATGATTACAGAAAACTGCATTGATATGTTAAAATAAAGTTACACAATAAGTAGTAAATAAAATTTCTAAAAAAATTTTAAAGTAAGTAAAGTATTTTTCAAATATTCTTGTTGTTTCACTTTGCTTTACTTGCTTTGTTATTTTTTTCATAGTATTTGAACTTGGACTTGAGCTTTACAAAAGCAAGCTCTCTACCATCAAACTACATCCCCCGTTCATTTTTTTTCTGTTGTTTTAAAGCTGTTTGGTTTTATTTCATTTTTATGAGACAAAATGACATTGAACTTCATCAGTTCCCAGCATCAACATGGTGGGTAACAATTGTCTATATCTCTAGTTTCAGTGAATCCAATGATATCTTCTGATCTCTGAGTGCAACAGGCATGCACATAGTACACACATACAAGCAAAAACACTTACACTAATAAGTAAAAATAAATAATACATAAAAAAACAAAAGAAATATATGATTCTCCTGCCTCAGTATCCTGTGTAGTTGAGTTTACAGGCCTGAACCAAGAGCTCTATCTGAAAATATTAAATTAGTTATATTTCTTTGCTTAAATAAGATAAAGATTTATTTTTGATGATAAATCTCTTCAAAAAGTCATCCATATTTTCCAAAAAAATAATGAGACAAATTTTGTTATTATAACAGCATTTTGCTATGGCATTAATGCTTTATGTCAACGTATTTGTCACTGACCTTTTGCTTTTTTTTTCTTTTCTTTACTATTTGATTCTTGAGAATTAAGGTCATGGCTTTTGAATTTAGATCATAAAGTTCCTTCCATATAGAATGAAGTAATTCTAGAGATGTTGATGACAGTAACTAGAAAAACAGGGTATGTGAACTTGGTTCTAATTTATCAGTAGGTGTTTCTCAAAAAGTTAGATGATTTGTTATTTTATTGAAGGAAATAATGTGCTTTATGTTATCCTTTCAGGCTCTCCATTAAGTTGGGTATCCTAATGCTTGACTTTTGTGGATGCTAAGATAAAGGAAGGAAGACAAAACATATGTTCATGTATGTATAGCATTTCTAATTCTCATGGCTGTCACAATCTTTTATAATTAAAAAGAATACACAAGTAGAAGTTACTTGAATCAGATGTACTCAAACTTTTCAAAGAATTTAGAAGAAAATGTTCGTGACATCCTGAGCATTGATGTTTCACTCACAAGCAAGATAGTAAAGTATCTCTAAATAACCCATGAACCATACTATAACCCCTTGGGAATCTTGCTGATATTGCTTATACTCTCCTTGAACACATTTGATCTGTCTTGTGGACCCCACTCATTGGATGGTCATTTAAAGAAGCTAGTCCAGAAGTTTGCAGTTGCTCCATTTTTAATAAGCAGGTCTATCTAACTAGTAAATTCCTGAATAAATAGGCAGGCTTGAACAAATTTACCAAACATAATTTCTCTGTTTTATGAACACAAGGAAAAAGAAACAGTTATTACCTCAAGTAGAAAAGGTCATAGTTTTGATAAAAAAATATTTTAGATACATTGCCATTGATACCTACTTTAGTGTTATTATAATCATAAAAATGCCATGTATAAGAAAATTCAAAGAGTCGCCAGACTTATAAAATATCAGATAAGATTTTTTTAAAACAGATGAGAGAGATACATTAACTACTGAAGGCTTTATTTATGTTGGTACTCTATACTTTATTCACATTATATAGAATTCTAGCCAGTATTCTAATAATACCACAAGCCACCCTTAATAATGTTTTTGAATCTGAAGAGTTTTCCTCGCTGTACTTATTCTTAAGTATCAAATATTCTGTTCTTTTTTATTGAAAATAATCTTCAGAATTTGATATTCTTAAAATTGAAAATTAGGCCACTTTAAATACCAGCTGGGCATAAATATGCATTTTAACATTTACTTTCATCACAAATGTGACTATGCAGGCTATGTATCTACATAGAGTTCATTTGTTCAAGTAGTGTGTAAAAGGGATAGAGCTGAGACAAAGTTCTGAAGTCATTCTAATCACCATTATGGCCTGTAGTTATCAGTTTCATCCAGAAAATGTTTGGTCTTTCTCTCTCCTAACTAGACTGCAGTAGATTGTAGGCTGACACATATATGCACCAGAATGCAATATCTGAGGGCACGTTGCAGAAAGCACATCACTTTCTCACTGGAGGTGTAAGATCATTGTTGTCTAGACCTATCTTACTTTCATGTATTCATTCCAAAAGCAATCACCAGGTCACAGCCATTGAGTTTCACTAATATTTGCTGTTCTCTGGGCAGACAAACAGAATAGCACAACTAAACTCTCTTTTCCACAGACTATAATCCCAAAACACAGTAGGTGCTTAAAACCACAATAGTAGCAAATATTATGTATATATGTACTAGTGGGTTCATTGTTTTGATTTGTTTAGTTTTTTTCCAACCTGACATAAAATGAAGTCATCTGGGAAGAGGGAGCCTTAACTAAGGAATCATCTCCACCACATTATTCTGTGGGGCATTTTTAAAATGTGAGGCTCCAGCTCTCTGTGGGATGTTCCACACATGGGCAACTTCTTTTCTTTGGCGTATCTGAATTGTTGGCTTCACTATCCTTACACTTTTGCAATAATATTGAATAACATAAGGGACACCAGTATGTCAACACTTTGATATGATGCCAAACAATCAAGTGAAATGGATACCGAGTTACCAAATGGTGAGCACGTCATGAAATGTGTGTATGATGACCAAGGTTATACTAGACCTTCCAGGTAGGACGGCTCTAGATGGCAGATGATTCCATATACTACATAGACAGTATATTATTTAGATCCCATGAACTGTCTATTTCTATAATTTTCCATTTAAACTTCCTGAAGCATGTTGTGAATCCATAATTGGAATGAGGAAAAACTGAAGCTTAAAGTAATTAGTGGTAGATTACTGTTCAAAGTTCATGACATATTATTGAGAAGTTAAAAGGAAGTACCTTAATCCTGAGTTGGAGGTGGAGATACTGCCTTTACATACTAATTACAGATGCTAAACATCAACCTGATAACATAGATATACTACCTTAAATAAATCTAGTAGTTATTTCACATTTAACATACTTTTATTAAGAAGGTTTCTATGTCATGCACTTTACTAAGTAACAAAAATTGCATGTGTGCTGGGGATAGATATGATCAAACTACATTGCATATATGTATAAAATTCTCAAAGAGTAAGCAAGCAATATTGAAAATACACATAGTCCTGGACCATAGAGGCATTGGAGAGAAGAACTAAGCATGTCAATGATTGTATTAGAAAACAGAACAAAAACATACTAAAATATATTAGAAATACACATCAGATTTTTGTGAGAACTAAAATGTCCTTAGTCCTCTCCATGAGAAACAGAAGCATTTAATAACAGAAGCAACACATAACAGGAACCTGTTTATCCTAGGAAGAGAGAAAACATAGCAAATTACTAGGAACTTTGCACTTCCTAGAATGTTAGTAGGCAAGCAATCATCTGATTAAATTAGAGCATGCATTACTAGGAAGAATTAAATAGGAGATAAGTTTTAAAAAAAATAAATGTAGGGGGCATGGATGGAGTTTGAAGAAGTGGATTTGGGAAGTGGGAGAAAGAGGAAGGGAGGAAGTGGTATAATTACATTTTACTTAACATATATAAAACATACATAATCTCAGGAAGAAATAAGATGTTTTTAGATTGTAAGATCATTGAATTATAAGATTCCAAAGTCAAATTTTACTAAAAGTATGTGTTTTAGGATAGTATAAGAGAAGAAGATATGAAGTGGTACAAAATCATGAGATTTAGCAAATTTGTCCCTATGTCTTCAATTTCCTCTGCACTTGAAATAAGGACTATTGCTCTTCTGATACTTAAATGTCATTAGAAGAATTAATAATAAAGATAAAGTGTTTAAAACAATATGTGGATTGTAGTTAATTTTCAGTTCATAATATCAGAATATGAATAATTTGTCGAAGTATGAATGTGATATTAAAGAAAGGTGAAGACTGGTTAGGGTGATGTTGCTATAATTTGGCTAAGAAATACTGAGACATGAAAAGGGAGTAGACATAAAAAGGAGGCCCAGTCTTGGACATGAAGAGAAGCACAGCAAGGAGAAAGATACTATTCAAGACACTTGAAATATTTGTATGCACAGCTGGAGTGCCTCAAAAACCAAAACAATGGAAATGGTGTGAATAGGGGAATTCTATGTTTGTCTGTACTTGAAAGAAATGTTGATATTGTCAGAATATGTGAATTCCTTCATCACGTTTTATACTTTATAATATTCCATTAGCACATTATTGGTTAGCTCTTGCTATCAGGTCCTCTTTGCAATGTGTAGCCTCACTTGTTACACTTACCCTTTTGTTTGTATTTACTTGAGTCTTGCCACCAGAAGGTTAAGACTTTGAGAAGAGATGTTTGAGTCTAGGACAAGGTGGTCACTTGGACAGCTATGTCTCCTGATTAAACACACAGTGATGCACCTATGCTAATCTACCTCTACTTGTTAAAGAAATGCTAGCCTATCTTCTTACCATCACAAGCTCCAAATACATTATACCCTGGGAAGTACATGGAAATAATTGGTGTTTAGTCTAAGAAGGATCCATCATGGGTTCCACCATCATTTAATCACTTTCTATCTAAAGAAAAAAATAATAAGAGCTATAAACATTACTTATTCTCCACTGAAAACTAATATTCATTCATGCTAATACATATTTAGATTAAGATATAACAGAAAATAAAGTGATTATAATGAAACTAGTTATAGATTAATCAACTAAAATATTCATAAATGCTAATTCTAGCTAACACAACACCTATTTCTCTAGTTTTTTTCTAGTTTTTTTCAGACTTAAGATTGTTAATAGATATGTAAATGAATATTCATGATCATTACCAATGGGAATTATGAACTTTTTAAACACATAGATAGTATAGAAAATGCTAACAAAAGCAGTAGAAAAAAATGTCAGTTCTGCTTTTGGTGAAAAATTCAAATGATGCTTAACCTAGCAATACTTATATAATCAAAACTTAATGAGCTGCAATATGCAGTACTCCTCTTAATTTCCAGAAGGTATTATAAGTTCATAAAATTATGTTATTTTAGGCAAGGAAAAAACTCATAACTATTACAGAAAAGCAAAACTTACCATAATAAGTTTTCCCCCTTCCTGACATTCTAAATGCCTATAATTTTAGTCACTGAGACCCTGTGTAAAGTTTTACTAGCAGAAAGCTGAAGTGCCTTATTATCTTTGCTATTTATAGTGCACAGATTCACCTGATATCTGGGTCTCTGGCATCTTTGTTTTCAAAGCCAGTACCACAAGTGCAGTGACAACATCCTGTATAATCAGAGCATATAATTGACCTTTGATTGAATAAAAAGCATAGCTAAATTTACTCATGCCAAAATTGCTATTTTAAAGTAAAAGGGAAATTGACATACAATACATAAATCAAACTTATAATGGAATTTCAAAGTATATGGTTAGAATTGTTGTATAGAAAGATCTATACATTTTCATTTAATTACATGTGGCTAACATGGGTCTTGGAAGGCCTTGGCAAAAGCCTAACTTGGGGAAACAATATGTATGTTGATCTTGGTACCCCAGCACCTAGCTAAATTCCTGCTTTATAGAGGAGGCAAAACAGATTTCAAAATGTGGAATACTTGACTATATGGTAAGTGTATCTACTTGTAATAAATAAGAGTTTAAAATTTTGAGAGTTAAAGATGCAGGTCTATGGTAGACTACTTGCCTAACATGTACAGTACTGAGAGATAAATCACCAGTACAACAAGTATAAATTCTAAAGTATATTTATATTTAGTTATTTCATAATAAAGTCATGAGAACATAATTCCTGCTTCCCAGATGTAAATCATACCTATGTGATGTATTGGTTGCTTGCCATAGTTTTATAAAACATTACTACTTAATTAATATCATTGATAAATTATCCCATACTTTCCATTTAAATAAATCTTGGCTCCTTTTGAAACATAATATCCATGAAATTTAAAATATTGTACTTTATATTTTGTCACACATAAAAGTAATAATTGTAAAAATTAAAAAGTTTTTGCAACTTATGAGCCTAAGATACATGTACATTCAATCACATGTTCCTATAAAGGAACTTCAGGAGGCATCACCATCCCCAACTTCAAGCTCTACTATAGAGCTATAGTCTTGAAAACAGCCTAGTATTGGCACAAAAATAGACAGGTAGACCAGTGGAATTGAATTGAAAATCCTGATACTAACCCACCCACCTATGAACACCTGATTTTCAACAAAACAGCTAAAAGTATAGAATGGGAGGAGGAAAGCATCTTCAACAAATGGTGCTGGCACAACTGGATGATAGTATGTAGAAGACTGCAGATAGACCCATGTCTATTGCCATGCACAAAACTCAAGTCCAAATGGATCAAAGACCTCAACATAAATCCAGCCACACTGAACCTCTTAGAAGAGAAAGTGGGAGGTACCCTTGAACAAATTGGTACAGGATACCGCTTCTTGAACATAACTCTAGTAGCACAGACACTGAGGTCGACAATTAATAAATTGGACCTCCTCAAACTGAGAAGCTTGTGTAAGGCAAAGGACACAGATAAAAAGACCAAAAGGCAGCCCACAGACTGGGAAAAGATCTTCACCAATCCTACATCTGACAGAGCGTTGATCCCCAAAATATACAAAGAACTCAAGAAACTAGTCAACAAAACACCAAGTAACCCTATTAAAAAATGGGGTTCAGAACTGAACAGAGAATTCTCAATAGAGGAAATCAAAAAGGCTGAAAGACACTTAAGAAAGTGCTCAACATCCTTAGCTATCAAGGAAATGCAAATCAAAACAACATTGAAATACCATCTTATTCCTGCCAGAATGGCTAAAATTAGGAACACCAATGACAAATTATGCTGCAGAGGATGTGGAGAAAGTATCATTTCAGAGAGTACCTGAACTGGCCTTCTCCTATAATCAGATTGATTACTACCTGAATTATCATCATGGAATATTCATTCACCAGCTGATGAGGGCAGAGGTGAAGATCCATAGCTAAGTACTGCACCGAGCTCCCAGAGTCCAGATGAAGGGAGAGATATGAGCAATAATTTAAGCAAAGGGGTCAAGATCATTTTGAGGATTCCCACAGGGACATCTGACCTGAGCTAGTGGGAGTTCACCAACTCCGGACTGATGACTTGTAAACTGCATGGGACTGAACTGGGCCCTCTGAATGTGGGTGCCAGCTGTGTGGGTTGGGAAGTATATGAGGACACTGGCAGTGGAACGAGGATTTATCCCCAGTGCTTGATATGCCTTTTTGGAGCTCATTCTCTTTGGAGGGATACTCTGTCCATCCTTGGTCCTATCTCAAAGAGATGTGCCAAACTTCATTGACTCCCCATGGGAAACCTTACTGTCTGAGAAGTGGATGAGGTGTGGTTGGGGGAAGGTGGGAAGACCTGCAAGAGGAAAGGAAGAGGGAACTGGGATTGGTATATATTAAAAAAGATTGTTTTAAAATAAAAATACCATGTCTTAAAAACCTTGTTCTTAAAATATACTATTATAAACTTGGCAAAAATAATTTCAGCAAGAGTGGATTTTATTAAAAAGACATGAAAACTGGTTCTTATGAAGACCAGAAAAAGGGAAATATTTGCATGTTTTTTGAAGGGAAAATACATTTGAATAGCCATTATGAAATCTGCATGGAATATGGTCCACAGAATCAACTAAGCAGGGCCCATAGGGGCTCACAGAGACTGAAGTGACAATCAGGGAGTCAGTATGGGACTAACATAGGTCATCTGCATATATGTCATGGTTGTATAGCTGGGTGTTCTTGTGGGAATCCTAACAATGGGAGCAGGGGAATATCTTTGACTCTTTTGCCTGCTCTTGGGACCCTTTTCACCATATTGGGTTGCTTTGTCCAGCATTGACATAAGGATAAGTAACTGGTTTTATTGTAACATATGCCAGTGAATGTGTGGGAGAGGGAAGGTATGGAGGAATGACTAGAAAAAGTGGAGGGAGTGAAAATTGCAGTCAGGATGCTCTATATATTCTCCTTCAATTTAATCTCTACAAGAGTCTGTGTTTATTCCCATGATAGAAATACATCTGAAAAAATGGGTGGATAGCCTAGTTACAGTTAAAGACATAGTGAATGATAGAGCTTAAAACAACCTAAACCAAATTGAACCCAAAAGTTTATAATATTCCATTACCCTTTTTGTTGTAGGCTTCCTATTGTACATTATATCATGAATTGAACTATAATAGCTATCCTGGAGACTACTAGAGATGTTTTTGGAATAATGTCTTATGATTTGGATCTGCAATGACCCTCAGATGCTATATGTTGAAGGCTTAGTCACCAGTTTACATCAACATTAGAAAGAGGTAGGTATTGAGAAGAAGGTATATTATTTGGAGTTCGGATTAAGTTAAGGTTCTTTTGGTTTATGGCATCAGTTCCAGCATTTTGGCACTTAGTTTCTGTCTGTCTGGCCTATCTACTGGTGAGAGAATGGTATCGAAGTCTCCAACTATCAGTGTGTGGGGGACAGTATGTGTCTTAAGCAGTACTGGTATTTCTTTCATGAACTAGGATACCTTTGTAGTTGGTGCAAAACTATAAAAGATTACAGTGTCCTGTAGGTGGATTCTTTTTCCTTTGGTGAGTATGTAGTGTACTAATGGAACTTTCCCAAAATTGAGCACATACTCAAACACAAAGCCAGTATAAACAGAAATAAAAAGTAAAGAAAGAAAAAGAAATGCTACCTTGCATCCTATCTGAGCAATGTGAGCATCACAGCATCACAGCTCAGATGGAATGGTATAATGGCAGACTGGACTCAAGTAATACCACAAAGTCATATTACACAACAAACCTCACACAAGATTTTTAGATAGTGAAAACAAAACAAAACAAACAAACAAAAAACGGGTGGATGGCTGCCTTGGGCTGCTTGGGCAAGAAACAGCAGGGAACTAAGGATAAGGCAGGGTTTATATAGACTTTCTTGGGGAAGTGGATGGAACATTTCAGGGTGAAGCTTTCCAGGATAGGCCCTGATGGGATTTCACATCCAGAGCTTGGCCTTTTCACTCTGTGGGCTGGGGGACGGGTTTAGCAGTTAGGGCAGTTAGAGTGTTCTGTGGGTAGAACCTGGTAGTTCCAGGTCATCATAGATGGAGCCTGACCACTGGTATGCCTCAAGAGGCTTACAACCACCATGGATTAAAACTGGATATCAACAACAGAAACAATATAAAACTTACAAACTTGGGGAAACTGAACAATTCACTACTTAATAAAAAATTAATCAAGATGGAAATTAAAGACTTTCCAGAATTGAATGAAAATTGATACACAATATACGAAAACTTATGAGATGAAATGAAGGTTGTTCCATGGGGGAGGAAGGGGACAGAGAAACAATCTATATGAGGTAAGAATGAAACTTGGGTTCACAATGACAGCCAGTGCTGGGTAAAACTTCTGGAATCTGACAACAAAATATTTATTTATTTACATATTTAAACACAGTAAAACTTTTGAAAAAGGTTTCCTTGTGACAATTATCACAACAAAGCTTTAGACACTACATTTGTAAAGTACATCTCTTTAGTAAGGGACCTGTGAACTTTCCCACAGAATGGATTCTATTGACTGAGATTACCAGGTATTTACACTTCCATTTCCATGCTTCTGAATGGAAAACAGGTGTTAATTTCTTCCACTGAAGAAGAAAGCCTGCATATTTAACAATTCTGCTTTCTCTAGGGCTTACCTATGAGTTTGTGTCCCTTTTGGTTGTAAAAGGCAAGTTAACAGCAATAAGTGGCTGCCTTAAAAGAAAAATTGAAGAGATTTCGTAGTAGTAATTTACCAGCACACTTGAAAGATCTAGAATAAAAAGAAAAAAATCACACCCAAAAGAGTAGATGGCAAGAAAACAAAGCAATCAAATAAACAAAAAAAAAAAAAAAAACCTTAAGGCCTGAAATCAATAAAATAAATACAAGAATCAATGAAACAAAGAGTTGGTTCTTTGAAAAATCAGTAATATTGACAAGTTCTTATCCAAATTAACTAATAGGTAGAGAAAGCGAATGTCCAAATTAACAAAATTAAACATGATAAAGAAGGTATAACAACAGAAAAGAAGGAAATCCAGAGAATCATAAGGATATATTTTAAAAATCTGTACTCCACAACGTTGGAAAATTTAAAAGAAATAGATAATTTTCCCAATACATACTACTTACCAAAGTTAAACCAACATCAAATAAGCAATTTAAATACATCTGTAACCCCCAGGGAACAGAACAGTAATCCTGCTGACCCTACTCCTCCCAAAAGAAAAGACAGGGCCAGACAGTTTTCAGCACAGAATCATACCAAGTTTTCAAAGAAGAGTTAATGTCAGCACTCCTCAAATCAGTCCACAAAATAGGAATTTTGCCAATTTTGTTTAGAGGCCACAATTACCCTGATGCCTAAACGACTCAACAGAGAAAGAGAAGTACAGAATAAAATTCTCAATAAAATATTTGCAAACTGATTCTATGTACTAGGACTACTAGTTTTTTTAATTAATTTCATATCCTGCCACATTGCTGAAGATGTTTATCAGCTATAGGAGGTCCCTGGTTGAGTTTTTTTGGGTCACTTATGTAAACTATCATATCATCTGCAATTAGGGAAAGTTTAACTGCTTCCTTTCCAATTTGTATCCAAGTTTAACTTCTTCCTTTCCAATTTGTATCCTCTTGATCTCCTTTTGTTTTCTTATTGCTAGCTAGAATTTCAAGTACATTATTGAAGAGATATGTAGGGAGAGGGCAGCCTTGTCTTGTTCCTGATTTAGAGAAATAGTCTGAAGCTTCTCTCCATTCAGTTTGATGTTGGCTATTGTTTTACTGTATATTGCTTTTATTATGTTTAGGTATGTTCCTGTTATCCCTGATCTCTCCAAGACCTTTTTAATGAAATGGTGTTGGATTTTCTCAAAGGCTTTTCCAGAATCTAATGAGATGATTATGTGGTTTTTCTTTTTCAGTTTGTTTATAAGGTGGATCACATTGATAGATTTTAGTATGTTTAACCATCCCTACATTCCTGGGATGAAGCCTACTTGTTTATGGTGGATGATTTCTCTGACGTGTTCTTGGATTCGATTTGCCAGTGTTTTATTGAGGATTTTTGCATCAATGTTCATGAGGGATATTGGTCTATAGTTCTTTTCTTAGTTGTGTCGTAAAAAGTGTTTGGTAATGAACCTTCTGCTTCTATTGTGTGGAACAATTTGAGGAGTATTGGTATTAGCTCTTCTTTGAATTTCTGGTAGAATTCTGCACTGACAATCCTCTCTTAGACTCCATAATATGGGGATTACAGAAGGGAGTTCACCATCTATAACCAAAAATGAACTATCTAGTGACTTTTATTACTCTTCTTACCACTTACTTATTTGCTCCTATCTCTAAATGTGATATCATTTGCCCTTCCTTTCCGGGGATGTATTTTCTTGTGAATCTATATTTCCCCCTTACATCCTCTTATATATATCTTATTTTATACAACCCCTGAAAGCTCTCCTTTCACTCGCTTCCATTTTCTTGTCTGTGCCTCATAAGTATAATTCTAAATTCATTTTACAGATATTTTCACTAGCCTAAAACACATTTCTAGTTACTGTAAATGTCACTGATCAGTGCTTGAAGAAGTGAAGCAATTATCAAAAGGAGTCCCTATGATGTTATCGTAATGCATTTTAAACCTTTTGAAATTGATTTATTTCTATTGATTTATGTAGTGAGCTTTACATGAGAATTAACCTCTTAAACTTTTGAGCATAAAATACACTGTAAAGAAGATTTCTACAATGTATGCCTTGCTCATTACTTAAACCATATACCCATTAAACAAAACAATATACATCTTATCCTATTTTTAAACCATTTATGGGGCTGGAGAGATTTCTCAGAGGTTAAGAGCACTTGCTGCTCTTTTAGAGGTCTTGAGTTCAATTCCCAGCAACCACATAGTGGCTAACAACCCTCCGTAATGAGAAATGGTGCCCTCTTCTGGCCTGCAGGTATACATACAAACAGAACACTGTATAAATAGTAAATAAATAAATCATTTTTTTTTAAGAAGAAAACAAATCACTCAAGTTGTTTTGATTTCTAAATAAATAAGCCTTCTTATTTTTGGCAGAGAGAGAAAGAAGGTGTAGAGTTGGGTAACTGGGAAGGTGGGAGAATCTAAGATGAGTTTAGGACCAGAATATATTATATAAAATGTTTTAATTAAAAAAGAAAAGAGAAAGTACTCCAGGCATGTTCTAGATTATATTTCTTGAATCTTCCTAGGATAGAAAGGTAGATTGTTTGACCTTGTTCAAAACAATTCCACATGGGCATTACCTAATATAAATGGATCCTAAGTAACAATGCCTAACTAAATGATGGAGGGAAACTAGGTAATATGGGACCCTACACTAACTTTTGTAAATAATGATAAAAAAGAAAAGCCATAGCCTGTTATTAATGCCTGATGTATATCTGGATATAGAAACTTGAGCAAGGTTGTTCAGTCATGTCATTTCTCACATAAATAAAAACTACAGTCGTTGTGGGAGATTTGGTCTGATGGGTCAAAAGGACATACATGTTTTGCCTAAATAGGACAAACAGCATACATGTTACCTCATTGAAAACAGGTTGTCTTGAAGTGGTTTAACTATTCATTGAACAAGAAGTACCTTCAAATAAAGAAGTCTGTAGCAACATTGTCTATTCCTGAGCTGTGTATAAGCACCATAAGCATCGAGGAGAATAAACTCTGGACAGCAGTATTCACAGCAGTGCAACCCCTACTCTCAGCATTCCTTAGTTTCCCATAGTTTATTGTGTAGGGTTGAGGGCTAATGAGCTTATCCCATACACAATAACATGTCTACTGGTCTTGTGCATTTTAACTAGTTGAAAACTGCAAGTTTATAAAATGTTTTTTAAGGAGTGTTCCAACACCTTTCTTCAGGCATTAGCCAAGGATAAGGAAGGTATAGACTAGAATGTGTTTGAAGTGGCTAATGAGAAAATTAACCAGTTTTTCTAAAGGTCTGAAAACTCCAACTTCTGAAAAAAAACCTGCATTAAAGTAAAGAAGGATGAGAAAAACTAAAAGTAACATGTTCACCTTAAAATTTGACGCAAGGGTGTTGTCTCTATTATGTAGAGGCTCTGCTTCTCAAGAGCTAAGATTAAGAGTATGCACCAACAACCAAATTATACAGGTTTTAAAAATATGTAGTGATCCACAGAAAATGAAAAGATGTGGATTCCTTCCAGACTAATATGGATTGATCAAGCCAGACCACCTGAAACAGAGTACCAGGTGATCCTACATTCAAAACAGCTGGACAAAGCAGCCTGACAGACTACAGCCAGGATTTCTGAATCGTCTTCAAATCCCCCATGACAGTGCCCCTTACCAGCAGGAAGTAGTTTGGAAAGAACAATGCCCAAACTCCCAAATATTGTCTATAAATGTTTGTTTTCATTTAAATGGACTTTGTTATATAAAATAAAAAAAAATATGTAGTGATCCCAAAGTCCTTTTGTGCACTAGGGATACATCCTGGTTCCACTGTCAGAGGTTCCTTAGACTGCCCAGGCCTTCTAACTGAGACCCACGTTCAGGGGGTCTGAGTCAGTCCCATGCTGGATTCCCAGATATCAGTCTGGGGGCCCATTAGCTCCTCCTTACTCAGGTCAGCTGTCTCTGTGTGTTTCTGTAGCCTGGTCTTGACCCTCCCTCTGCATCTGGATTCCAGTTCAGTTTAGTGTTTAGCTGTGGGTGTCTGCTTCTGTTTCCAACAGCTACTAGATGAGGGCTCTATGATGGTGGGTAAGTTAGTCATCAATCTCATTATCTGGGAAGGGCATTTAAGGTAGCTCTCCAATGTTGCTCAAATTGTTAGTTGGGGTCAGTCTTGTAGTTCTCTGAACTTTTCTCTAGAATCAGTTTTCTCTTCAAACCTATAATGGCTCCCTCTTTTATGGTCAGTCTCTCTCTCTCTCTCTCTCTCTCTCTCTCTCTCTCTCTCTCTCTCTCTCTCTCATTTCCCCCCTGACCCAAACTTCCTGGTCCCATATGCTTTCCTCTCCTCCCCTTATCTTTCTCCTAGCTCCCTCTCCACTCACTGTCCCCCACACTCCCACTATGCTCAGGAGATCTTTTCCCTTTCCTCTTCTCTGAGGGACCTTGTATGAATCTCTTAGAATCCTCCTTGCATACTAGTTTCTCTGGTGGTATGAATTATAGGCTGGTGATCCTTTGTTCTATGTCTAAAATCCATATATGAGTGAGTACCTACCCTTAACCTAGAGGCAGAAGGGAGGGCTCAGTCCCTACTCCAAATAACTTGACAAATTTAGATGACCCCTCCTGGAAGGCATCACCTACATATGGAGTGGGGTAGGGGGGTGGAAGGGGAGGGTGGGAGGAGGCATGGGAGGGTAGGAGAGAGGGAGGGAGAGGGAACTGGGATCATTATGTTAAATAAAAAAAATAAATTTTAAAAAGACAAGAGAAAAAATCAAAAAGGCCAGAAATATGTAGTGGTAAAATGACTCTTATCATTCTCAAGCTTTAACAAAATTCCCAGGAATAGAAGTGCCATGTTACCGAGCCATATCATTCCTGGTTATACACCCATCAGAGTTTATATCCTACTACAGAGACATGCACATACCCTTGTTCAACTGCTTTATTTAAAGTAGCTAAAAGAAGTAGTAAGCCTAGTTGTTCATCAACAGATGAATGGATAGTGAAAATGTGGTACATTTACATAGCAGAATATTATTCAGATGTAAAGAAAAAATAAAATTATGATATTTTCCGGTAAATGGATGAAGCTAAAAAACTTAAACAGATTGTAATTTTACTGGATCCCAGACAAACAAATACTAAATGGTCTTATTCATGTGAATCACAGCTTCAAGCATTTTGCTTTGTGCATTTAAATTGAAACACAAGTGAAAGCTAGTAACTTAGAAAGGGCTTTTGAAGGGGTGGGCTAGGAGACCATGAGTCTGCACCAAGAAGTGGAGTAGAGTAGCTTCTTTTTTACATTGAGCAACCATACATGAATAGAGATGCATAACCGATCAAGGTGCTGAGAATAAAACTGAAAAAGAGATATCTGTCACCCATGGCACTTCTCAGAACAGTTCAGAAGAGGAATCAGAAAGAATGTAAGAGCCAGAGAATGGGGAAGAATGCTACAAAATATTGTCTTCTGGCTATGACATGGTTATCACATCAGTGAATGCACCACATCTGGAATTACCTGAACAACATAAAGCCAGCCAAAATCCCAATACCTGTGCAGTAGTTGATCTCTTCCTGACACCTATTACTGAAGAAATATTGATAGTAATAATTTATAAGTCGGTAAGATCATTTTGGTTTTAGAAGGTGTGGCCACTGCTAGGATTCCTTAGCTTATGGATTGTCCCTCATCATGCACACATTGGCAGCACTAACTAGACTTAGTGGATAATCACACCAAAAAGATGAAATTAGGAAGAGTAAGATGACAGACGTTGTTAGGGGAAATGGTGAGTAAATATAGCCATATTTGGTTGGATATGTATGAAATTCTCAAGAACAACAACAAATGTTTTTGAAGATTTGAAACCAGGGTGCAATTTACTAACCTTCTGTTCTATTAATATGCACAAGAACTAGTGTAGTGGTTTGAAAGAAAATGTCTCCCAAAGGGAGTGGTGGTATCAGGAGTTGTGGCCTTGTTGGAGGAAGTATGTCACTGTGGAGACAAGCTTTGAGGTCTCTTTTTCTCAAACTTCCCTCAGTGTGACTCTCAGTTGACTTCCTGTGGCCTGTAAGATCCACTCTCGATTCCAGCACTATATATGTCTGCATAGTGCCATACTCCCTGTCATGATGATAATGGACTGAACCACAGAAATGGTAAGCTGCCCCTCAACTAAATGTTTTCCTTTATAGGAGTTGCCATGGTCACGGTGTCTCTTCACAGCTATAGAACCCCTAAGAAAGAAAAGTATTTACCTTCCAGGTGAAATCAAAGAAGTTTTTTCTTCAATTAAACTCAATTCACCTAGGGGAGAAAAGCGTATTTGGTGGTTGTTTATGGGCCATAAACATAAATGAGAACTACTAGCAAAACAAACAAATAAAACAAAACAAAAACACAGAAGCAGATCTAATTAGATGTCTCAACTGATAAAGGTGCTTGCATGCCAGTTAATCCTTTATCCCATAAAGGAGAGAAGTGAGTTCCACAAGTTGTCTTCAGATCTTCTAGACCTCCTCACATACACCATGGATGTGTGAGCCCACACACCTGAGCACACATGTACACACACACACACACACACACACACACACCGTCCAATATCTGTATTACAAACTGAAAAAAAAAACTTAAATCAGATAAGTATGACTGAATCCCATAGGTTTTCCATTTCCTATTTCTTCCACAGGAATAAGCAAGGAAAAAAAAAGTATCAGTAGAGATTTGAGGGGGAAACTGTGATGTATAAGTGAAACCTCACTATGCCAAGTGAAAAAAGCAAAAAAAGTATTATCAAAAGAAAAAGAGGGTGTTTGGATTAACCCAGGGCTTCACAAATTCTACCCAAGTGCACTCTCCAGTGCACTAAGTGCCCATATGAAGAAAACAGAGGATAGTCACATAAGAGAATTAACAGCGCAACTGAAAGCCTTAGAACAGAGAGAAGCGAATTCACCCCGTAGGAGTAGACGCCAGGAAATAATCAACTTGAGGGCTGAAATCAACAAAATAGAAACCAGGAAAACAATACAAAAAATCAATGCAACAAAGAGTTGTTTTTTTGAGAAAATCAACAAGATAGACAAACCTTTATCCAAATTAACGAAAAAGCAGAGACAGAACATGCAAATTAACAAACTCAGAAACGAAAAGGGGAATATGGCAACAGACACAGAGGAAATCCAGACAATTTTCAGGTCATATTTGAAAATCTGTATTCCACAAAAATTGAAAATTCAAAGGAAATGGAGGGAGGGAGGGAGATGGAACTGGGATGGACATGTAAAATAATAAATTAAATTAAAAAAATGCTTTGACTACAAAATTTAAGTTCAAGGACAAGTTACTGGGGAAAAGGATTTCTATTTTTGTTTCCACAGAAAATGAAAAGCTGTGGATTCCTTCCAGACTAATGTGGTTTGATCAAGCCAGACCACCTGAAACAAAGTACCAGGTGATCCTACATTCAAAACAGCTGGACAAAGCTGCCTGACAGACTACAGCCAGGATTTCTGAATCTTCTTCGAATCCCCCATGACAGCGCCCCTTACCAGCAGGAAGTAGTTTGGAAAGAACAACGCCCAAATTCCCAAATATTGTGTATAAATGTTTGTATTTTCATGAAAATGGTGAAATTGGGAATGTTATGTTAATTAAAATTAGTTAGAATCCGGACACATAGTACATGTTTCATTTAATATGAATAATCTAGAATAAATCAAAGGACTATAAAAGAATATAAAATACAAGGATTATTACCTGGAAAAAAAGAAAGGAAAAGAAGGAAAGAGTAGGGGTATGAAACTGTAATTGGGATTAATATGGTCAAAGTACTTAAATATATGTAAGAATATGCTATAACAAAATTAATTATTTTGTATCATTCATATACACTAATAGAAATATTTTAAACAGAAATACAAATGGATGGATATAGATTAAGATGATTGGACAAATAGAAAAAAATCCATGATTATGCAAATATGCTTGCTGATCATTTTTATGTGCTTAGAAAGCTCCTTAAACTAGAATAGTTAACAAAGTTGGTGTCATCACAAAGTATACCCCCACTAACAGATGGTTATAAATAGGGAGGTGTTTCAGTTTACAAGGTAAATTGAACACACAAATCTATTTCTCTTCCCTCCCTAAGTCCTCTCATAATTGTTGATTTTTTTTGGAGTGGAATAAGAGCTATGTTGTTTCTAGGAAGATCAGAAAGGGAACAAATGAAGTTACTTAAGATGGTAGAATGAAGGTGAAATGGACATGATTGAGGAAACAAAATTCAAAACCCTAGCCCAAATATCAAAAGAAAGAATATTGCTTTTTACAACAAATAGGCTCTAAGCAAATAACTCAAGAGAAAGAACAGACTAAGGAGCAATAATTATTGTAGGTATAATATAGAATGCACTTTGAATAGCTGAACCACTCTACTACTTTGTATCATTATCCTTTATTCTTCCCAAATTGCTGGTGTCCAGGTTTTAGTTTCTCAGAGTACAATGAACTCCACTCCATATAAGGCACGTAGAGTGCCTTGTGGTGGAGGGTCCTGGGTATAGATATTAGGGCCTAAGAAAGCAGAATATACATATACATATATACATACACATACACATACATACATAGTGTGTGTGTGTATGTGTGTGTGTGTGCCTATGCTTGTGTGTGTGTGTGTGTGTGCCTGTGTGTGTGAATGCACTCACACCTATGTCACTGTACACATGTGAATATTAGAGGACAATTATAAGAAGTTAATTCTCTCCTGCCACCTTGTGGGATATGGAGGCTGAACTTAGGTCATTGGGTCTTACAAGTGCCTCTACACTTTCAGCCATTTCACCAGGTCAACATTTTGACACAGCTCTTAATTATTTCATGAAGCATTAAGACCCAACATGAATATTTTGTAAACAAAATGACTGGAGATGTAGCTCATTTAAGTGCCTGTTTAGCATTCATGAGGCCCTGGATTGTATGTATGCCCAGCATTGCATAAAGGACATGGTAGTGTACACCTGTAGTTCCAGAAGTTAGAAGGTAGAAATGGCAGTGTCAGAAGTCCAAAGTTATCCTGAGCTATATAATGAGTTGGAGGCCAGCTAGATCAACCTCTGCCACACATGAGAGGGATGAGTCAAAACCAAGAGGTGTGAAATCTAATTCTTATCTCAAGATTAGGAAGCATCATACTCTTCCAGTTTTGAAAAAAAAAAAAAAAGGAAAGGAAGAAAAAAGTGGCTTGTGTGTTTTAAGGATTTGGTAATATAAAAGAAGAAATATTCTTGCTCAAAACTGAGTTTGAATGCACAAGCTAAGATTTTCTCATGCAATTTTCGTTTTCTGAAGATGAGTATGACACAGAGAACTTTTTGTTTCTTCTTTGAAGAAAATGTTATTTCTAGAAATGTAGGTAAAACACAGCACATTAATTCCATATGAATTCAATTGCTACTGTATATGTGCGTCTCTGTGTGTGTGTGTGAGAGAGAGAGAGAGAGAGAGAGAGAGAGAGAGAGAGAGAACTAATGAAAATTCAGTAATCAGAACATTCCTGTAAAGATATTTGTGCACATTGGCAGCTTAGGGTTAGACAAATGAGTGACCCTAATAGTCTTCTCTCTTGATATTCCTCAAAGGTGTGCAAACTTCTCCAGATATAACAGAAAAGTTTTGGGATTAAATTGGAAAGGCAAGAAGAACCTGTGGCTATTTACACAATACATCCATATACAATAGTTTCTGGATTTGTGTGTGTGTGTGTGTGTGTGTGTGTGTGTGTGTGTGTGTGTGTGGTTTATGGTTGTTTGCACATGAATGTGTGTATGTGTACGCTTCCTGTGAGTTGTGTTCCTGGAGCCATAGTTTATCATGCAATCAAAAAGTTGAATTGCATACAAGCTGCATTGTTACATCACCTGGCAATGATTCCCTGTTTTTTCATTAATCCTTTCATACAAATAATGAAGTGCCCTATGAGCAATCCACTGGGCTAAAGGGAGAAATACCATTTCCAACAATGACTAAGTAATGCTTTACATATGATGTTTTACAGATGAGAAAATGTCAACCACTAAAACTCTTTTACTAGAACAGTCAGTTGAAAAAACCTACAGCTTTCTTTATTCAAAGTACACTCAATACACACTGGATAATTTTTTTTGTTTAATATTAATGTTTATGAAAGTCAGATACTAGTAGGGGGTAAGTCAAATGAACAAAGATCAACCTGTATATTATTCTTTGAAGCAAAAGCAAGTCTGTTTAGAAAATAACGAGACTGGCTTCATCTCTTGCTGGAAAAAAATAATTGGTATGGCAAGTTCAAAATAGTATGACTGAAAACTGCTGCAATAAGTGCATAATATCCACAAGGGGCAAAAGAGAAGGTTTTGCAGTATTTGGGCAAAATGTGGTCTTTTCGATTGTCATTTACTTAAAACAGAAACACATTATTGTACTTTATGGGTCACCCTTGAGCAAGATGAAGCTACAGAAGAAGAGGGTAAGGCAATAGTGACAGGCCAGGGAGATGGAATGAAAAGGCAATGGTGGCTTTATGGAGTAACACTGACACAGAAGTGAAATCCAAAGCACTATGTGGAACATTTAACCACTAGAAGCAGAAATTACAGCTTGGTAAGAACTTTATAGAGCAAAATTTCAACTACAATAAATGTCATAAACAAAATCTATGCATCCTAACTTAAGGAGAAAGCTATTATAAGACTGCCAAATTTCACGGGTACCCACTCAGGTATGCAGACCTGTGATGATCCCAGTTACCTGAAAATACTAAATGGAATTAATGCAGTATTGTCTGAAAAGTATAAACAGGAGAGAAAAAAAGGATTACATGTAAAACAGGTGTTATATAACCATTGATGACCACACACTATCTCCAGGCACAAGGATCTTTGATTTGCTTATACAGAGAGTAGGACTTTCCCAATTTTGAGGGGCCATTGAAATATTTTTTCATGCCTTATTGAGTTTGGGTAACGAGAGGAATAAATAGACAAAACTATGTACATTTATGATGATCTAAGCTAAAGCACAGAATTAATTGTCTGGTTGCTTGAATTGAAAAGTCTCATTTCTGAGTTGTCATATTCAAAGAAGAAATGACAAATGTTCATTAGTTTGTCTGGAGTTCTCCAGAAAGTCACTAGAAGAAATTAATTAGTGATGCCCAGATATTTTTGCAAGTTTTTTAAAGTTAATGTTTCTTAAACTAAGTGATGCAAGTAGCAAATACATTTTGTCTTTACTTTTGTATTCAGTGTACAGTGTCTCCAAACCACCTCTAATTTGGCTGTTTTTATCAACCTGCATACTTCAGTACACACTGTTCACTTCTGATCCAATGACCATACCACTGCCTTCTTCCTTGCCAGCAGAATTAAGGTTTATTTCAACATCCTCTGAAGATAATGTTCTTCCTCTAATGTATATTGTTCATTATGGTTGATCCCTAAGCAAAATTTAAAAAATGTGGATCTCATTCTTCTTGTAAACAATTAATTTATACCTGGATAGTTGATATAGTTCTGGACACTTAATTTTATAGGAGGTGTCTGAGGGGGAAAATGTGTATATGTGTACAAATGAGAGAGGCTGACAGGCAAGTGCACTCTTATTTGGGGGATTAAATGAGCATGATTTAAGAAAATGCCACATACAAAGCAATCTACAAGGATAAAGTTTAATAACTGTTAGATATAGTTTTCATTGCTATTATTGTTACATGATATCAGAGTGGCAATGGAACCTTCAATATAGCATGATATGTATGTACTTTATTTTATTAAACAAATACTAGCCCACAACATGGAGGCACAAGGCCACAAGAAAAGTTTTGAAAAGACTTGGCAAATACAAGAAATTGCCAACTTGAGTATTTAGAAGTTGGTGAGTGTTGATGGAATATAGGTAAAGAACTACAATAATCCTTCCAATATACCCATAGAGAAAGATTTGTTCCCTGTTAAGATGCAAAGGGAATGATGCATAATTTGTCTTTTTCTTTAAATAGAAGTTTCAACTGACCAACTTTATCCTAACACCTAAAACAATACTTTTATGCAACATATATGTATTATTTATTATCTGAATGAGAATAGAAAGAATATAAAAGCTAAAATACATAATATATGCTAGAAAATGAAGACATCAAATTTAATGAATGCATCAACAGTTCAATTTTCTGATAATTTGATTGAATTATTAATAATACAATGTTTCAGAAACACTAATTATTCAGAAGAAAAATGCAGTTTCTGCTATGAAGTTTTACACAAGAGGCAAAAAAATATTAATAATAATATTTTTGGTTATTTCATGCCCATTTTCCAAAAGTGCTACTTAATTTTGGCAAAACTCATTAATGAACAAAATCTTTCAGTACTATAAAATAACATGATGCTTCACGAGTCAGTGACTTGAAAACTAAAACAATGTTAATCTCAGCATTTGCAAAATTGTAAAGGTTTGTTCTTAGTTATGTGTATGTGTCTCTGTGAATGTATGCCATGTTGGCCTGAAGAGGATGTCAGATTCCCTGGAGCTCAAGTTACTGACATGAGTACCAAACTCATTTCTTCTAGAACAGTGGTTATCAATATATAGGTTGCAACCTCTATGAGAATTTGAAATGCATATCAGATATTTACATTATAATTCATAACATTAGCAAAATGAAAGTTATGAAGAAGCAATGAAAATAATTTTCATTGCCTGGGGTAACCACAACATGAGGAACTATATTAAAGGGTTGCAGCATTAGGAAGGATGAGAACCACTATTCTATAAGAACATAAATTGCTCTTGAGCACTGGACAGTGGGTGAGACTAGATAACACCAGAAAGTATTTGAACCAACACAAATTATTATCTAGATACTGAATGTAAGGGTATTTACCTTACAGTTTTTTACAACGCTTTCTGCATAACTGTACCACAGTTTCCACTTCATAATATAAGATGTGTGTGTGTAATGCAATAAATCTTTTCTAGATCAAAGATCCAAATACTTTGTAAGTTAGGCAGAAATAAATACTATGTGTTTATTCCATAGGTTTTTCCCCCCCAGAGGACACAGAAATACTAACTTTACTGTCTTGCTTCCTATAAAGACTAGACCATATGGTGTAATTCTGGGTGATGGAATATGCTGGAAGTTTGGCACATCGCTTCCATACTTGGCTCCTGAACTATCTCGGGAAACTCTCAAAGCTATCCCTCTTTTACTGCAACTGCATGGGTAGATTTCATAAAACAGTCTCAGATATTGGAAGAAGCCCAACTATAAAGTTCTTGGCTAGGAATAAATTTGTCTAAGAGAACATCCTAACTAGAAACTCCTACATCAGATTTGTTGCAGCTAAAAATTATAGTCTTAATAAGATCAAGTATTGCAAACTTCAGGTGGTATTTTACTGCCAAAAATGAACAGGAAAATGACTAATACAAACATATGCACATACAATACTCAAAGCAGATATACTATCACAAACATTGATAGCAAATATTGAACACTAGTAAGATGGCTGTTTTGGGTGCAATTTCAGATGTTATGATGATGTATATGTATTTTCTTTTCTTTCCTTAAAAGTTTTGTTTTATTTATTTAAATTAAAAACAATCATATTTTATATACCAATTCCAGTTCCCTCTCCCTTGCATTCTCCCATGTTCCCCACCAAGTCCCTTCCACCCCCCAGCTACTCCCCAGGGAGGGCAAGGCCTCACATGGGGTATCATCAAAGTCTGGCACATCATTTGGGGACAGGACCTAGGTGCTCCCTCATGTATCTAGGCATGGAGAGTATCCCTCCATAGGGAATGGACTGGATAAATACTGGTTCCACTGCCAGAGGCAATATAGACTGCCCAGAACTCCTTACTGACACCCATGTTTAGTGGGCCTGGTTTGGTCTAATACTGGTTCCCCAGCTGTCAGACTGGGGTCCATGTGCTCCCACTTGCTCATGTCAGCTGTTTCTGCAAGTTTCCCCAGAATGGTCTTGACTACTTTGCTCGTCACTCCTCCCCAACTACAACTGGATTCCAGGAGTTTGGCTAGAAAGATGGCTCAGTAGTTAACAGCAGTTGCTGTTCTTGCAGAAGACCCAAGCTCAAAACCCACATACCCACATGACAGCTCACAACTATCCATAATGCCAGTTGTGGGGAATGTAAGGTCCTCTTCTGGCTTGGATGGGCACCAGGCACACCAGAAAGACAATCAGGGAAAGCACCCATATGCATAAAATAATTAAATAGACAAAAGTTTAAAATAAATGTTTCAGTACTTATGTACACAGTGATATCATCAAATCTAGATAACTAATGTTATCCACCATTTGAAGTTCCAGCTTTCCATCATTAGTGAAAACAGTTAAAATTAAATTTTATATATTTTGAAACACATAATTTATTTTGTATTATTAAGAAAATATTTGAGGGCATACTGTTTGCATGGCAAATAGTTGACCACTAAATTATATATTCTTCTCCAATATGTTAGTTGTAACTATAATTACATTGCTGTACAATAGTCCACTAAAAACTTCTTTTCCTCTGTGTAATTCCAAATCCAGTCAAAATGCCAATGAAGATTAACCATCATGATTGGGTAATTGGCTATGATAATTAAGTGAGATACTTTATGTGCTTAATATAAGTACTTATAAACTTCAAAGTACATTATAATTATTGTCATATACTGGTAATTATTGACAGTAAGTACAGTATCAATATTCCTCCATTTGCATAAGGGTACGTCAGCATTTATACTTGCCTTTACACTCACAAAAATATCTACAAATACCACCTTAACAATTACAAATCAAAAAAGGATACGAAGTCAATAATTCAAATTTAGTTAGTGAAAGTTTGACTTCCAGTAAAACATGTCTCAGATTTCTTAAATTTCGGTAGTTTGTAGCTACAACCGGTTACAGGACTCTGTAAGTGGCCATTGAAATGACAACAAACAGAAGACTTCAGAAGAAAAAAAATTATATATATATATATATAAATATATACATACATACATACATACATATATATATATATATATATATATATATATATACCTTGAACATTTCTTCTCCATATCCTCCTTAATCCAAGGGAAAAGCTGGGATTAAAAAGAGCCAATTCTGCTGCTGTTTGATTATTTCAAGCAAGCATTTCTTTTTCTTTCTTCCTCAACAGAATGAAGTTAAATCCTTTTGATATCAAAATGGCTCAATACTTTAAAGCACCAGAGCTGTGATTATGGTCTAAAAATAGCTCTTGACATAAAACAAAGATTAAAGATTCAGGTGAATTTAGAGAAGGGCTCTCCTTGGTTCTATGGAGGCTAAAACCAGGGTTAGTCCAAACAACAATTTATTATAGGGATAAGATAAGGACTCATAGCTGAGCATTTATTCTTTGTAAAAGCCTGCTTCCTTCAGAGATACCCTTCAGCCTTGGCATTCATGGCTTTATGAATCTTTCTTAGACACACACTATACTACACTGTAAAAAGTAAATGGAAAAAAATATAAACCCTTGCTTATTTTTAAAAATCTGAGAAAGTACATTCCTCGACAGTGTCAAAGTTAGTAGGAAGGACCTCAATTTTATGGACTATTGTGTACCTAATGTCCTTTGTATCCTTTGCCTTTTTTGCTTGCTTACTTTTGTGGTGAAGAGTGTAAATCCAAAGGCTTGCAAATATCAGGCAAGTGTCCTACCACTGAGCTGTGCCCTCTCCCTCTTTGTTTCTTCTTTTCTTCCTTCCTTCCTCCCTTCCTTTACTCTTTCTTTTCTCCTTCCTTTCTTTCATCTTTTTTACTTTACAATAAGCATGTGTATTACTATTATAACTTGTTCAAGAAATTAATGCCAAAGTTTCTGTGTTTTATTATTAAGTATAATAACCTAAAAAGCATACAACTATTCTTCCTATGAATATATTTATAGAAAAGATGATTCAACAGAAAGACTGAAGTTTTAAGTTGAAATTATATGTTAACTGGAACTCAGTAGAAAAAAAATAATATATTAAAAATATTTTTACTTATATACTATATACATATATATATATGAATTATAGGACTGTAACGATAAGACATACACCATGGTATATAAATCTTATATAAGTTATCCTTGAGCATGGGTATGACTACTGAATTTTGACTGGATTTCATTTACATGAGTGTATGAATGTCTTATATTACAAAGGTCAAGGGATTTTACAGGTACAGTTAATTAAGGTCCTAAATCAACTAACTTTAATGTAATTTTAATACATATATGAAGCATGATAAATAAAAGACCCTGCGACAGAAAATGTGGTTTAAGCTTCAAGCTGAAGATCAGAGAAGCAAAGCAGCCAAGCCAGTAGACTTTACCTATACCCTGCTGAAATGGCAATCCTGTCTCCATGAATCCTCAGAGGCAAAAGGCTCTGAATTCCTGTCTCCTCCTCCTTATATTCCCTTCTCTGCCCAGTCATATCCTCCCATCTCTACCTTCCTAATACAGTATTGGGATTAAAGGTGTGTGATCCCAAGTGCTGAGATCACCTTTGTATGAGCTGGTTCTTTTAACTGGATCAATTTGGTGTAGTAGGTGTGGCCTTGAACTAAATTCTGAGTCTTGGGATCAAAGTAGTATGCCACTACTGCCTAGCTGTATGGCTGTTGGAATTATAGGTGTGTACTTTCACTGCCTGACCTCTATAGCTTGAGGGTGGCTTTGCTTTCTGAATCCTCATGCAAGCTTCAATAAATCATAAATAATATATAACCACAGACATATTTTCCTATGTGAGAGTGACCTACTCAGGCAATTTTATTAAACTTGGGACTATAGTTTGGAACAAGAAACAGCAACAAATATCCTCCTATTGACCTTAAAAGAGTGAAATACCTTGTTGTGAAAGGTGTGATGTCATATGGTATGTCAGAAAAACTAAAGACTGTGAGCCTGTGTTTTAAAGTTGCATGATTAATATTTGTAAAATAACCCATAAATGCAGAAGAAAATCCTTAGCATAAGATGGACCCTCATCCCTGCTATTACTATGGAAAGAGGTGGTAGAGAGGAATAGTTAAATGCATTTATGGTAGAGCAGTTTATAATAAATGTCTATGATAGGAATGTTCTGTACTTGGCTGTAACCTGGTGATCTCAGTAGAAAACATAATTATGCATGACTATAAGTCCTACTCTGTGTAAACTAGGGGGTTATAAAAGCATATTATTGCAGTCTGTGCTAATTCATACAGCAATAGAAAACTAATATAGAGATTAAATTCATTTTCCTTCCTGGCATTCAAGATCCAGCTCCAGACTTTGGTTGGTGTTATTTTTACTACTGTTTCTCATTTTGTTTTTTTTCAAAACTATCTTTTATAGCAGAGAGATGGCTCAGTTGGTAAAGTGTTTGCCACAAAAGCAAGAGGAACTATGTATGAACCTCAGAAATCACATTTAAAAAGCAAGACAAAAAACAAACAAGAAACAGGCATAGTGATGCATGCATGTAAATACAGCACTGGAGCAGGCAGAGGCAGATGAATAGGATTCCTGGGTCTTGCTGCCCAGCCAATCTAGCCAAGTCTAGTTTTGCCCTAAGAACCCTGCCTCAAAAAACACTGCAGAGAGCAACTGAAAAAATTAAAAAAATTAATTTGCCCTTTGACATTTATATATAAGTATATAAGTGTATACATGCATGTAAGTGTATGAGCACCCAAACATAGGTACACACATGCTTGCACACACACAGTGTCTTCTGTTCTTTACTGCATGTAATTGTTTAACAAGAGGACTTACAATTACAAAGTGATGTCATATTATTTAGGTACCTATTTACACACCACTTTTAAGTGTTACTTAAATGTGTGTGAATACCATTTCTTCCTTTCTCCAAGATTAATAACGCTATATCATCCAATGGCCAGGAAAAATACAGCTAAGCAGGTCATCCAAACAAAGGCATAGAGAAAGAGTAGACAGGGTGTCCTATCCCATATTGCTGGAGGCTTTGTTGGGTCCAGCCAACTTGTTCAGTCCATACCTGAGAGGCAGAGTGTGGATCTAGGAAAGAAATGGACAGAAGAGATAGAGTAGGGAGGGCATCCAGTGAATACTGAACTGCCCATTGTGCACAGTCTTTTTATACCCCCATCAAAAGAAGAGGAGAAGAAAAGACTTCCTGACCAAGACACAAAGAACAAGCAAGCATAATTACTTTCTCAATACCTTAAACATCAATTAACTATCTCCTGAGATAAGTATTCTATTGTTTAGGCAGGACATGTAGCCACCACACCAAGTAATTATATCCTGAGTTAACTATTCTATTTTTCAGACAGGATATGCAGTGACCATACCCTATGCCAAACATCCTGTTGCATTCACATTTTAGGTCAGACATCCTGTTGTCAAGGTAAAATACACAACAGCCACATCTTGGGCCAAATATTCTGCAGTTTGACCTTGAAGGAGCAATGACAGGTAAAAATTATCTGACCTTAAGTCAAAATGAAATGGAATCAATTCTGTAGGTTCCTATAATGGAGTCAAGGAGACACCATATAGCTGCAGCAAATTGTGAGGTAATGAGCCACGAGTCTCATGGTAAAATATGAAATATTAAAAATGGGTCAATTTATAGGTAGAGCTAGCTAGTAAGAAGCCTGAGCTATTGGCCAAACAATTATCATTTTAATATTAGCCTCTGAGTAATTATTTCATAAGCAGCACCAGGGACCAAGCAAGCAGGAGAGAGACTGGCCCTATAGAACCGGGTGAGACAGAGAAAAACTTGTAACTATAGCATATGATATTAAATAAATAAACACATTTCTAGTTCTAATTTTCAAAATCTGACAGAGATGGAGTTTTTTTCTACCTGGACTAGTGATGACTCTCCCTGGTAAGGAATTAATACCCAAACAATTTTCATTCCATAATATGCAAAGGAGAATCTGATCTAATATGCAAAGGAGAATCTGATCTAATATGCAAAGGAGACCAGAGAGTTCTTAAAAGGAAGATACCAGTTTTCCTCCTGAGAAGACTAGAAATATTTTGTACAAACAGGTAAACTACATCCTAGGGTGGAAAACTTGTAAATTCCTTGAAAGACTTACTAGAAATTAACTTTGTTGGATCTTGACCACAATCTCAAACTCTGTCTTCTGTTACTGATTTATGCCCAATGAGAAAACCATTCCTGTATTTCATTGGGTGCCAGTCTTAATATGTCAAGTCATATAAAATCACTTTGCCTCTAAAAACAAAATATTGCTTCCATTTCTGTCAAGATTTGTACCTGCCAACTCTATATTTGAATATCAACTTCTAATTATTTTATTCTTCTTTGTGATACTGGGTATCACAACTATATAGGCTTAAGCTTTGCCAAGATTATGACTAGTATTGTGTATAGGAGCCCTGACTAATCATTCCCTGACATGACTCCACATTATCTAGCAACTTACAGTTTTGTTTTGTGCCAGGCACAAAATTCCAAAAACCTTCTAAATAATTATTTAAGACTGAGTTACCAGAGACCAGGGTCCAAAGAATCACCTATATTTTTTCCTTTCCCAAATAATACCAAATACCAAGTTATAAATTCAATTTGCTGTCCCTGTGCCTATAACACAGAGAGGGAAAAGAGTTTTCTGTAGAAGCTTGCATAAGCTCACACTCTACTCTCTTTTGCAATCAACCGACTCTAGATTTTGAATGGCTATAAATACTTCTCCTAATTTTAGGAACAGCAAATAGACTTTACTGCCAGGCATTTCCACTTACAGTTGAGTACATTTCTGAATATAGTCTTTAACTATCTAGTTAGTTAAGGGGAAAAAAGGGAAGAATGAAGTGTTAAACCCTCTGTGGTGGTAGGGGGCAGTGGTAAAGCATTTAAAAACAAACAAGAAAAACAACGGACATTGCATATCATAAACTTTTCCCTTACTTTATTATCTATCACTAATCTAGTCTTTTATTTGGCCACACTTTTTCATTAGTAAGTTCACATATACTGTACTGTATTAGCAGCAAATAATCATTTTACTCATTTTGCAACATGGCAATAAAATTTGAATTATGAAGCTCATTAGTAAATACCAGTGTCTGATAATCACTTAATACTACAAAATTAAGAATATTGTCATTGTTATGTTATTATGTCTCAAAACCTGAAATACAATTGCAAAATTGTATTTAGCTTAATTACAAGTTGTAAAGTCCCTCCTGCAAGTATTTTAAGTGTTATTATTTTGTAAATATCCCAGAATTGCAGAAATATCCCCCATTTTCTTCCTAGAAATGAATTCAATTGACACGTAATTGCTACAAGTTGTATCATAATCAGAATACCAAAATGTTACACACTCTTATTAAGTACAAAGGAGACCATTAGGGATTGATTTACAAAAATTAAAGAAATCAACATATATAAAAACAGCAAGAAATAAGGTAAACCTCCAACTAACACTTCTAAGCACTTCCCATATCTGGTAATGAAAACATTGCTGTTTATGAGGTACATTGTAAACAATAAAGAAGATCATGTATATGTCTTACATAGAGACAAGACATTCAATTGAAATGGCAACTGTACTGTAGAAACCTCGTGGGGTAAGCTTTCTACTCTTCTACAAATTATCTTTCTTGAATATCCAAATAAAATAGCTTGAAGTCACCTGTATGACCAAATCAATATAGAGAATGCCTACATATTTCAAATTATTACTGGTAGTATAAATCCCTCTGCTCTGTTTCTTCCTTGAGACATCTGACCTCAGTATTTCTTCCTAGTTTGTTTGAATTGCAATTGACTTCGTTCCATCTGGTTATCATTAAACCAAGCCATCTCAGCGTTCAAATTCTTTCTGGAGCAGGCCCTTGGCAATACATGTCTGTAATGCCAACACTCTGGATGCTGAGGTAGGAGGATCACAAGTTCTAACTCAGCCTGCAATGCATAGAAAGACCATTTGTCAAACAAAAATAAATGAAATCTCCATCTAAATTTTCTCCTTCCCCTCACCATGGTAATGATAAAACAAATCTGAAATCACATTTTGGTGATACATGTGTTTATTTCTGAAATCTTGAAAATTTTATAAAAATATTGCATATCCTCAAAGGAAATTTTAGCTTAATATCATACCTCATCATCACTCAAATACAGAGAATACACTCCAAGCTGGTTGTTGGAATTTCATCTCCAATTATTTCTGTCTCTGTGTTTAAGGCTCTTAAGCTTCTGTCAGAAGACTGGCCAAAAAGAAAGGGAAATCCTTACGAGGTCATCCTACATTCAAAACAGCTGGACAAAGCAGCCTTACAGACTACAGCCAGGATTTCTGAATCTTCTTCGAATCCCCCATGACAGCACAGGAAGTAGTTTGGAAAGAACAACGCCCAAATTCCCAAATATTGTGTATAAATGTTTGTTTTCATTTAATTGGACTTTGCTATATAAAATAAATTTTAAAAAATTAAAAAAAAATAAAAAAATATACAGCAAGGCATAGATCTTCTCTTTCTCATCCCTCATCCAAAGTACTTTCACAGTATTAAAATAAGTTAGTATCCCACTCTGAATTATTTACACTTAGATTGCTTTCAACAGTGGAGGACAAATAAAAAGTACTTAACATACTTCTGCATGTCAATAGGTTCACAAGCAGTCCCTTCCAGAACAAAGAGAATGACTACCTTCCCCCACCCACAAGGCACAGCTCTGTTTTCATTCTTCTATCCCAGAAAGCAAATTTCTTGCAATTTTTACAAAACAGTTTTATATCTGCAGCCAACTATTAAAGAATCAGAAATTTTGAGGTTCTGTTTTGAACCACCTCACTACAATATGAATAACATTAATAAATTCTTGCCAAACTATTTAGTAAATGGATTTTTAAAAGTAATTTAAGATTAGTACATTTAACTGTTTCTGTACAAATAGGAGCTGCCAACTTTCAATTAGAAAGCAGTTGGTTTCTAAAGTAAGCCAATAATTACCCTGCGTATTTGTTGAGTAATTTATTTTAGATAGTACAAAGATGAAGTTCAAGTTAGTCTGTACTCGAGTGATTTAAAAAAAT
Source organism: Phodopus roborovskii (assembly GCF_943737965.1). Classification (NCBI taxonomy): domain Eukaryota; kingdom Metazoa; phylum Chordata; class Mammalia; order Rodentia; family Cricetidae; genus Phodopus; species Phodopus roborovskii. Next base: position 62,705 of record NW_026125861.1, on the reverse strand, counting down.
AAAAAGTCCAATTAATGAGTTTCTGTCAAACTGTAAAGATAGACGTCATTTCTTTCTAATGCTAGTGCAACAATACGGAGTGATTAGATTTAGATATGGTGACAGAATTGTTTAGCAAAAACCTCGTAGTCTTAAGCTTATGTTGTTGTGTTTAGAAAAGAAAACAAAAAATAGGTCCTGAGAATTAGTTGTTAATGTTTACATGCTAGTAAATGGCTCCTGAGTCAGACTGTACAGAAACTTATACACAGGCAGAAAAAAATTTAAGATAGTATTGCTTAGGTAAATAAATCTGTTTGAGTTAGTCCCCTGAATACATGAGTTTAATTCTCAAGTTAAACAAACAAACAAAAAAGTGACAATACCAGGCCAAGATGCTAGCTCAGTCTGTAAGTTACTTGCTTTTGCAAACAAGATGAACTATTTTAGATTCTCTAACACCCAAACACTGAAGCCTGTTATAGTGATGTGGGTTTGTAATACTAGCACTGGATTGGCAGAAAAGGGGAGATCTTTGCTGATCCCTGGTGGATCTTGGCCAGCTACCTCCATTAAATCTTTGAGCTCCAGCCAATGAGAAATCCTGCTTTGAGAATCAACATTTGAATAGCTCTTGAGGAATCACGCAAGGTTAACCTCTGGTCTCCACCCGCTTACACACAAGCTTGCATGTACAACAGGGGACACACACAAACACACACACACAAACACACACACACACACAGGCTTGCATGTACAAGGCACACACACACTACCCACAGATAGGCAACTGAAAGTTGATATGATAGTTCCACACAGTCTTTAAACACAAGCACCTTCCAGAAATCTGTTTTTCTTCCCCATGGGGTAGTTTTAGTCTTTAGGGTTCAAAACACTAAACAGGATCAAAAGGAGGAGACTAAAAGCATTCTCTTTTCCTTTTCAAGAGCACTCCCAAATAACAATTCCACATCTACTGTCAAGAACATAGTTATATGGTTAAGCTTCAATGAGATAATAAAAGTTTGTGAATGACAGTCTACTTTAGAAAGCAATGTGTGGGAATGGAAACGTTAACAAAGAACATGCCAAACCCCATGGGTAAAATGTCAATGAGGCCTAAACTCCACACAAAGAACTACAGACAACTGAGTAAAGCTGGGGGCAGGAGAGGTGTGGCCCTCCTCAAGGAAAAGCACACCAATTGTTTTTTCAGGACCAAATAATCAACCCTGAAAACATGCAGACAAGTAATGTTATACGGACTCAATAGTTTATATTTAGGAATATATACATATGTGTTCAATAACAATCGATTTTTAAAAGAGGCCATGAATTTGAAAGACAGTGTAGAGAGGTATATGGGAGCATTTAAAGAATGGGAAGGGGAAGGGACAAATGTAATTAAAATGCAACCTCAAAAAGTAAACAAAAATGTTTTCTGTGACTAAGTAAGAAACAGAAATCAAAAACACTGTCAATGCAAACCACACAGCTTTTATCTCAAAGGGAGTAAGATTTTATTCTGAAGCCAAATATGAGTAACAAGGCATAGAAACAAACATTCAGGTTGCCATTTTCCAATGTGTTAACGATTTCACAAGTTTTTATTACTACAGAACATTAGGAAGTCATAAACAGGGCACTTTTCAAATATATTAGTGCTAGCATTTGGATAGTGGGTTGCAGAAAAGTAAGGAAAATCTCTGCTATAGGTTTTAAATGCTACTTGATGACATTGGTTTGATGGAATATGCGAGCATATTCCAAAAGGGTTTTCCAACAAGTAGGATGTTAGGAAAGATACAGAGATGAGCAATGAATGGCTAGTAAGAGGGCTAACAATGGATCATTATTACTTGGCTATAGATCTGCAAAATTCTAATTCCCCATAATCATAGAAGATCTAAATATTCAGTCAGACAAGTGTGATTCTGCCCCCTGACCCTTGCCCCAGGAAATTAACTTCATAACTGAAATTATCCTAGAGGTATGCTCTGAAGTAGCTGTTGTTCATTTTGATGATAATCTCTCCTTCTAAGGACAACTTTACATTCACAAAGAACTCTTAACAGTGATTTCATCATTCAGAGAAAAGCCTTTTTTCCAAATTATCCTTTACATAGCTGATATTCAAGCTTAAATATAACCCTATAGATTTGTCTTCTGCCAGTGACTGTATTTATGAAATACAGTATAATCATTACATTCATACCCATATATACAAACACATAAATTATACACTGTTAAGTTTGACATAGGTTATTTCCTCATAGTATCTCCAAATCCAGTTCCTTTTGATATATTAAACTTATCATTGAGTTTTAAAGAATGTATAGAATATATGACAAAGCAAAGCAACCTTAAATAGGCATTAACCTAACATTTCCTCTTTTTTTAAAAAATTGTAATGAGGATTACAACTCTGACATATATGAGCCAGATTAGGTTATTTACATAGATAAAGTATATTAATGATAAATTTTTATACACATAGTAATGTTCTACATTAAATTTTCAATTAACAGAGAGTAAAAGTGCACAGTGAAGTTCTGTAAGGAGTTCACTAAGTAATAGTCATCTTGTGTACTGAATAGATAAAATTACTACAGAAAGCAGAAAAATTTAATGGAAGCTGCTTATGATTCCAGGAGCTGTAATTTCATGTTTTTCTGCTTTTGGTGATACAGATGTGAAAAGTCTCAATTTTTAAATCCATCTTGTATTCACAACTAAATATATAAAAATACAAGTATTGGATAGCTGATTATCAAAATGCCAGATTATTATAGTTAGTTAATACTGACCTTAGTAACTTGGTTTGTTGGATGCCAAGAACTGGATCTACCAGTGAAAACTTCAGATTTTTAGTCATTTACCAAGTCCTAGGCACAAAAATAACTGAAGTAAACTTGTTCAGATTCTTTTTTTTCTGCTCATCTCTCTTGGGGGTGGGGGCTTGGAAAAAGAGAATCTCTTTCTGATATTTCCAGAAGGATGGTAATACTTCTTACTCTATGGATCAAGCTACAAACACTGGGAAGATACCATACATCCTTATTTAGCTTATAAATGCCATCTAAAGCATGCAACTTTTTTAATATCTGCTTTCTATGTTTCTCAAGACAATCTTCACCGGGTTGGTAAAATGATCCATTCTTTCCAAAACAGGTAACCACAAAGACTCTAGAAATTCACAATGGCTTTAAAAATTTCCTTAGGCACTTGAGTGACCCAAGTATGTTCAACTCCATACTCCACACTTTTGCTGCTAGTTAATACTGAAAGCAAATGAAGTCACCTGATTACTCTTAAAATAACTAGAGTAATATAGGTGGGTAGAAAGTGTAATTAGTACTTTCAAAGTTTCTGAGTAATTGGTGCTTGTAGATCGCCTATATTTGGCAAATGAAATGTCTTTTCTCAAAAATGTCTTGTTTAATTTTAAGTTAATTCACCTTTGTAAGTCTGAGATCTTAAGTCCCCTTTTGCCTTGGGTGTGTACACACAGTACCTATTAGCAATTACAATGAGTTGCTACTAAAAGAGATTCTGCTACTGAAATCCGGGTCAGCTTATTTGAAATGGATATCTATCTTCCTCTTCTAAATGTTAATTAGGTGTTCTATTTTATCTTCAAAAGTTTCTAGCAGAAATTTTCTTGAAGTTCACACAGGTCTTGCAAGAGAGCTTCCTGATAGTATCCTTGGCTCTCAATGTTTGAAAATTACTCTAAAGAGTTTATGTAACTTTATTCAAAATTTTTTTCAGAGGAAGAAAACCAACTGAACAGAAAAATAAAAAAAAAAATATTATGGATCTTGCTCTCCCTGCACTATCCTCAATATTATTTAGAGCATCTCATAAATGACCACAGGAAAAATAAGCTGCTTCAGATTCAGATGAATCTTTCCACACTCAGACTCAATATTGAGGTCTGTACTCACTTTTTTTTTCAACTTAATAAGTACTTACAAATATTTCTTTCAAATTTCCATAGTTTACACAGAAACACAAATATCAGTAGACCTTTAATAAAAAATAATTGAAATTAAAATACTGTCAGTTTACCAGGCTAATCAAGAAGGCACCTTTCTTTTTTATTTATTTTTAATATTTTTTCTATTTTACGTATCTATCCCAGTTCCCTCCCCTTCCCAGCCTTCTATGCCCTCCACAGACCCCTGTTCTCTACCATCCCCCATCCACTCCCCAGGGAGAATGAAGCCAAGAAAGCACTTTCCTAACTGGCTTTCATGGTACTACAAGTTGCCCTGCAATTTTCTAAAGGAGGAAAGTATGGTGGTTTAAAAGAAAATAGTTCACAAAGAGAGTGACAATATTTTGAGATGTGGTGCTGTTGGAGCAAATATGGCCTTGTTGGAGGAAGTGTGTCACTGTGGGGATGGGTTTTGAGGGCTCATTTATTCTCAAGCTATAACCAAGTGACACAGAATACTTTCTCTTGCCTGTGAGTCAAGATGAAGGACTCTTAGCTACTTTCTAACACCCATATCTGCCTGCACAACACCATGTCACACCATGATGACGATGGCCTAAATCTCTGAAAATGTAAAACATCCCAATTAAATGTTTTTCCTTTATAAGAGTTGCCATGGTCATGGTGTGTCTTCACAGGAATAGAAACCCTAATTAAGACAGGAAGCCATCAACAGCTCTATCCAACTATGCTGCTTATGAACTGTATTAATGACTGGTATGCTATGATAACCAAACTGCTGTACTAGTGGCATGCATACTTTCACAATAACCAACAGCTCTCTAATTGGGCTTGAGGGATATAACTGATATTAGAAACCTAGCTAACTCATCAGTATTAGTGAAATCACGGTTAGTGGAGGTAATCTACAAACACTAATTTACTAAATCAACATTATTCCTAATGACGATCTATAAACATTTGTCCTTATACAGAGAGAGATCTTTTACCTGCCATCCAGTAAACTTCTCTTTGCAACAGACAAAGACTACTACAGGAAGCCACAGCCAATAAAATTTCCGAGTTGTGAAGCCTTGTTCCAATGGATACATTTACAAAACACCCCCACAGGTAAGATTCAGGGAACATTGCTAAAGAGGGGGGAAGAAGTTTGAAAGAACCAGAGAATCAGGGAACTTGCTGTGAGATTGTGTCTCCTAGTAACATCAAAAGCTATATCCTTAATGTCTCACCAACATGACTGCCTAAATGTGAGCTGATCCAGGCCTCCCTCAACCTTACACACAATACTAGGGAACTTAGAAAAACTGTGGTTAAGACAGGCCTTCCCCAGAGAAGAACACACCAGTCTGTTGTCCAGTGCCAAACAGTTATCCCTGAAAACATACATATAAGTAACATTGTATTACTCAACAGGTTATATAATATATATATATGACTATATATTCATATTTGCATGCAACAATACAACAATAAATGATAAGAAAGAGGTCATAAATTTGAAAGAGAGCAGAAAATAATAGTATATGGGAAGGCCTGGAAGGAAAAAGGGAATAAAGAAATGTAGCAATTAAATTGAATCTGTAAATAACCAAAAAACAAACAAAAAGATATTTTTTTAAAAAAAAAAATATCAATGACAACATTCTCTTTCCTGTAGAATCTTGTATATGGTGTATTGAAAGCAATTATTTTCTCAGATTGCTGGTGCCTGTGATACTGATAGATTTCACTGACAACATGACTAATTTTGAATGAGGTAATTTCCAAATCATCCTTAATCAAAAACTGAAAAAGAAGAAAGAAAAGTAGATAAACAGACGCATACAGGAAACTTAAGTCCTTAGGTTGTTCTGGACTTTTAGTTGATATCTGTACAAAAAGCAATCTTTGCCATTTTACAGACAGAAAATGCTAAAGGAGGACTTATTGTTTCAGAATTTCAATGAATGGAGATAAAGTAGGTGAAAGTAGCTTCATAAACATACAGATTAACTGCAAACCATTAGCCTACTACCTGTGTTTTAAGATCTCTTTACAAAGAGTTGATTGCTAATGTAGCATGGTAATTTTATAACAATTACTTAAGATGCTATTATATATTTGACAATAGATACATTTTAATGTAACTTAATATAATAATTATTGTTCATCAGAATTCTAACTTAAATGAAGCCATTACTTAAAAACAATATACAGAAGAACAATTTAATGAAGCTATATGTCCTGTGATTAATATCACCACTATGGCTCTTGGATTAGTTTGGTTAATATCCATACTAGAGGTAACAAAGTAAATTTTTAATAGCAGTCCAACACATCCTGAAGATTCTGATGTTAATCAATGCAGTTCTATTCAGACCCTTGAGTAAAACAATGCTACCTAATTTCCAAACAAATGGAACTTAACACCAAGAATCCTAGTTTATATCAAAAAAAAAAATCATCTATGTAGTGTTTACTTATATACAAGAAATAGGGGGATATTTTGAGTGATTATATTTTTTAAAATTATGAGAATATCAATTTATTAATTTGACAATCGTCCTTCTTTGCTACAACAACTAACTTCCATAATTTAACAGCCACATAAAAGTTTTCTTAAATATTATGGTTCCTACTGAAAATACATTAAAATAAACAAAACAATTCAATATGACCAAATGATGGCAACTAAGAGGCCCATATCAGCTAGTGTTATTTCTTGGCCTATGATCACTACATCTCCATATAAAGAGCTAAACCAATCAACACACTGAAGAGCAATAATATGAAGCAAAAACTGAGTTTATCTCTGGTTCTTTTAAAATACTAAAATAAATCACCAATTTTATTGGCAGAAAATTTGGAGGAACAATGTCTCTCCAGTACTTTCATGGTTTTCTGGGGTCCCCAAAAATGATGGTCTTTTAAAGAAAAATCCTTTGTTTCCCTCACAATAGATACATTGAGGACATCAAAGGTTAACTCTTCAGACAGATGCATAAGTTGTAGGATATGCCTTAAGGAATTTACCATTGATACCACTGACTTAGGGGGTTACCTCAGGAACAATAATACCAATAATCAGATGAAGAGAGCTATATGCTAAGTGTCATTGTAATATTATTTAAGGAATACCTGAGACATAATAGAAGGAAAAAAGGGAACAAATAACATGTCTAAATAACAATTAATCAGGATTCAAGTAAAAAAAAAATGTCCTCACTGATTTGTAGTGGTGGATGAATAGTGAATGCATCCAATGCTTATTTCAAAATGATTTTATTTTCACTCTTGCTCTCACCTTACTCCTGCATCCACATTTTTTAAAGCATATTTCATTTTGTGGAAATCACAGTTTTTAGCAAGCCATATCTACCATTTTTAATACTAATACATTAGTCCTTTGTACAAATGAAGATATTTTAAAAATCAGAAATATGTAAGGCAAATCCTTAGTAGCTGTTCTTGTGGCTGTTAACTCATTAGAACTGGGCATCTAGCAAGCAGACATTTTTGAATCTTCCAGCAAACTCAGCAATAATCTCTCTACCACAGCAACACTTTACCATATATTTATACTAGCTAAATATAAATACATGAATGAAATCAAGAGAACTCAATACAGAAACTCGACAGCACTATACCATTCCAATAAAGTGCAAAGTCAAACCCAATAAATTTGGTTTTCTCCTGAACATATTAGGTTATAACTCCAGACAAAAATAAAACACCCAGTTGCAGTGAGATTAATAGGCTAGACTGTGGCAGGACAAATGAAATACATCCTTACTTCTGTCCTATGCCTTATCTGTACAATCTGTGGCTTTTGCTATGCATATTTATTCAGTAACCTTAAATACTGTTCTTGCCAATGATTCACTGGATTCAACCAAAACAGGGAAGATCTAGAATCCTCAGGGAATGGGAGCCATGTGTATGTGGTACTTGATATAACTGATCGAGCGCTATAAATTCTTCAGTAACTTTTCACCATATGTATTTCCTTTCTCCCTTCTGCCTCTATTGCCCAATTTTCCCTTTTCTGATCCATTTTTCCTTTCTTTCCTGCCCAATCTAGTGAGTTAGTCCTTTCAAACTATGAAACAGAATCTATTAGCTGCCTCTGAAATCAATTCAGTGGGTCATAGTCTATGACTATCCAGATTAGGATACACACTACTTCCTGGGGAGCAGCATCAGTATGTATCACCTGCCTCCATTTACTAGTCTTAGTATTATAAGAGGCATTATAAAATCTTGCTCTTGTTGTGTCATTAAGTGATAATGTTAATCATGACGAGGCAGAACAACTCCAGTTTATACATAGTGCATTAATTACTTTTCTCTGTGTGGTGACAAAACACCTGACAAAAGCATTTTCAGAGAGGGAGGTTTACATTGACTTACAGTTTCAAGGGATAGAGTCATAGCAAGGGAAGTCATGCCAGCAAGAGACGGAAAGAGCTGATTAGTTTGCATTTATAGACAAAAAGCAGAGATATGACTATCGATATCCTGCTCTTTTTCTCTTTTATTATTCACTGTAGGAATCTAGTCCTCAGAATGTCATCATCCACTATTATGGTCTCCCCACCTTAAACAATGTTATCTAGAAATTATGCTACAGATATTGCCAGGGATTTTTCTCCTAGATAATTCTAGATCCTGTCAATTACACAATATTTCCCACCATACATATGTGGCTATTTTGAAAAAAGTAGAAAATGGGATGGAGTTTTTGTTTGAATGGTCAGCATTATAAAACAGTAACACGACACACAAGTTTTCTAATTCTTAGTGTATTAAGGAAAATTAAATTTTTCCCATTTTACTAAAATCATTAGATTTTGTTAAATTTCTTTGCTTTAGGGAGTGAGTTTAAAAATTTGTCATTTCATTGTTTCCCTGAATTTATGTGTAGCACCTCGACAGAATTAAGAGTAATAATGCATCCAGTCCTGACATCATATAGATGGTATCAATAGTTTTACACATGAAGAAACTGAAAGAGGAGCAGAATTTCCTATGGACCAATGATGAGGTAATGGGGGTGGGATGTGAGCCCAGATCTTCGAGTTAAAGTACTTAGACATGTGCCCAATTAAAAGACAAACTGCTTTGGGTGCTGGCACACTATTTAAAAGAAGACAAAACCCATGCCAAAATAATTAGAATAATTGAACTGAGTTTTTAAAACGCCTATACTTTCAAAACCATCAGAAACCAAAGTCTAAAATAACCTTTAACTGTAATCATTGGTATTTAGGGCATGTTCTCTTTATGTCACATTCCTTTATTTAGTAATTTGTCTGTCCTTTGGAGTCCTTTTTAAAAAATGTTTGTTTCAAGGGAACAGTTTTCTCTGAAAAGGTACTAATCTATCTTAGAATTCATACTCATCTTCCATTCTGTTTGTTTATCTGATACTTTCTGGTTCTAGTGGAAAAGGTACAGAAAGAATATGCTCAGGTGAACTATGTACTACATAGTAATTTAATAGCATTTGTATAACAACTTAGAAACATGCTTTTTTGCATAGTAAATGAAATTTCTGGTTTTCTTCTAATAATTGTAAATGTACAGCTAAGATTTTATTTTATTTCCCCATTTTCTCACTGAATTTGCAATCAAGGATATCTAATCCTTTAGCAAAACAAACCATACAATAGAAAAGAGGACACAAACATCATGATACATTCACATTGCTCCTATATAGAAGAATTAATAGTAGTGTTATTTATATTAATAAAAGCACATGCATATCAATATGTCCCTTGTAGTCTATTTTATTTAGAAACTTTCCACTAAAACAGAAACTTTTTAGAAAAGTCAGTAGAAGGTAACTTTCAAATAAACTGGTAGACTTAATTTTTTCACATGCTTCAAGCCCTCTTCTACTATAATTATCTGTACAACAGCTCTCACAAAATTTTGTATTGCTCATCATTTAGTGTATATGTGCACATTCGGAACACACTTCAAAATGCTACCCACCTACTTGAAATTTTTTACTGACTAAAAGTATAGTGTGTACTTTTTCATTTTATCTATCACTAAGGTCCCATGTGGAAAGGCAAGTTGCTAAATGCCTTCTGAAGGCTGGTAAGCATGTGAGACTTGCTTTCAAAGCTAATTAAAATAAATTCATTCAATCCATTACTTAGGCCTGAAAAATCCAAATAAATATCAGTTTGTTTTTATTACTGCTCTTATATATTTCTCTAAATTTTCAAACTAGTTGTAGCTTGTGTGCGTGAGAGAGAGAGAGAGAGAGAGAGAGAGAGAGAGAGACTCTTCCTTTTCTCCAGTGGAACATCTCATTATTTTTATACCTGAATGGTCCCTAGATTGGCATTTGGTAGTTGTTAACAGCACCCATTAAGTAACTACAGGAAAGATGACACAGAAAGTAGGGTAAGACAGAGAAGTAACAAAATAACTGCCCTTAATAATAATACAATGTGCACATACTGCCTCTACAATCTGTAGCAAATACCATATTGAACTGTTTTTCATAAACAATCATGGTACTTACAAGAAAAAATGTTTATATGTAGCTGAAAACAGCCTGTCCTCCTGTTATTTTTAAAACTATATAATACTGAAATACTTTATCTGAATGACATGGAAATTTCAAAATAAACTTTAAGATTGGAGTAAGAGGAGCATTAATGATCCATAGATCCAAGTGATAAAATGAAGCAATTTGAGCTATTACTAAAGGTAAACTTTACCTGTTCACAATATAAGATTATCGGTAGTATTCATTTTTAAAACATCATTGTCTCATTAGTCAGCCATTATTAAAAAAATAAAAAAGCCAAACAGAAAAGAAAGGAAAAGCACAACAGAATTTCAAGGGGCAAGAGGTGGAAATCAGTGCTGTATGAATCTGGTTTAAATGTACGGGGAATAACCTTCAAAGTAGATAAACCCTAAAATACATTCACTAGCCTCCTAGCTAGATTTTGCTCTAATTTTGTACCTCTCTCCTAGCATATTTTTTTCTTATTTTTCACTTCTTTTTTCTGTTGTTCCCTATGAACCCTCTGGATATTCTGAGTAAGTAGGATTTGACTCTAAGAGGGCATGTGAAAAGGTCAGAAAGCTATGGGAACTTCAATTAGAGTCCCTCTTGTCTAGGATGAGATGGTCACTGTCTTGGTACCAAAAAATTAACTCCATATTCCTTGATTAGCGGAACAAATTGTAACTTTATCCAGAATGCTCTAGGAGAGTTAAGAAGGGAGACAGTTCTTCAGGAGAACTGCAGTGCTCTTTGTAAAATCCTTAACACTTTTGTGAACTACACTGACTCTTTGAACTCCTTTAATAGAATCAGTCTAGACTACTAATAAAGAGGAAGAAGAAATGAGAGGGAATAAAAGCAAAGGAGAAGGCAAGAAAGAGGGCTCTGACAACTGCCTGAAGCATAAAAATAACCACTGTTCAGGCAGGGTCTGAAACACTGTTAAGTCTTCCTTGTGTTCGAACATTTGCATGAGTCTCCCTGAGCACTATATAATATGAAAATACCTTGTTTAACAGCCTAGAGGAGGCCCTTAAATATATGCAATGGAACTCCTGTGATCGGGTGTTTACTAATTAAGGGAGGCAGAAGCATTACAGGAAGGTGACTAACTCAGATTGCTCACTGCTTTTCTGCTTATCTATAACTCCCACCCCTCAGATATATCAAGCAAGTACCACCCTCATTTTACAAGACATAGTCTAAGGGGCAGCACGAGGACGAAGCTGCAAGAGCTGGGCAGAGCTCCAGTTAGAGGGGGCAGACAGGCAAGAGCAGTGCTCTGCAGTGCTTGTCAGAGAACTGGAGCAGGCTCCTTTGTGGGCTGGTACATCCCTCTCCCGGAGTGCACAGCAGGGACATTTGATCTGCGGGGTGATTGATAAGTGCAGCCACCCTTCTCTTCCTCCCTCTTCTCTCTCCTTCCCCTCCCTCCTTCCTGCCAGAAGCGCTGCTGTGTGGCGAGCTGCTCCAGCACAGCAAGGATCTGCCCGCCCTGGGGTGGGGGTGGGGGGGGCACCGCCTGCTCCTCGTTGTTGTGCCACTGCACATCCAGCCGGACTGGTACCCGGGGCGGTGTGATCTCCGGAGCCTCTCCGTGTCGCGGATGCTTCAGGAGCCTGGGGAAGATCTAGACAGACAGCTCTCTCGGTAAGTTAAGAACACTCGGGAATGCCGTGGCAAGGCGACCCTTGAGCAGGATTCCTTTGGCCTCAAAGTGGGAAGAACCCTGGGGTGGCTAGGCTTTACCTACCGTGGCCAGCTCTTGTGCGTCTTCCTCTCCCACCAGTACCCTCTTTTTCGCCCCCTGACCTTCTGTGGGTGTGGTAGAAATCCAGGAGTCTCATGGCCAGGGATCACCCATGCTAGTGATCACCCATGCAAGATCTTCTGCTAGTAACATACTCCATTCATTCTCAGTGTCCAAGCCCTGTGGCAAAGGCAGAGTGAGTAGCCCTCGCTGCTGCGAGGTCACCCCCTGGCATCAAGAGGTTAGCTGCTAGGGTGTAAGAAAGGTAGGGCTACTCTAGCAGCTTGTGCTTAGTCTCGTTTATTGCAAAGGGGAACTCCTTTAGAGCCTGGGTCTCTCCAGAAGGGAGAGAGTTTAGTGTGGGGCTGCCTGAAGGCTGGAGATGAAGGCTGCTGGGCCTGATGGGCATCTGAGCTGGCTCCAGCCATAAGGGTCACAGGGATGAAGGTGGGTTCTTTGTTGCAGCCTGGCCCACTCTGTGACCTGTGAAAAAAAGCTTGGGTGACCTGAGCCCGGCTCTAGTTGGTTAGTGACAATGGAGGGTGAGGCAGTGGAGAATGCATTTCAACTTCCCTAGTTGCCTCAAGGAAGAGAGCCAGCATTTTGCTTATTTAAGCATCTGCCCCTCTTGCTCTTGGATGTCCCAGGTCACTCTGAACCCTTCTAGCTCCTTTAAAAGCCTACCCCACCCTTTTTAGCAGTTCTTAGAAATACACTGGACCAAATGAAAGTTACTTAAAAGTATTCACTGGGTTTGAGACTTGTTCACTTCCAGAAATGATCATGTTTCTCAAAGTGGCTACAGAAGCCCAGACACAGGCAGAAGATATAGTAGCAGAGTAAATTGACTCTTGCAGAAAGATAACCATAGAATGAAAACCCAGCACCTCAGGCTCCTTGCTGTGGCTCACCATAGCTAGATTAGCACTAAATTTCTTTTACTGTGTAAGTGGTAGAAATGTCAAATCCCCCCCCCCAAATCCTCTCCTCTCTTCCCATCTCTCTCCCCTCCTCCTCCCCTCTTTCCCTTTCATTTATAGCCTAACGATTCTGGTTTCCAAAGCAGCGTCTGCAGAGCATTACCCATGTCTTGAAGATTTTACTGTCTTTGGAAACTAAAACTAATGGCATTTATTTTAGCAGCAAAATATGGGCACTTCCCTGTAAAATATCCCATTAAGTTTAGATTTGCAATTCTCTAATTCATATTAAGTAATATTGGGCTCCAGAGAATACAAGGTCATTCTGAATCCTTTTGTTTTGTTTCTAATATTTTAGTTTCTTGAAGTTAACCAAGTCAGCAGGTCACCTGGTGGAAGAATGTCCCAATCTGTAAAATAATTCTGGTTTGTTAGGCTTTGTATAGCTATCACATTAGCTAAATGTTTGTTAAATGAAAGGCTGAGTCAATAAATCATATCTCCCTAGGAACAATGTAATTGTAATATTTAGAAATACATGTAAAAGCTTCCCTTTCTCATGAAAGGAGCCTATTTTTGCCTATAAGGAATCACCCTGCCTGCATGAAATGATGTACCAGCAATAGAATGGAAGGCTATCCACAACTGCACTCCCTACTCCCAGGACTGAGATGTTCCTTTCATGCTTGCCCTAGGGCCTGGGGAAGAACAATTAAGGCCCCAGAGTGAATAAATCTTGCTAAAGGCCAAAGAGGAATGGCAGCAAGAAGGGCGATCTTGAAGCATGGTCAAAGGCTTTTCTTGAAAGGAGGAAGAGGGAAGAGAGAAAACCAGACATACTGGGCCAGGAGATTACAGTGCCACAGGTGGCCTTATTGCTGAAGTTTATAAACTCCCCCAATGTTTTTATGAGAAAGCAAGGAACTTTTATAAGCTATACAGTCTTAAGGTTTTTACTTAATGGGGAGAGAAAAGGTGGTTTTCCATTCTCAAACTGTTAACTTTGCCTGTGGCATTGCCTACCTGTCATTTTGGCTAGCTCTGAGGAGGCTGGGGGGGGGGGGGGAAGGTGAATTGTTTTGTGGAATAGACACATTTAATCAGTCCCTTTCCTTACTGTTTCTTTCCCATATGTTTTCCTGACTTTTCTTTTCCATCAGAAGTTGCCTATAGCTCCCCCAAGCAGGCATTTTTCACATGTGCAAATGGGCTCTCCACTTGGGACCTCTAGATCCAAGGAGTTATAACACATTAAGGAGATAAGAAATAATGCAGGCAAAAATTCAACACCTAGTCATTTAGGGGTGCTCTAGAAAGGTTATTTGAACCCAAATGTAACATCAGGACCCAGAGGACCATAACCCTACCACCATTAGCAAATGGAAATGGTAAGATCATAAAAGTAGTTACATACATGGCCACAGAACTAGATTAAGAACCCTAGTATTCTGGGTTTCAGCTCATGATTCCTTTTAGTCTTTTCTTAACTGGAATCAGTTCTCTGGCCCTGCATTCTTCCCTGTTTTGGGGGGTGAGATGGGATGGGGGTTCTATGTCTCTGCAGCCTAGAGGGCTCAACAACCCCTGCCTTGGCTCCCACTCCTAGCTGAGTCTCAGCCTGGCAACACTTTTCTGACACCCACTCCACTTCACTTTCCTCCAGGCAAAAAGCACACGTTTAAGCCTCATTATCCGGCTAAGTATAAACCTCAGGGGGAGAAGCATTTTGTTTGTGTTTGGCTCAGTCTACCAGTTAACGTTGAGCTGGCTTTCCAGAGTCCAGGCAAATAGCTGTTTGGCTGGTCACCACCAAGAATGTAATTCCCTAAGCACTGTAACAGAGCTCTATATGTAACGTATTGATCCCCTAGGAGAGTTCTTCTCCCACACAGACACACCAGTGCAGGAACACTCCACTCTGCACCGAAAGCATCTCAGCTAGCAGTCTGTCTAGCTGGCATCAGTCCTGTAAGAGATACAACATAGAAGTTCCTGGGCGGGTCTGGATCCCGCCTTGGGGATCTGGCATGAGATCAGGCTTAATGGCCAGGTAACTGTCTTTATGCAGAACAGGCTTAATGGCAGGGTAACTGTCCTTATGCAATGTATAGATGAGAAAGGGCAAGTAAAAGAGATCACTAACTAGGGCTGCTTTGGATTAGGGGAGTTTCAGTGATGCCAGCCCTAAAGGGAGCTGGGCCGCCTGCTTGAGAAACAAACTCCTGTTCACAAGGAGCTTCTCTTGCCGCCAGCCCAGCTGGAGATAGAGTAATTCTGAAACAACTGACGCTGCTGGGAATTGAGCTGTACAAAGCCACTCAAAGGGAAGGGAAGCGTCTGCCACACCCTCCCCCACCAAGCGCCCTGGATGTGCTGCCCACACTCCTCTCCCCCGTGACGTCACCCCTAGTCCTGTCCTGGGGAGCCTGCAAAAGCTCTCAAATTCAAACTGCTAGACGCACTGCTGCTGCTGCCACTGGACTGAAAGCGCGCGCCCAGGCTCCGCTGTGGCAAACCCCTAAATGACCCAGTCGATGAAACCTCCCTTTGCAATCCTATTTCTGGTTCCCTGCGGCGCAGCTCCTTTCTGCTCCAACCCTCCTCTCCTCTCTGACCATCAGCAGGATTTGAAATTTTGCGCACCCTTCTCCAATCAAATTAAATCACCAACAAAAAGCCGATCATCTCCCTGCAAGCGGCATCTTCTTTTACTTTGCTCTCCCTCTCTCCCCTAAGATGCTAAACTACTGGTGGACTGAAGAGGAGGGGAGTGTTATCTTCTCCTGATATGTGAGTACCCCCAACCCGGGAGCTGTCTTTGCCTCCCCCCATTCTGTCCTCTCCGCTTGCCCCTGACTTTTAATCCCCCCCTCTTTTATGCAGTTTTTTGTTTTGTTTTGTTTTGTTTTTTAAGTAAAGCAATTTCTACTGCAAGCCCAAGACTGGCGATCTGCCTGAGATTTCTTCAAAATACCCCAGGGGAAGAGGAGATGGACCGGATTTAGTAGGACGACTGGATTACTAATGACTCCGTGGCTGGCTGTGACCCTCCGGGAAATCAGGTGCAAGCATGTGTGTTCCCGGACATGTTCTGTGGGTGAGCTTGGGGGAGTGGGTAGAGAAAATGAGAAAAAACTGCTTTACAATACGCGCTGATTTCGTTCTTCTTTGGCGCCCACCCCCTCAGTCTCCCCCTTCCCACCCGCCTCCTAGCTTTGCCATTTTAATCGGGCCTCCTTGTTTCTTTCTTCCCTGCATCCTGCTTATTCCCTTGTCCCTCCAAGGTTTGCCTGTAGGTACCTGAGCTGACATCGAAGGTGCCTAAAGATGCTGAGCAGCATTTGGTTCCTCAGTGTGTTAACCATGGCCGGGATCTTACAGTCCGAGAGCCGCAAAACTGCCAAAGACATTTGCAAGATCCGCTGCCTGTGCGAAGAGAAGGAAAACGTACTGAATATTAACTGTGAAAACAAAGGATTTACAACTGTCAGCTTACTCCAACCCCCCCAGTATCGAATCTATCAGCTGTTTCTCAACGGAAACCTCTTGACCAGACTGTATCCAAACGAATTTGTTAATTACTCAAATGCAGTGACTCTTCATCTAGGTAACAATGGGTTGCAGGAGATCCGACCTGGGGCATTTAGCGGTCTGAAGACTCTCAAGAGACTGCACCTCAATAACAACAAACTGGAGGTATTGAGAGAGGACACTTTTGTAGGCCTAGAGAGCCTGGAGTATCTCCAAGCTGACTACAATTACATCAGCACCATTGAGGCAGGGGCATTCAGCAAACTGAATAAGCTCAAAGTGCTCATCTTGAATGACAACCTTTTGCTGTCTCTGCCCAGTAATGTGTTTCGGTTTGTCCTGCTAACTCACTTAGACCTGAGGGGAAACAGGTTAAAAGTAATGCCTTTTGCTGGTGTCCTTGAACATATTGGAGGAATCATGGAAATTCAGCTTGAAGAAAACCCATGGAATTGTACCTGTGACCTACTTCCTCTCAAGGCATGGCTGGACACCATTACTGTTTTTGTTGGGGAGATTGTCTGTGAAACTCCTTTCAGGTTACATGGGAAAGATGTGACCCAACTGACCAGACAGGACCTCTGTCCCAGAAAAAGTGCAAGTGCTGATTCTAGTCCGAGGAGCAGTCATTCAGACACTCATGTCCAAAGACTCTCCCCTACAATGAATCCTGCTCTCAATCCAACCAGGGCCCCAAAAGCAAGCCGGCCACCCAAAATGAGAAATCGTCCAACTCCACGAGTGACTGTGTCAAAAGACCGGCAGAGCTTTGGTCCCATCATGGTGTACCAGACCAAGTCCCCCATGGCCCTCACCTGTCCCAGCAGCTGTGTTTGTACCTCTCAGAGCTCAGAAAATGGTCTAAATGTTAACTGCCAAGAAAGGAAGTTCACTAACATCTCTGACCTACAGCCCAAGCCTACTAGTCCAAAGAAACTATACCTAACAGGGAACTATCTCCAAACAGTGTATAAGAATGACCTCTTAGAATACAGTTCACTGGATTTGTTGCATTTAGGAAACAACAGAATTGCAGTCATTCAGGAAGGTGCCTTTACGAACTTGACCAGTTTACGCAGACTTTATCTAAATGGCAATTACCTTGAAGTGCTGTATCCTTCTATGTTTGATGGACTGCAGAGCTTGCAGTATCTCTATTTAGAGTATAATGTCATTAAGGAGATTAAGCCGCTGACCTTTGATGCTTTGATTAACCTCCAGCTCCTGTTTCTGAACAACAACCTGCTGAGGTCCTTACCTGATAATATATTTGGGGGCACAGCCCTCACCAGACTGAATCTGAGAAACAATCATTTTTCACATCTGCCTGTGAAAGGAGTTCTGGACCAGCTTCCTGCTTTTATCCAGATAGATCTGCAAGAGAACCCATGGGACTGCACCTGTGACATTATGGGGCTAAAGGACTGGACCGAACATGCCAATTCTCCTGTCATCATCAATGAGGTGACTTGTGAATCTCCCGCTAAGCATGCAGGGGAGATACTAAAATTCCTGGGAAGGGAGGCCATTTGTCCAGATGATCCTAGCTTGTCAGATGGGACTATTTTATCAATGAATCACAACACAGACACACCTAGGTCAGTTAGTGTGTCTCCTAGTTCTTACCCTGAACTACACACTGAAGTGCCACTTTCTGTCTTAATTTTAGGATTGCTTGTTGTTTTTATCCTGTCTGTCTGTTTTGGGGCGGGGTTGTTCGTCTTTGTTCTGAAACGTCGCAAGGGAGTGCCAACTGTTCCCAGGAGTGCCAACAACTTAGATGTAAGTTCCTTCCACTTACAATATGGGTCTTACAACACTGAAACAAATGACAAAGTTGATGGTCACGTCTATAACTACATCCCCCCACCTGTGGGTCAGATGTGCCAAAACCCCATCTACATGCAAAAGGAAGGAGACCCAGTAGCCTATTACAGAAACCTGCAGGACTTCAGCTATGGCAACCTGGAGGAGAAAAAAGAAGAGCCAGCCACACTTGCTTATACAATAAGTGCCACTGAGTTGCTGGAAAAGCAGACGACGACAAGAGAGCCTGAGCTGCTCTATCAGAATATTGCTGAGCGAGTTAAAGAACTCCCCAGTGCAGGTCTAGTCCACTATAACTTTTGTACCTTACCTAAAAGGCAGTTTGCTCCTTCATATGAATCTCGACGCCAAAACCAAGACAGAATCAATAAAACGGTTTTATATGGGACTCCCAGGAAATGCTTTGTGGGGCAGTCAAAGCCAGACCACCCTTTACTGCAAGCTAAGCGGCAATCAGAACCAGACTACCTCGAAGTTCTGGAAAAACAAACTGCAATCAGTCAGCTGTGAAGGGAAATCATTTACAACCCTATAGCATCAAAGGATGCTTTCCAAACTGTTGGAAGTACTGCATTTGCTTTTGTTGTGTCCTCCCTTCCCCAGTCCTAATGACAGACTGAAAGCCTTGGGAAAAGGGGTGAAGCAATGATATTGCTCTTGCAAGCTTTCCTTTAAATTATTTTACTCTTGATCTCCCACCTCCACCCCCCTTCTTAGGAACCACCAGTGAACATGAATGTTTCTACACTGCATTTTTAGGTTTTGTTTCTGTTTTTTCTCTTTTCTTTTTCCCAGTGAGGGAGTGGAAAAAATGATAGTGAATGAAGGAATAGTAGGTAAAGTTTTCAAATGAGAATAGTTTGTAGAAGATCTCCAAAGATCTTTTGGGACTACAACTCCTTTTGTAAATAATGATCTATGGTATTGCCATCTTCAGTTACCAAGTATAGGCCTGGGCATCGCTACTTTGTGTTAAAGTGCCTTTGCACTTAAGTATATTACTTAAATATTGCTTTTAGCTTTGAAACTTAAAAGTATTTTAATGCGTTGTATTTTAAAAATTGAAATAAATGTAAAATAGATCTATATGTCAGCTGTATTAAGTCGAGGTACAGTTTGCTTGAGTTATAGAAACCAGCCTGTCATCAAATGATTCTAGCTTAGGACTTTATAGACTTAAATGTAAAATATTTCCTTTATTCTGGGTTTGTTATAATGATTTTATTTAAGTCAAGAAAGGGGATTTAACCGTGGACTAGAGGTAATAAGCCACCTCTGTCGGTATTAGCAATTCATTAATAAAATATATTTAACCCAATATCAAGAGTGAATTGAGCAATTAATGCCCTTCCATAAATCATTATTTTACACTAACATGGTCAATGTTTTAGATTGTTTTACTAATTAAGAGTACATTACACAACTTGTAGTATATTTTTTCTGCATCAAATTAGATATTTTTATATATTTAAATGGAAATCTGTATTTCTAACTTTTTAATTGAAATTAATATTTTTTCTGCCTATTGCAACATTTTCTATAAACACATACCAGTAGAGGCCGCCATACACCTCATTTAATCAAGACACAAGAGCCATTAAATACCTTGAAGGAAGACTTCAAAGGTAAGATGAAAACTTCCCACATAATTTCTCTGCAAATTCAAGACAGCAGAGATAAAATTGCATATGTTACATTTTATTTCTTTGAAGATCAAAAGTTAGACACAAAATTCTTTTCAATTTTCACATTTTTTGACAAAGGTAGATTTTCCTCTTGACTATAATTGAAGCGTTAATGAGGTGCTATCAAATCATGTACTATTTGCATCTCCAATGGGTATTAATAGTTACCTAAACCACAGCAGTAAGCATATTTTTTCCTTCTGCCTTCTTTGGGCATGCTTTACTTGAAAAATTTCTTGTTAGCTTGAGCAAGCTTTTTGTTTTGGTCTTACTTGTCAATTATTTTAACTAACCAACTCTATATAACATTTATGAAGCCTTATTAGACTGTAAATAATTTTTAGATGCAATCATTATTGTATGATTTAAACAAACAGCCTTTCTTTACAACAAAAAGTAGTTTCGTTTTGTCTATTGTAAATCCTTATGCAACTGGGATGGTGATCTGCATATAAAGTAGTCCAGCTTTTCAATTCCTTATTAAAGCAAGTGATGGCGTCTGAAAGAAGCACACTGTTTCCTTTTCATAAATAGGTTAGTGCACATAATAATCCTTTATTATCATGTGGAGATTGAAGTGGATCTTGATAACTTACTTTTAAAGCTTTAAAATGACTAATAGTACATTACCAATATTAATTCATGCTACAGGCTTTCAATTAGAAATTACTTAAATTCAAATCATATGAATTAATAATTAACGGTGCAAAAATGAACTTTTTAAACAACAGGAGATAACTGTGTTCATATAAAAGAGGAAAGGACACTTGGGGGGACGTTTTAACAATCCAAAATCCCCGAATAGCTACAATGACTGACTTATATGTTCGCTGTTTGTTTAAAAGTAAAAATTGCCATTGAAATTCATGAGCTCACAATTTAAAATGGTGGGTCAAAGTGATCTACACATATGTTAATACAGAAATTTTACATTTCATACAAAAGGAACTAGATTACTAATTTAGTGGGACATGGATATATAGATATAGCTCCAGGAAACCACCTCATCACCTCATCTTTGACTGAAATATATATATATATATATATATATATATATATATATATATATTAGGAGTTTTAAAAGTTGCTTTTATTTGGCATAATGTTCAATACAAAATACAAAGCCACTTATTTGGGTATGTAATTATAAAGTTAAATTAGCATATATCATATTAAACATAGTCTTTAGGTTTTAATGACATGATTCTACTTCAGTGTTTGTTCTTATTGTCCTGAAAGTAAAGCACTCTTGTTAATAGCAAAATTAGCTCATTAATCTTAATGAAATATACTTTACTTCTCATTCATTTTCATGATTTTGAAGAGGCCTCCTGGTAAGAACTCAAATCTGTAAACACTTTAGCTCAATAATTACTATTTATTTCAACATTTTCATGCTTCTAGTTTTCTTTACTTTGAGTTTTTGGTTTTTTTTTTTTGTTTGTTTGTTTGTTTTTCGAGACAGGGTTTTTCAGTATTGTTTTGGAGTCTTTCCTGGAACTAGCTCTGTGGACCAGGCTGGCCTTGAACTCACAGAGATCTGCCTGCCTCTGCCTCCCTAGTATTGGGATTAAAGGCATGTGCCAACAATGCCAGGCTACTTTGAGTTTTAAAATCAAGTCTTTCAGGTGTGATCCAAATGGTTTCATTTAAAAGTATAATAAGATTCCTTGTGTTTTAATCTTTACTATCAAATGCAAGCATAAGCACTTCAAGTTTAATTACTTTATTGGCATTCCCACTGGTTATATTCTGGTTTTTCTTATATGCTCGAGCACTTTTAAACCTATTTTACTTTAAGATATTTTTAACTCCTCTAGCTGGATGTTTTATTTTCATTAGTATTTTCCAAGCAAATTGTAATGAGTGTGACATAACAAGAATGGTTCCTGGCAAGGTAATGGCATTCCTAGGACCATGCCTGGAACAGAAATAGATGTCTGGCCTTACAAATGCCAAATAGTAATTATTCTAGATTTTAGTGCTTAATTAGTAGCTTTCATGGCTTCTGCATATACCAGTGGGTAAATTTGTACAAAATTTGCAAGAATACTATTCCTCAGCCTTGACACCATTGCCAAGAATGTTTGGTATGGACTTAGGCCAACCTGTGTGCCTTCTTTCCTCAGACATTTGGTGAGTAAGAAAAAGACTCTTCAATATCCTCTTTGTCCTCTGACTTATAAGGTTACTTAATTTTCTAAATAAAGGGCTCAATATTTTACAGATTTTTAAAAGATATGTAATGAATCAAAGAGATATTCTGACATTTTTCAAACCCTCCAAATTCTTTATGACACTACACATTCCAGAATCATACTACATTGAATGCTAATGAACAAAACCTTCCAGATGGTTCTCTTACTGAATTTGTTTCCTTTCATTCATTCATTCATTCATTCATTCATTCATTCATTCATTCATGCACTCATCCACTATATGTTGAGTGCTCTCCTCCCTGGTGCCTGGATCTGCTTGTTGTGTGCTGAGGGGCCACAGATATATATTAAACAGGATCTCTAAATGTCTCACTCCAAGCCTTCATCCCTACTCCCACTGTTACTTAACCCCTTTCTTCCCATTCTCCCCATGGAACTCCCAATTTGGAAAGGAGCTTAGTACACAGACAGACAAACACACACACACACACAGGGGGGGGGGAGGGAGAGGGGGGGAGGGACAGAGGGGGGAGAGGGAGGGGGGAGGGAGAGAGAGAGAGAGAGGGAGAGCTTCACATTAATGAAAATGACCCCCAGGTAAGCAGTGGGGACAGTAATGCAATGCAGAAGGTTTAGTTTATAAATCACTGAAGTAAAATCTTGGACTGAAAAATCATAAATAGATTGGTTACAATTTAAGTGCTATTAACAAATCTTTGGAATTATGTATTTAAAGGGGAAAATCACACTAAAATAAGGTAAATCATAGCATATTTAGGCCATTGTTATGGCCTGATGATAGCTATATATTTGTGCTATTTACTTCTACTTTGTAAAGTTGAATACCAAAAGTGTAAATATAAAAAAAAAACACTGATGTACTTCAATTTTATGGAATATTCATGTTTTAGAGGCAATATTTACTTTCTATTTTAGTGACTTAAAGGGAAATTTTTCAGCTCACATGCCTTTAATGGACACAATGATAAGAGACTTAATTGTGTAAGAGAGACTGAAGTACTTTGTATAAGTCTACTTTCCTCCTCATAATGGTTGTTGGGAAAAGTAGTGTATAAATTAAAGTTTTATAAATCAAATTGTATTTTAAGTGCATTAAGGAAGCTGACATTTAAATAAAGCTTGGAAATCCCTTTATGAGGCAGAAAACCATTTTATAATGCAAACAACAACCACTCTGTTTTGTATGTTTGGATTTTCAATATCAATTTTGCTTAAAACCAAGCTCACATGCAAAATAAGAGTATGTTTTGTCAGTGTTGCTTGTTCTTTCCATTTCCTGGTTGTTAAGGGCTTATACTTGAAAGTCTGCTTGGAGTTTAATGTGAATTTAGCTATCTACAATTTTATGATGGCACAATAGCATTACTGAATGTCTGAACCAGCAAGCCCATTTCAAATCAATTGAACACAGGACTATTGCTCAGCAACATCTCCCCTCCCAAGACCTTATTTCCTTAGAGGGTAGACTAGCTCCTGTATTCACATCTTATAAAGTGCTTAGAGGTACAGGTTTTATAAAAAAAAATGTTATATGTAAACATACTGAATTGCATGTGTGTTGGAAATTTTTAGCAGTATTTTAGCTTGAAGGTATGTGTACAAATTTTGTTAGATGTAGTTGCAAATAATTGTCCTCAAGTTATTGGAATAAATGGCAAATGAAACAATTTATTATGTAAATAGACTCTTGTGCCAAATAGTGATATTGTTTAAGAATATAAATGACATATTTTGGGCTGTTAATAGGCAAAATGAAATACCGAAAATGTGATCAAATGATAATTGTATTTTATTGAATAAACTGTTTAGTTATTTTATGCTGTAGTTAGATTTCAGTTAATAAATAAATATTCACTAAAACACACAATTTGGATTAGTTAGAAAAGTTTTTTGGAATCTTTTTTCTTTTCTTTCTTTCTTCTCTCTCTCTCTCTCTCTCTCTCTCTCTCTCTCTCTCTCTCTCTCTCCCTCTTTGAGACAGCACCCTGGTTGTCCTGGAACTTACTATTTAGACCTGGCTGGCCTCAAATTCACAGACATTTGCCTGCCTATTGCTCCAGAGTGCTGGAATTAAAGGCTTGCACTACCATGTGCAGCCCTAGGTTTTGTTTTGTTTTGCTTTAATCTTAAGAAGAATTAATGACAAATGTGAGAGCTGTCCTCTTTGCCTTGGTATATGCTGTTCCAGTGCTGCAAAATGAACATTTTTATTCTTTAAGTGATTACATGCTTTTCATGTTTGACATAAATATGCTTTTAAAATATTAATATTTCTTCATGAATAACTGTTAGTATCACACTTGAACATTAAAAGCAAACAATAATAAAACAATTCAGTTACATGTTTCTCTAGGAACTAAAACAGTATTTACTGACTTCAGTTCCCATAGCACACATACACTTCTACATTGAATCTATTTTTCATCATATTTTTCCTAATGCCATACATGATCTAACAAATTCTTATTTTATAAAGTAAAAGAATGACTGACTTACAAAGAGAAATGCTATTAATTATATTCCTTAAAATGAGATGAAGGGAAATGAGAAGAAAGGAAAAGAGATACTAATCTGTTCCTTTGATTATTGTGATATTTTGAAAGTGGCTACCTTGACTAGATATTTTTTGGCTGAAGAATCGGAGCATATCTTCGATATATACGCCATTAACAACTGTGTGACAGCAAATGATTTGAGATTGCATTAGTGAGTATGAGGACCTAAAGTCAGGTTAATTACCTTCCATTGAGGTTGTTAATGTATGTACAATATGGCTTGATTATTTATAAACCATTTATACGGTAGCTGAAACAATTGAAACATTCATTTGAAAGTGTTTTGTTAAAGGATGAAAATTGGTGTTAGCATAGATTATCCAGTTACTGTTAAGTATCATGAGAAACATGTAAGAATCCATTAACAACTCCATATCTGACATATGAAACAGGAATAAGGCCATCAAAACAGATTTAGTTATTCCTGAATCTAGGCTGAAAGTGCACTTGATTTTGTTTCCCCAGGGCAACAGCTTTGTAAACATTTTCACATCATTTTTTATTAATTTCATGTTAAAATATTGTTTTTCATTTGCAATAACATTTGACATATAAAGAAACTTTTTATCTCTCACATTATTGTCTGGAATTTTGGAACAATTTAAAAATAACAATGTTGAGAAAAACTAGTAATATAAGATTCCTTTTAGCTTACAAACTGGCTAGCAAACAGGCAGCATTTGGTAAATGAATTCTTAAAGGATTCCCTCAGAAGTCAAGAGTGTTTCCCTTTAATATTTTTATCACTTGATGATAAAAATTGCTTTAGTGAGTTTATCAGTGAATGGTTGATATGATGCTTCTCATATGAAGACTGAAGAAAAGGTAGACATTCAGAGAATTTGATTTCATAGTATAGTAACAATGGATGATTAGCTGTTTTAAGAACACTTAAACATTCAGTTTTATCACATTTACAGAGTATAAGTAACACACACACACACACACACACACACACACACACACACACACGCACACATGCACACCTGAGCAAAAATATTCAAGCATATAACGGGAAGTCCAAGCTTTATAGGTACTATGAATTGTCCATTGAATCCAGTGATTTCATCCTAGAGTTCAAAGTAATTTTCAATGATCAGATATGGTACTGCTATGTTACTGACTTGTGGAAGTGAATGATAATGAGTTGAATGAAAAAATCTACTCTATGAACTTGAATGATAAAGTTTTCCAGATTTTGATTGGCTCCCTTCTTAATTCTTCCAGATAAGCAAGGGACTGTTTGGGGTCAAGCCCTTAGCATAAAATACCAACTCTTTCAAAATAAGGCGTTTTCCACAAAGTGTTATTTATACAAAATAAGAACCTACAAGTTGTATTTCCTAGAGATGATCCCTATGATCTTAAGTCCTGATCTTAAATAAGATCATAAAGTTCCCAGGACAAAACAAAGTTCTCATATAACTTCAATTTCCCGGTTGGAACAGTAATGGATAGGGTGAACTTAATGAGTATCTTATGATTATTTTATGATCTAGATCACAAAAACATGGCTGCTACAGTTGAAATAAAGAAGGGCATTCAAACAATTGTTATTCAAGTTTGAAAATCTCTTGTCTTACTTTTCACTTCAGGATTCCTCTGTTTTGATGTGATCCTAATCTTATTTTGTCTCTACAGGACTCAAATGCATATTTATATTGATTTAATATTTCTTCTAAATTTGATTTAAAAGGTTTAAACCCTTTTTAAAATGTCTTCATAAATCATATCTTCCCATTTATTTGGAAGTTGGGTATTATGGGTTTCCCATTTATCTATTTTTCAAGGGGGTAATCTTCTGTTGATGAATACATTTAGCTGTTCTGTGTGGCGACTAAGCCAATTAAAACTTAAATCCATCTAGGAAGACCACTTTATCACATATAAGGGAAAACAATATTTTAGCCACTGAGTTATTCATCATCCCACACTTTAGTCAAAAGTGACAAATTTCTCCTAAAAGAAACTGATGGACCTTTGGACAAGTCAGTTGAGCTTGAGAAAGTCAATGATTCATTCCAGTGAGCAAAACACTTAGCAGCCAAGTGGTATGGGGCCTCTTCTTGGACATTCATTTCAGTCAAAGTGTAATGCTGGTCCAGTGTGTGTGCCTGTCTCGCTAAATAGATTTTAATTGGAAACAAAGGGAAAACGCACATTAACATTGTAATGTTATGCTATCATATTTTTGGCAAGGGTGGAAAAAGAAAAAGAAGACAAATTCCATTCAGAAAGTTCTGATTTCCAGGTGTTTGAGATTCTGTTTAAAAACGTTAATCAAAAAAAAAAAAAATCCAGCAAAATTTGACTCAAAATTTCTTTCTGCTTTGCTAAAGAATGTTATTAAAAAGGAGTAAATGTTCTTTGTCTCCCACAAAAAAACTCCAATATAAAAAGGGTATATTTAGATATTAGCTATTTAATCTCAGTAGGATTACATTTGAAATTCCTAACTTGAACATTTACACTAATTATTTTTAAATTGTATTATGTAGATGATTTTGTTTTCAAGAAGTTCAGGTCTACTATAGAAGCATGAAATAGGAAGATTTAAGATAACTTAATAATTATCTTTACAGATTACAGTGGGGTAAAGTCTTGTCTGCCTTTGTTTTGTTTGTTTGTTTTCTAGTCAGATTTCTTGAGCTTGTCATCAAAAGAAACTTAACCAGAATCTCTGATGACCTATAATACAGGCAGTTTTCTCTTGTCACTTGTGTAAGAAAAACCTTTGGGATCTCAGGCCCAGAGACAAGTATTTTCAATATTTTAAAGCAAGATTCTGTCTTGATGTCTCTTTTAAATCTTGCGGAATCCTTATTATACTCTGACTGAGAAGAATCTAAGGACAGTAGCCCATTCATCATAACCCCCACATTAATAATAAGATTAAACCATTTAAAAATACTAATTAGGCAAAATAGGAATATACTTTAATTAATTAATATGTTAAATCATCCTCAAGGTTAAAACACTAGATTTAATAAGAAACTATTTTCAACAAATATCACACCTGTTCCACAATACAAAAAAAAAATTGAAAACTACCCTAAAAATCTAATGCTCCTTTTGTCTTTAATAAACTCTAAAGATTCTCTTCCCCATATGCTCATTGCAACTCTTAAATATTCTAACTGGATAAATGCATTTACTCAAAGAGTACATATAATTGCTGGTAGACCTTATGTGGTACTAGATTGTCCCTAAAATATGATTTATTGAGTGCTCCCTCTGTGCTGAACACTCAAAGAGATGCTGATGCATATCTAAAACAAATCAAGAAGTGTTCCTGAAGGCCAAGCATGTTTACTGGGACAAGATGCTGGAGCTAATGGAAAATTAACAAGCTATGAAAATTGCTTAAAGGCCACCAAATATCAGGAAAAACAAGATGCACATTTGAAATAAGACAGTGCCTACCATCATAGAATTTATAATAAAATAGGACAGGTGATTTATGTACCTTTGAAAAGCACATAATAGGTCAGAGTCAAAACAGGAAATGCTCAATAAGGACTGGAGAAGTAATTTTTGGAGAAGGTGCTTAGAACAGAGGGAAACCAGAAACAGCCTAAAATTTAAAAGTCTTGGGGAATAATGAATCCTGAAAATGAATACAACAATGAGCATACATAGTTTAGAGAAGACAGAGGTAAAACAGGCTTGTAAAGAGTAGTTTTTCCACCCACCATGGTCTTGTCCCGCCACCGCGCCAGCCCTAATTAACAAAAGGAGATTCTGTATTTGACATAATGCTGTTGGCCAGTTACTTTTTTCTTTTCGGCTAGCTCCGTCTTAATTATTAACCCATTTCTGTTAATCTATGTATTTCCATGTGGTCTCATCTTACCAGAGAGCCGGCTGGTGTCCTGCTCTCTCCATCTTGACTCCTCCCTACTACTTCCTCTTTCCTCCTTGTCTCCTACTTCCGCCTATCTTGCTTTCCTATTGGCCAACAGTGCTTTATTCATTAACCAGTATGAGCAACATATTTGCAGAATGACATCTCCCATCATCTTCTCTTTCCTGTCTAAATAAAGTGTTTTAACCTTAACATAGCAAAATATATCACACAACAGTTATCAAATAAGAATTACAGTTAACAATATTTAGTCCATTAACCTTTAGTAAGATTTAAGAAAATATTCCATCATCTACCCTATCTTTGTGTGTCTAAAGTCTAAAGTAACTTATCTTTAATCCTAAGTAAGGAAAACTATAACAATAACTATTTATCTTCAACTCCCTTAAAGACCACAGAAGGATAATATATAAACTCTAGAAATGACAGAGACAACTCACTGCCTGGTCAGTCACTGGAAGTACTTCTGTAATGTTCCATCTTCAGCCCATAGGCCATAGTGTATCTGGAAGACTCTTCAGCAAAGCAGGAAACTGTCCACCTGTATTGGCAGTTTGTCGTTCACTTTTCTCTGTGTCCTGCAGACTGTCTGGCAGACTCTTCCATGAAGCAGGGACTCTGTAGCAATGTCCATTTTAAATGCCATATTCTGTAGTCTTTGTAAGGTTTTAAGAATGCCTATTCATCTTAAATACATCTCTGTATATCTAGAAATCCTAACTAACTTAACTATAAGTTTTGACTATCATAGGTAACTATCTAAAATCTGTACTAAATTATATATTATATTTCTAAATGAGCTAAAAAAAACCAAAATACCTAAACAAGGAGAAATATACAGATCACAAAATTGACCTTAAATTTGTATCAATAAATGAAGATCCATTCCAATACAAAGTATTCATATCTATACAATAATCCCCTATTTACCTTTAAAAATTATTGGTTGTGATCATTAACCATTTATAACCTACCCCATTTAAATGAAAATAAACATTTATAAACAACCTTTGGGAATTTGGGCATTGTTCTTTCCAAACTACTTCCTGCTGGTAAAGGGCGCTGTACCAGAAATCTTGGCTGTAGTCTGCAAGGCTGCTTTGTTCAGCTGTTTTGACTGTAGGATCACCTCGTACTCTGTTTCAGGCGGTCTGGCTTGATCAAACCACATTAGTTTGGAAGGAATCTACAACTTTTCATTTTCTGTGGAAACAAAAATAAAAATCCTTTTCCCCAGTAACTTGTCCTTAGACTTAAATTTTGAAGTCAAAGCATTTTAAAAATATATAAATTGAATTGATCCAGCAGCATTTGTTTTAACAGTTGTTGTTAGTTCCTCAGCAGTCAAAAGATACAAAGACAATATAACACCGTATAATATCCAGATTCTCTCTGAGCTTTTCATCTTTCCATGGATTTGTTATTACTCTGTTTCTTTTACTTTTATTTTTTTACTTTTTGAGACAGAGTTTCTCTGTGTAACTTTTATCTGTCCTGGAATTCACTATGCATACCAGGTTTACTTTGAAATCACAGAGATCTGCTTGCCTCTGTCTCTTGAGTGCTGGGATTAAAGGCATGCCACCATACCCAGCTGTTCTGTCTTTTTATTTTTAAACCATTTTATCCCTTTTCTCTTTTTCTCCTTAGCCTATGTATATTTTAGAACACACTGTAAACCTTTATTGCTTTTTCTTAATGTGAATCTGTCTTTAATGTAAATCTTTATATTTTTCTTGCCACGAGTCTTTATCTGGCAGCAACAACATTGCTAAAATGAAAGCTACAGCTATATTAGATTCAGTCTATCCAATATGGCGGCAGGTACTTTTACTGCCAGAACTGAGAGCTGTCCTCATTGCCTTGGTCTACGCTGCCATCCCGCAGCATGCTGTTGGCTTGGAGATGTGGTTACTGCCATTGCCAGCTCTTGTACATACCAATGAATTGTTAGCAGAGTTTCTTAAAAGCCATGTGGTTTTTTTTTTTTTTTTTTTTTTTTTTTTTTTTTGCTGCTTATGTTGAGTCAGGAAATCTTCCTTAAAGGAGCCACACAAATCTCTGCTTTAATCTAACAAAACAGAGTCCAACCGAGAACAATGTTGCTACCAAGAAGCCTTGCTTTTGTCCGTTTTTTGGTTTGTAAAACCCTTTTTAAAGCTTTTGTTAAGTTTTAAATGGAAGATCTTATTAGCCACGTTGTGGCACCATATAAAGAGTAGTTTTTCGGCCCACCAGTAGTTTTGTCCCACCACCGTGCCAGCCTCAATTAACACACCGATGACTCTGTATTTGATATAATGCTGTTGGCCAGTTACTTGTTTCTTATTGGCTAGCTCTGTCTGAAGTATTAACCAATTTCTGTTAATCTATGTATTTCCACGTGGTCTCACAGGCTTAATTTATCTTTTGATAGTTATGAAAGGAAGATGAGAGTTGAACTTAAGTCCATAAATTGTATAAGGTATATTAAAGCAAAACAAAGATTATGGATTGATTAATATTTCCATGAGGCCTGATAAAGTATTTTATGTGCATTTATAAAATTAACCTTTTTAATTACTGAATACTATTTTTATATCTGTGCAAAGAAACCAAGATTTATGGAGGTCTAATGCTGACCACAGGGACCTAATGCATATGGGTAAAGGCCAACTAGTTCATCAGTAAGAGTCAGTACAAGGATGATATGCTAAAGATTAGGTGCTGAAGATGCAGCATATACAGAAATGGAAAATTCAGCGCTGTCACTGTTCTGTGTGCTTGAACAAGTCACTTAACTTCTCTGGGCCCAATTTTCTTCATTTAAAACAAGTGACAATGATCATCTTTACCTTAGATAATTGTTATATTAATCAGTAAGTTAATATTTTAAAGAACGTTATACAAATTAAATACCACAAAAGTTTCACCTGAAACCATATATGTTTGAGTTTCAACGCTTGTGTTTTCTAATCTACTACTGTGACTTACAGCTTTAACAGAGAATCAGTGAATCATCTGGAAGAAAAGAGTGATCTGAAAATTTGGGTAGAGAGGGTACTGTAGTCCAGGAACTGTTGTGACCACTTAGAACTAAGGGAGTGAGTGAGTCTATGCAATTAGCTTCTAGAAAGAAGGTGAAGGTGAGAGATCCTGCTTGTATATTCAACATATTGGCTGGGCTGTCTAGAAACTGAGTATACAGATTGATCTTTTAGAGAACCATATTTAGTAACACATTCATCTCTTATTATCAGAAGATCTTTAGCATGATAATATTTAGACTCCAAGGGAAAGACATAAGGAAAAACGGCTAAAGAGAAATTTATAGTGCTTTATCTATGAGAAAAGTAATCTAAGGCCACCTGGAGAGGACTTTCAAGCTCCTGTGATATTTACAAAGGTCAAGCTGGCTTTGAAGTGGTTTACCATCTAATTCCTTAACATGCATGCAACTTATGTAACCATATATAAGGGCTCACGTTTAGACATTTCCTGCACTTAGCTTAACGCCCTGCTGCCTTGGTAGGTAGCAGAATTATGAATCATTTTTATATGACAGAACTTATGGCATCCTTCTTGATTCCATTTCCCAAATTATGAGATTATAGGTGTGTGCTATAGGTGTGTGCTACCTCTATGTATCATTTTTGAAGAAGGGATTCTGTTTTGTTTCTGTTTTTCATCTTGAATCAAGATTTCTAAGTTATATAATCCCTGCTGGGTCCATGGCAGCAGTGACTCAAATGACCTGCCACATATTCTTACCTAAGGCAGAACTATTTTTAATAGATCCACTATTTATAATTATCCTGCAACCCCTTATTTATGTGGCTGCCTGTGTCTTATTATGTTGTCCTCTCCTATTAGACCTTGAAGAAAATGGAATTGTGGATTCTTTGAATTTCAGGCAGTTTTAATTTACAATTTATAAAATCTTTTAAGGAATTCAGAGTGTGTATACATAAGGAAACCCAAAGGTTCCAGTATTAAAGCCGTGAGAGTCAAAAAGGTGACACATGTTTCTTTGGTGCATAGCCTGTTGTTATCTCCACTGTATACTGCTAATGAAAGTAGATGATTTTGTAGTGTGAGAAGAGCAACTGGGTTTCTGTAGGGTGTGGGAAAATGACTTGGTATTGTCTGAGTTTATTTCTTAAGAGAAAACTTCTGGACTTTAAAAACAAACAAACAATACAACAAACTTTTCCACTATCCATGCTACCTAAGAATAACTTCAAGTGATGCAAAATTTCACTCACAAATACTTCCCTAAAAAGAAATGATAAAGGGAGTAATATTGTTTTACATTAATATTATGAAGAAAAAGAAACCTTTTAAAGAGAAGTAAGCTTGGAAAAGTTGACACAGTAATTTAGAGCAGGGGTGGAAATGATGAAATCTTGATTCACAGGATTAAGATATTTCGTTACATTCTATTGCATAATTGTAAATGAAATTGTTTCAAAAAAAGCCTTTGAGAATTTCTATTAAATTGCACCTAGATAAGCTTTCATAGTTATTCATAGCAAAGCTCCTTAAATAGTAAATTAGAAAGGTCACATCATGACAACTTTGTAGAAGCAAAAACTCCCCTGACACCCATGCAGAGATTTCCATCAAACATTTGTCAGGTGCATAGGAGGAGTTCATTGTCAAACATTACAGCTGTCTTTGAAGCCCAGAGCATTCAGTATGTAGAGTGCCTAGCCTACATATTAGTCTTTTGTTTATATCTGGCCTAACTTCTAAAGGCCTCTCTCAGAATACAAACAAATGAGTTCTACTGAAAACATCATTTTTATTGGTGTATTTGTTCTTTTGCATCTAAAAACACATCATTTATTGAGGGCTTATGAAAGCACTCATGGGACCAAAAACTCTAGACTGTATCATTAGCTCAACACCATGGCTTATGTTCATATATTAAAATAAAGGCACTCAGCACATTACCCACTGATCATTAGCCTAATAAAATCCCAATAATCCCAAGAAGTACAAAAGCCATAAGCCTGTGGGAAAGCGGGACTCTGACACTCACTAGCCTGGCTGCTTTGTTCCCGCAGGCAGGAAAGCGTTGAGGAGTTAATCACCAAGTCTCTCATTCTGTTTCAAGACTGGTCAGATGGCCATAGATTCAGAAATCTTGTTCAATAACAATTAAATGATACTGAATCACAATAGAGATCCACTTCAAGACTTGAAAAATTGTAGCATTATGTTTTACATGCCATGTTAATTTATTATAACTCTAATATATTAATATTAAAAACTAATGCTAATAACTCTAATACTGTATCTAGTATTAGACACAATCAAACATACTGAATTTAGTCATAAAATTTATAACCCTTAAATAATGCCTTAGGACTCAGAGTTAATTCTTTCAATAGAGAAATAAAAAAATGTTTCATACTTTTAGTTATCCAAAGGACTGCTAAATTGAAATTTAAAATGTGAACACTAAGCAGCATAGTATAAGCTTCTCTTTTGGAAGACCCAGATACAATTTCCAGCATCTCCATGGTGGCTTACAACCATTTATAACTCCAGATCCAGAGGATCCAATGCCCTAGTCTGGTTTACATGGTAATAGAGATATATGCAGGCAAAATACATACATAAAATTATTTTAAAATTAAAAGCAATTATAACGTGGTTTTAAAATACCAAGCTCTTTTCTTCAGTGGTATAGCCACTGAAATTTGCCAATTTGCCAGTAATTCTAATTAAACTCGGGGACTCCTATACACATACACAAAGCTGATAAAACCATGGGAGGGGAGCTTCTTGGAAAGAGGTATTTCATCAGAAGGGGGTGAAGGAATGACAAGATAATGGGAGAAATGATTAAAGTTCATTATATACATTTATCAAACTGTCAAAGAATAAATTCATTAACTAAATTAACAAAACGCCTCACTTGTTGTTGCCAAAGGCTATTCCCCCCTCTATACAGTAATGACATTAAAGTTTCCTTAAATTTGTCATCTTGAACAACAATGGCCCTTGGACCGGAGGAGGATTAAAAGCACATGATTACACAACATGCTTTACAACTAAGCTATGAGTTGCATAATTTAAGGGAAGCTTATGACCAAACTTTAAATGAAATTTCTACAGCTTTATATATTATGCAAATAAGTTTTATCAGCAGCTAATAGTTTATACTATTTTACATGTGTTTCAGAAGAGATATATGACAAAGTTGTAACAGAGTTTGAAGGAAGGATATGTAAGATGTAAAAACCATGCTGGCGTGTAGAAGACTGCAGATAGATCCATATCTATCACCATGCACAAAACTTACGTTCAAACGGATCAAAGACCTCAACATAAATCCAACCACACTGAATCTCTTAGAAGAGAAAATGGGAGGTACCCGTGAATGAACTGGTACAAAACACCAGTAGCACAGACACTGTAATGGAAAATTAATAATAACAACTGAGAAAATTAATAAAAACTGAGAAGCTTCTGTAAGGCACAGGACACAGTCAACAAGAAAAAATGGCAACCAACAGAATGGGAAAAGATCTTCAACCCGACATCTGACAGAGGGCTGATTTCCAAAATATACAAAGAACTCAAGAAACTAGTCACAAAAACACCAAATAAACCTATGAAAAAGTGGGGTAGAGTTTTGAATAGAGAATTCCCAATAGAGGAATCTAAAATCGCTGAAAGACACTTAAGAAAGTGCTCAACATCCTTAGCCATCAGGGAAATGCAAATCAAAACAACTCTGAGATAGCATCATACTCCTGTCACAATGGCTAAAATCAATGACAGTTTATGCTGGAGAGGGTGTCAAGAAAGGAGGAACATTCCTCCACTACAGGTGGGAGTGCAAATTTATAAAGCCACTTTGGAAATCAGTATGGTGGTTCCTCGAGAAAATAGGAATCAGTCTACCACAACATCCAGCAATTCCACTCTCAGGCATATACCCCAAAGATGTACATTCTTGTAACAGAGACATCTGTTCTAGTATGTTTATAGCAGCATTATTTCTAATAGCCAGAACCTGGGAGCAACCTAGATGCCCCTCAACTGAAGAACAGATAAAGTAAATGTGGCACATCTACACAATGGAATACTACTCAGTGTAAAAAAACAAAAAACAAACAAACAAACAAAAACAATGGACTTAAAATACTCAGGCAAATGGATTGAACTAGAAGAAACCAATATGAGTGAAGTAACCCAGTCACAAAAAGATGAACTTGGTATATACTCACTCATATATGAATTTTAGACATAGAGCAAAGGATCACCAGCCTACAATACAAACTGACAAAGAACCTAAGAAACAAGGGGGACTCTAAGAGAAGGGGAAAGGGACAAGATCTCCTGAGTATACTGGCTCCTAGTTCCCTCTCCACTTACTGCCCCCTCCACTCCCCACATGCTCTGGAGATCTGGTTCCTTCCCCCTTCTATGAAGGACCTTATATGATTGAGTCAGGGGAGGAATAGAAAAGAGGAAGAAAGAGAGAGAGAGACCATAAAAGAGGGAGTCATTATAGGTTTGAAGAGAAAACTGAACCTACAGAAATGTCCAGAGACATACAAGACTGACCCCAACTAACAATTTGAGCAACAATGGAAAGGCTACTATGAATGCCCTTCCCTGGTAATGAGATCAACAACTAACTTATCCATCATCATAGAGACCTCATCTAGTAGCTGATGGAAACAGAAGCAGACACCCACAACTAAACACTGGGCTGAACTGTAATCCAGAGGCAGAGAGGGAGAACAAGACCAGGCTGCAGAAATGTAGAGACAACTGACCTGAACAAGGAGGAGCTAATGAACCCACAGACTGATAGCTGGGAATCCAGCATGGGACTGATTCAGACCCCTTGAACATGGGTCTCAGCTAGAAGGACTGAGTAGTCTTAAGGGATGTCAGACAGTGGAACCAGGATGTATTCCTGGTGCACAAAAGGACTTTGGGGCACATCCTCTATGGAAGGATACTCCCTTTACCTAGAGACAGGAGACAAGTCCTAGCCCCTACTCCAAATGACTTGACAGATTTAGTTGACCCCTCCTGGAGGGCATCACACTACATGTGTAGTGGGGGGGATGGAAGGGGAGGTTGGTTGGGGGAAATGAGAGGGTGGGAGAGAGGGAAAGAAAAAGGTATTGAGGGAGAGGGAACTGTGATTGATATGTAAAATAAAAAAAAAAAAGAAAAATGAAAATAAAGGAAAAAAAAGATAAGAGATAACATAATAGAGGGAGCCATTATAAGTTTAAAGAGAAATCTCACACTAGGGAAATGTCCAGAGACATACAAGGATGACCCCAACTAACAATCTAAGCAATAGTGGAGAGGCTACCTTTAATGCCCTTCACCAATAATGAGATTGATGACTACCTTATATGTCATCCTAGAGCTCTCATCCAGTAACTGAGGGAAGCAGAAGCAGACACCCACAGCTGAACACTAAGCCCAACTTCCGGAATCCAGTTGCAGAGGGAGAAGTGATGAGCAAAGTGATCAAGACCAGGCTACAGAAACCCACAGAGACAACTGACCTGAACAAGGGGGAGCTCATGGATCCCAGTTTGATAGCTGGAAAACCAGCATAGGACTGACCCAGACACCTTGAATGTGTGTCTCAGTTAGGAGGCCTGGGAAGTGTATGGAGCCTCTGACAATGGAACAAGGATGTATCAATAGTGCAGGAAGGGACTTCAGGTGCACATTCCCCATGAAGGGATACTCCCTTAGCCTAGATACTCAGTGGAAGGCTTAAGCCCTACCCCAAATGATTGACTGTCTTTGATGATCACTCACTGAAGGCCTCGCCCTCCCTGAGGAGTGGATGGTGGATGGGATAGAGGGGTTGTGGGGGATATGGGGATAGGAAGTACAGGGAACTGGGATTGATATGTAAAATAAGAAAAATATTAAAAATTTAAAAAAAGAAAAAACATAATAATTACCCTTCTAGACTACAAAAGGATCTAGAAATTTATTTTTTAACTATACTAGAAAGTATTTTAAATTTTTAACCAATGTTAATAAAACTATGAAAGGGAAGGCCAGTTAAAATGAAAATACATTTCTTTTCAGTTTTTGGAAGAGAGTAGAAGCCTGGATAAAAGACTTTTATATATCTATTTATTGATGGATTGATTGATTTTTGCTATAGTCAAAAACTAACAAGAAATATGAGGAAAAGAGTATTAAAATATGGATTATCAGCCAGGTGGTGGTGATGCACGCCTTTAATCCCAGCACTCAGTAAGCAGAGGCAGGTGGATCTCTGTGAGTTTGAGACCAGCATGGTCTACAGGAGCTAGTTCCAGGACAGCCTCTAAAGCCACAGAGAAACCCTGTCTTGAATTACCCCCAAAAGATTGGGTTATTACTTTAGTGTCCTCAGGGATAAAGAAAACACCTTTTCACTCATAGCTGTTATACACAATGTCATTTCTCATCATCTTCATTCATAATGTTGTCTTGCAATGTTTTAAGTTAATGTCCACATGATTTTATAAAAATACTTCTTATTTATTATGTTTTCTTTTCCCAAGTCTTTGGCAAGTTTAAGGGACCTCATATGGAAATAAAGTGATTCCAAAATGTTAAAGAACTGTTTCAAATCTTGACTAAATTCTACAGCAGATTAAAATAATTAACTCATTAACTAATTAATTCATATAACAGACATTTATTAAACACTATGTGAAACTCTGACGCAAATCATCATGGAGTTCAGACTCAAGTGGTTCAGAAAGTCATGCATGAAACAAATATTAAGAAAAGCTGTAAATGTTATAAAAAGAAAGCTTTGCAGTATGCAGTGAAAATTAAAATAGTGGTCACTAGTTTTACTGAATCTAGCTATAAAGATCCAGGGAAAAGTATAAAGAGCTAGACCTAGAAGTTTGAGTAGAATTGTATTAACTGTAAATATTGGGTAAAAGAAAAATAGACTGAAAGCAATTTATTGGTCAGGGTTGAAGTCACATGGGCAAGGGGGCTTCAAATGCAAAATTAAGAAAACATGGTAGTGTATATAGCTTTAAAGAGGGCAGTGACATGTTTAAGCTTATATTCAGAAATTGCATTTCCTTGAAATTGGTAGACTAGGGTGGAGAGAAAGTAGAGGTAAGAATAATCACTTAAAAGAAGAAATGGTACACTGAAAAATCGAGAGTGG
Source organism: Phodopus roborovskii (assembly GCF_943737965.1). Classification (NCBI taxonomy): domain Eukaryota; kingdom Metazoa; phylum Chordata; class Mammalia; order Rodentia; family Cricetidae; genus Phodopus; species Phodopus roborovskii. The sequence continues at coordinate 23,773 of NW_026125861.1, read as the reverse complement.
AAGTTCTGATGAGCAAGACTGGCAAGGAATAGGAACCAGCTCTCAGTGATATTTATAACATTAGAAAAGCATAGAATTAAAATCCTTCTGAAACCTTGGATGTGGTTTTCATATAGGGTATTCATATAAACTCAAATGAATCTTTATGTAACCGATGAAAACTTGTTAAGAAAACTATTAACTAATTTGATAGCCTTATTTGTATGAAATTCTAATGTACCTATGACAGATATTTTCTCTTCTTCATATACAGTGAAGGATATTTTTAGATAAAATATTGCTTCAGAATGACTATATTAACAATAGAAACATATATAAAAATAGTAATTAGAAAGTATATTAATAGTTCTTCCCCAATTGCGGTTATTAGATAATATTCTGTTTTTAATATGGACATGTGATGGGAGATGTCATTCTGTATATGTTTCTCATACTGGTTAATAATAAAGCACTGTTGGCCAATAGGAAAGGAAGATAGGAGGGACTAGGAGACAAGGAGGAAATAGGAAGTAGTAAGGAGAGTCAAGATGGAGAGTCTGGAGAAAGCAGTATGCTGCCGGCTCCCCGGTAAGAGAAATACATAGATCATCAGAAATGGGTTAATAATTAAGGCAGAGCTAGCCGATAAGAAACAAGTAACAGGGCCAACAGCATTGTATCAAATACAGAGTCTCTGTGCATTATTTGGGGCTGGTGCAGCAGCAGGACAAGACCGGGCGTCGGCGGGCAGAAAAACCGTACACGTTACAAACTGCCAATACAAAAAGAGAGCAGTATGTGGCCGCAGGCTCCCGGTAAGAAGAACGCGTGGACATACATAGATTAACACAAATGGGTTAATAACTAAGGCAGAGCTAGCCAATAAGAAACTAGTACCTGGCCAATAGCATTGTAGCAAATACAGAGTCTCAGTGCGTTATTTGGGGCTGGCGTGGTGGCGGGACAAGACCGGGCGGCGGCAGGCAGAAAAACCATACACGTTACAAATGGCGCCCACGTGGTTAATAAGAACTTCCACTTAAAATTTAACAAAAGCTTAAAAAAGGGTTTTAGAAGCAACAGAACAGAGACAAGCAAGGCTTCTTGGTATCAGCATTTTTCTCAGTTGAACTCTGCTTTGCTAGAGACAAGCAGATATTCGCGTGGCTCCTTTAAGGGAAGATTCCTGACTCAGCATATGTGGCAAAAAACCGCAAGGCTTTCAAGAAACTCTGCTAACAATTTATTGGTGTGTATGAGAGATGGCAATGGCAGTGACCACATCTCCAAGCAGGCAGCATGCTTTCTGGGTGGCAGCGCAGACCAAGGCGGTGAGCACAGCTTTCCGTGCTGGCGGTAAAAGTACCCGCCACCATCTTTGGTAAACCGAGGCTGATACAGCTATGACTTTCATTTTAGCAATGTTGTTTACCAGATAAAGGACTTGTGGCCAGACGAAGATAAAGATTTACAGTAAAGACAGATTCATATTAAGAAAAACCTCTAAAGGTTTACAGTGTTTTAAAATATATGTAGGCTTGGGAAAAAAATAAAATAAAATGGTTTTTAAGAGACAAAGAGGAACTGGGTGTGGTGGCACACACCTTTAATCCCAGCACTTGGGAGACAGAGGCAAGCAGATCTCTGTGATTTGCAAAGTAAACCTGGTATGCAGAGTAAATTCCAGGACAGATAAGAGTTACACAGTGAAACCCTATGTCAAAAAATAAAAATATAAAAGTAAAATAAACAGAGTAATAAAGGCACGTAAAGATGAAAAGCTCAGAGAGAATCTGGTTACTGTATGCTATTGTGTTGTCTCTACATTGTTTGACTGCTGAGAAAATAACAACTGATAAAGGAAATGCTGCTGGATTAATTGAATTTATATATTTTAAAAATGCTTTGACTCCAACATTTAAGTTCAAGGACAAGTTACTGGGGAAAAGGATTTCTATTTTTTCTTCCACAGAAAATGAAAAGCTGTGGATTCCTTGCAAACTAATGTGGTTTGAACAAGCCAGGCCCCCTGAAACAGAGTTCCTGATGATCCAACATTCAAAACTGCTTGAACAAGGCAGCCATGCAGACTACTGCCATCTTCTCAGGATCCCCCCATGACAGCGCCCCCTGTCAGCAGGAAGTAGTTTGGAAAGAACGACGCCCAAATTCCCAAACATTGTTTATAAATGTTTGTTTTCATGTAAATGGACTTGGTTATAAATGGGTAATGATCACAGCCAATTATTTTTAAAGGTAAAAAGGGAATTATGGTATAGATATGAATACTTTGTTTTGGAATAGATTTTCATTTATTGATACAATTTAAGGTCAATAAGGTGATATGTATATTTCTCCTCTTGTTTAGGTATTGTGTTTATTGAGCTCAGTTAGAAATGTAATGTATAATGTAGTACAGATTATAGATAGTTACCTATGATAGTTAGAACTTATAGTTAAGTTAGTTAGTATTTCTAGATATACAGACATATATTTGAGATGGATAGGCATTCTTCAAACCTTTCAAAGACCTACAGAATATGGCATTTAAAATGATTTAGGGTTTTACTTGACAATGAGACATAATTGCTCCTGGTAATACCACCCGCACCAGAAAGGAAGATGGACATCGAAGAAATGCATTATGAAGTTTGCTTCCAATATGGGAAGACTAGCCATTTGGACAAGATACTGCTCTTGTCTGGACTGTTTGACTTTATGCTGTATAAACTGGACATGCAGGACCCACAGAAAAGTGACTGCTGATTCACGATGGACATTGCTACAGAGTTCCTGCTTCATGGAAGAGTCTGCGAGACAGTATGCAGGACACAGAGAAAAGTGACTGATAAACTGCCAATATAAGAAGACAGTTTAAAGTTTCCTGCATTGCTGAAGAGTCTGCCAGACACACTATGGCCTATGGACTGAAGATGGAAGATTACAAAAGAACTTTGGGTGACCAGGCAGTGAATTGTCTCTGTCATTTCTAGAGTTTATACTATCCTTCTGTGGTCTTTGAGGGACTTGAAGACAGAGACTTATGGTTACAGTTTTCCTTAGTATTAAAGATAAGTTACTTAGACTTTAGACACACAAAGATATGATAGATGATGGAATATTTTCTTCAAATCTTGCTAAATGTTAATGGACTAAATAGTGTTAACTGTGATTCTTATTTGATAACTGTTATGTGATATATTTTGCTATGTTAAGGTTAAAACCCTTCTTTTTATTTAGACAGAAAAGAGGAGATGATGGGAGATGTCATTCTGTATATGTTTCTCATACTGGTTAATAATAAAGCACTGTTGGCCAATAGGAAAGGAAGATAGGAGGGACTAGGAGACAAGGAGGAAATAGGAAGTAGTAAGGAGAGTCAAGATGGAGAGTCTGGAGAGAACTAGACGCCAGCCGCCTCCCGGTAAGAGAAGGCCATGTAAAGATACATACAAATGGGTTAATAATTAAAGGCAGAGCTAGCCGATAAGTAACAAGTAACCGGGCCAACAGTATTGTATCAAATACAGAGTCTCTGTGTGTTATTTGGGGCTGGTGGCATGGTAGCAGGACAAGACCGGGCAGCAGGCGGAAAAACCTGTACACGTTACAGACATGTACTTGGTAACTACATGAAAATGTAAATCTTTATGGAATATGGAAAAACAAAACACAAACTTATTGTAAAACATAGATGATTTAGTGAGGATGAAAAATATAGTTTGGTTGTCAGTGATATATTACACATATCAATTGTTAAACATTTAAGTACAGATTTATAATTTAGTTATAGCGTAATTTTGTTAGAGAGTTGTACATTTCATACTGAAAGGAGTATCTCATAAGCCTTTGGGTCCATTATATTGTTTTACTAAATGATTTATATAACATATTCATTATATATACTATACCAATATCTAACCACCTAGGCTTGGTAATTGTGTGAATCCTGCATGTATGAGCCAGATGGGATTCTGATCCTCATAAAAGTTGGGGATATGAGAGGTGATGGTGACCAGTGCCTAGGACTAAATTGTTCTCAGTTTGACTTTTAATCACAGCTGTAGAACTCCATAAGGAACTGATGTCACAACCATCTGCTCATTTATTCAAATGGTATTTATTGGGTGCTTCATCTTTGGTGGGCATTATGCTTAGCATTGGGCACACAATGGTAAATAAAAAAATACTCTCTTAGAGATTTCTGTCATCTAGTGAGAAAGAAAATGAAATACAATATGTAAAATGCTAGGGTATGGTTAACTAGAGACAGTTTCCAAGATGTGATAGGTACTTCACATTTATATATATGGGCATGTGTGGGATGTGTATGGGGTTGGGAAGAGAGTTGAAAACCAGCCAGGCAAAGACAAAGAATGAGAAAGAAAGTGAGAATGAAGCAAAATATGCTTATCTTGGTTTTGCCTAAGTATTATCACATCCTCTTAGTCATCTATGAAAGGTAACAAAGAATGAAGGGGCAGGAAAAAGAAATGCAGAAGGCACACCTCTTTCTGGAAGCCTTCCAATTTCTCCACACAGGAAGTAACTCTTGAATAATTATAGCTCTCAGTTGTGGATAATTTCATCCAATTTATGAGTATATTCTTTCTTGACCCTTAAAAATAAAGAAAATCTTACACAATAAAGAATTACTTCCTGCTTTCATGTAAATTCAAGGAAATCTTTATTCGTTCTGCTTAAACACTTCAACAAAACAGATTTACCAGAATACTATGCAAAGACTGGAGTAGAGGTGGTTGAGATGATGAAAGTAACCTGTTCAAGCTTCTTTTTGTGTTCTTATTTATGCTTCCTTTCTTCACCTTTGCCTTCTAAGTAATCAGCCTCATCCTGTACTGAGCCAGAAAGATGCTGATTACATACAAGTCACAGGGTAATTTACCCTCTTGACCTTCCCTGAGCTCTTATAAATCTCTCCACTGCTGAGAGACCAGGGTTTTGTTCTTCCCTCAGCAACAAAGAATCATTGCTTTGTAAGCTGCCTCACAAAGCAGCAGAAAGGAAACAGTGAAAACTGTGTACAAAGCAGGCTTGGGGAGACTGACTGACCTTGATCTTTTTGTTCCCATTTTCCCAGCGATAGTTACAATAACCAAGAAAAAGCAACATTGATGACAAAATGGAATATAGTTTGCTTTGGGGTATAAAATGAGGAGGTATGACAAGTTGATCGCAAAGGTTTCTTCCAGCTCTCACATTACAGGATTTAATATCTCAAATATAATAAGTTTAAAAGAAAATTCAATACGGTGGTGAATTTGGCTGATGTATAAGAGGCACCCTGGTAGATACATCCATTCACAAATCACAAAGACAGAAAGTCTCTTCTGAATTCATTTTTCAAACAAGGAAGATTAAGCCTAAGTTATGTTAAATAAAAATGCAAAGCCTTTCAACCATATTAGCTAAAATGGGGAGTGTTTTGTTTTCCAGGAGAAAGTTAAGATTCAGGCAAAACAATTTTTTTTGTATTTGCTCTTGGTGCTGGAGGTTGAATTGAATACAAGGCCTACCTCTTAGATAAGCATTCTACTACCAAACTGCATTCCAAGCTTCAGTATTAAGATTCTATAACCCTAGTAACATTTTAGTTTGTAATTACATGACTGTTTACAGGACTCCTTATATTCAAGATGTGGGAAACAAGGTTTCCTGAAGTCTGCCTGTGATTTCTTTTTTTCTGCTAGTATTTGTTTCTACATTCTCCTTAGGATACCATTACATAGTCTTTTCTTTGTTTTGTTTTTTTTTATTTTATTTTTCTTATTTTACATATTGATTCGTTTCCGCTCCCTCTCTCCCATCCTCCCTCTCTCCCATCCTCCCCAGTCCCCTGACAACCCTCCCCTTCCATCCCCCCACTCCACAGGGAGGGAGACGCCTTCCAGGAGGGGGCATCTACATCTGTCAAGTTATTTGAAATAGGTTCTAGGCCCTCACTCCTGCCTCTAGGTTAAGGGAGTATCCCTCCATGGGAATGTGCCCCCAAAGTCCTTTTGTGTACCAGGAATACATCCTGGTTCCACTGTCAGAGGTTCCTTTGACTGCCCAGACCCATGTTCAGGGGTTCTGAGTCAGTCCCATGCTGGATTCCCAGCTATCAGTCTGGGGGCCCGTTAGCTCCTCCTTATTCAGGTCAGCTATCTCTGTGGGTTTCTGTAGCCTGGTCTTGTCTGCCCTCTCTGTATCTGGATTCCAGTTCAGCTCAGTGTTTAGCTGTGGGTATCTGTTTCTCTTTCCATCAGCTACTAGATGAGTGCTCTATGATGGTGAATAAGTTAGTCATCAATCTCATTATCAGGGAAGGGCATTTATGGTAGCCTTTCCATTGTTGCTCAAATTGTTAGTTGGGATCAGTCTTGTAGGTCTCTGGATTTTTCACTGGAGTCAGTTTTCTCTTCAAACCTATAATGACTCCCTCTTTTATGGTCTCTCTCTCTCTCTCTCTCTCTCACTCCCTCTTTTATGGTCTCTCTCTCTCTCTCTCTCTCTCTCTCTCTCTCTCTCTCTCACTCTCTCTTCTCATCTATTCCTCCCCTGACTCAATCTTCCTAGTCCCACGTGCTTTCCTCACCTCCCCTTCTCTTTCTCCTATCTCCTTCTCCACTCACTGCCCCCCATTCCTAATATGCTCAGGAGATCTTGTTCCTTTCCCCTTCTGTGAGGGACCTTGTATGAATCTCTTAGAAGTCTCCTTCTATCCTAGTTTCTCTGGCAGAGTGAATTATAGGCTAGTTATCTTGGTCTATGTCTAAAATCCATATATGAATGAGTACATACTATGTTCTACTTTTTGTATCTGTGTTACCTCATACAGGATGGTTTCTTTAAGTTCCATCCATTTTCCTGTGAATTACAAGATTCCATTGTTTTTTTTTTTTTTTCTGCAGCAGAGTAGTATTCCAATGGAAAGATCTCCCATGCGCTTGGATAGGTTGAATAAACATAGTAAAAATGCCAATCTTGCCAAAAGCAATCTACAGATTCAATTAATTTCCATTAGCATCCCAGCACAATTCTTCACTGACACTGAAAGGATAATAATCAACTTTATATGAAAAAAAATAAAAGACCTAGGATAGCCAAAACAACCCTATACAATAAAGGAACTTCAGGAGGCATCACCATCCTCAAGTTTAAGCTCCTCTATAGAACTATAGTCCTGAAAACAGCCTGATATTGGCACAAAAATACAGATAGATCAATGGAATTGAATGAAAAAAAAACCCTGATATTAACCCACACATCTACAAACACCTGATTTTGACAAAACAGCTAAAAGTATACAATGGGAAGAGGAAAGCATCTTCAACAAATGGTGCTGCTACAACAGGATGATGGTGTATAGAAGACTGCAGATAGACCAGTGTCTATCACCATACACAAAATTCAAGTCCAAATGCATCAAAGACTTCAACATAAATCCAGCCACACTGAACCTCTTAGAATAAAAAGTGGGAGGTACCCTTGAACAAATTGGTACAGCAGACGTCTTCCTGAACATAATTCCAGTACCACAGACACTGAGATCGACAATTAATAAATGGCACCTCCTCAAACTAAGAAGCTTCTGTAAGGCAAAGGACACAGTTGAAAAGACCAAATGGCAGCCCACAGACTGGGACAAGATCTTCACCAATCCTATATCTGACAAAGGGCTGATCTCCAAAATATGCAAAGAACTCAAGAAACTAGTCAACAAAACACCAAATAACACTATTAAAAAATGGGGTATAGAACTGAAGAGAGAATTCTCAACAGAGGAAATCCAAAAGGCTGAAAGACACTTAAGAAAGTGCTCAACATTTTTAGCTATCAGGGGAATGAAAATCAAAACAACTCTTTGATACTACTGCCAGAAAGTCTAAAATTAGGAATACCAATGACAAATTATGCTGGAGGGGATATGGAAAAAGGGGTACTGTCTTCCACTGCTGGTTGGAGTGCAAACTTGTACAGCCATTTTGGAGATCAGTATGGCCGTTCCTCAGAAAAATGGGAATCAGTCTACCACAGGACCCGGCAATCCCACTCTTAGGCATATACCCAAATAATCCACATCCATGCAACAAAGATATGTGTTCAACTATGTTCATAGTAGCAAACATCTGGAAGCAACCTAGATGTCCCTCAACTGAACAATGGATAAAGGAGTCTTTTCTTTGTAACAAGAATTAATAAATGGACCCACAATTGATATTGGGGTTCAAACTTCAAGCTGAATATCAGAAAAGCAAAACAGTTGGCCACTAGCTTCTCACCTCTACCACATGCTAAATGGGCCGATCCTGTCTCCATGAACTCTCACCAAGCTCCAGACTGTAACCTCTCCTCAGCATGGTTGGAGAATAAATGCCTCCTACTGAACACTGAAGGTCTGGCTTCTATCTTTTATACAAAAAAAGGAGTGAGATCTGTTACTCTTTTAGATTGATTCAATATTGTGTATCCCTGGGTGGCTTTGAACTTAGAGAGATCAATCTACCTCTCAATCCTGAGTCCTAGGATTAAAGGTGTGCACCACCACCTCCTAGCTTCTGGCTGCTGGGACTAAAGGTGCATACCTGACTTCTATGGCTTAATGGATGATTCTCAGGCAATCTTTAATAAATGATAAATGATATATTACTACATTTACCTCTTGCCTATTATTTGATACCATTACTTCTTTTATCTTCCTGTATTATTTTCACATGTAAAGGCGAATTCTTACAACTGAATTAATTCTTGTTATTATTTGATCACAGAGAAAATATGTTGAGCAATTATGCATGCTTAAATGTAAATTTAGCATCCTCCAAAGGAGTCTCACTAGGGAAACAAATTTTAAGGGTCCTTTGCATATGTATTATGGTTTCTACTTTAGTATTCCTATGGGATTCCTAAGTCTGAGAAGGAATGGGTCTCTATTGTGCCTTCTCTTGAGATCTTTCCTTCTGTTTGTTATGTTAAATTCTAATGTGTTAATTTTTGTTTCATCTTATATTTTATCATGTAAAAAGAACTAAATAGGAGTGCTGACCTGGTGATTTGTGCGAAATCTCAATTGTAGTGACACTACTTCTTGCATTTATAAACTATCAACCCACTTCTCCAAAACAGAATGTGAGCATATGTATACATATACATTGTTTGAGTATGAACTCCATTTTGTTTTTTCCATTGTGGGTCGTATTTGTGGTAGCTATAGTACCCTGTGTTTTATTTTTTATTTATTTTAAAATATTTTTGTCTGATTTTCATTTTATTTGAGCATTTCATACATTAATACATTGTATTTGTTTTATTCAACTCCTATCTCTTCACCATTTCCTTCCCCAATATATGACTTCTTCTATAATTTATTTTTGTGTTAGATAACATACATTTATAGAGAGGTGGATAGAAACTACTGAGTTCAATTAGTGTCTTGACTCACATATGTTTAGGGTTGACCACTTAAGATTTGGATCTCATACCCCCAAATATGGTTATCCATCCCTCAGTAGGCATTAATAACTGTAGCTCTTCCTCTAGGGAGGAGCTTTGTAAAATTTTCCTCTATCCATGTTGTCAGGAATATTTAGTTTGAAACACTGAAAAAACAAATATAAACTCCCTTAATTGTTTGATTTTTTTTTAAACTTTTGTCATGGCACGCAGACTTGGCTTTCATGTCTTATCCATTTATGTCAAGAACTCAAGCAGCCACAAACTCCTTTAAGCACTACTTTGCTCTACATTCTGGGAAAAAAATTCTGGGTATTTTAACTGGCACAGAAATTTTGCTGTTTCCATTTTTAACTCAGGGATATAGATGACTGAATATGAGTCTCATTTTAGAGACTATATAGAAATCTTTCCTCCCTCCAGTGCCTGATAGCTGTCTCTGGAAGCCTTGCGATAGTTCAGAAATTTATCCAGAATATATGAAGGAAGAACTCTAGGGATATGGCGCTTCAGGGTCATCACATATCTATAATATCCTGTAATAAAGGAACCATGCTTTTCATTTACTGTGTAGGATTTTTGGTGTCCTGCCTGGAGTGATGGCTAAGCAGTAAAGAGCACTTGTTAGTCTTGCAGAAGACCTGGGTTTGACTCTGAGCACTCATATGGTGGTTTACAACTATTCATAACAGCAGTTCCAGGGGATTCCATATTCTGTTCTGCCTTTCAGGGGCATCAAGCACATACATAGTACTATACATACATGCAGGCAGAGCATTTACACATAAAAAAGAAGATGAATGAGTCTAAGAAAATTATGCAAAAATTTATAAAATCCCATGCTTGATGTTTGGTATCTATGAACAGACCACTGAAATCAAGCCTGCTGGAAAAGTGAGAGAAAACTGAATATTACTTTGTGAGATACAAATGGCCTCTAATATACACTTTTGAACATTTTAAAAGATGGACTTGACTCTCTAACTTACGTTTTCAAACAGAGCATGAACGCCTAGTCTTTCTGTCAGGTAGTCTTATAAAATGTTAGTGGTTGCTAGTTCAAATGAGATTTTTTTCCAAACATAATTCTATTCTTCCTACCCTACCTTTTGGCTGAGTATAAATGATTATTATGTGGTCTATAGCAGACTTCACATGTGGCAGTGTTCTACAAAATCAGAAATTCAGCACAATCTGTAGCTATTGCAAGATTTGGTCTTCATTTGTTTATAAGCCATCAAGTGTGTGAACAATTCTTCCTTCCAAAAAGCTCAGTGGCACTGAAGTTTAGTGAGAAGCCATCCTGGAATGGGAAGCTGGCAGTGTTAAGTGGTAGCATCTTGCAGGCAGCATTGTGACATTTATTTTTCCTTAAAAGTACCCACAAAAATACTGAGATTAAATTTGGTTTGCCTTTTATTGCTTCTAACACCCTGTGCTGGCTTTTCATCGCAGAAATTTTGTACGAGCACATTGGACGTGGGAATGGGCTGCCAACAGATGAAATAAAAATACTTTCATCAGTCTTACTGACACCTCCAAGAAGTAGATGAAAATACTTTCAGGCCAGTGCTCAAATCTACACAGTATGTGAACTGGGGTTCTTTGTTTAAATGTAGCCAAAACAGATAGTCTGAAATTTTTGGTAGCTTCAAAAAAAAAAAAAAAAAAAAAAAAAGTAAATACATATTTTAGCTTTCTATAACAAGAGAGTAGAAATGTATTCAACATTATCTTGTTAATTTGAAACCATTGTAGAGAAATGTTTGTTTGTGTTTGCTAATGTTCTGTATAGACAGAAACACAGCATGCTTGGAACCAGTTCCACAGGAGTCATTAAAAGGCATGCTGAGAATATGTGCTAAGAATAAGATACAATTCTTTTTGTCTGTTCTTTGGCAAAACTCATTATGGGAAGTGATTTCAAAGTCAAAGATATGACATACCCAGTCCCGGGGGAAGAGGGAGAGCTGATTGGCAAGGGTCTTTCCTATTTCTATCTTTGATGATTGTACCTTTGGCTGCAATGGGAAGAGGGCATATTAGAAGAAGGGAGGTACAATGAGAGAAAATAGAATCGGGGTTGGGAAATGGTAGTTTTACAGTTTATTAACCATAATTACTATACTTTTTAAATAACCCATGACAAGGCTATATAGTCTGGCCAGGCAGTGGTGGCACACATATTTAATGCCAGCATTCAGGAAGCAGAAGGAGGGAGATGTTTCTGAGGTCAAGGCAAGTCTAGCCTACACAGCAAGTTCAATTGCAGGCTTCAAAGCAATACAGAGAAACCCTGTTTCAAAACACAAACATACAAGACTATACAGTCTGGGTTATTGCTTTTTTAAGTCTTTCATTTGCAACCTGAATCAATGGAAAATGTTTCTGCTATCAGAAAGACATATTAAAATCTTAGTTTTAGAACTTCTATAATATTGTACATGCTTGTTTCTTTATTAGGTTCTTTACATTCACGATAGATATAATATTAGTACCATACAGTGATAGAAGGAACATCAGATGGAAAAACTGGCAGAATCTGTTCCATGCCTAAGGATAACAGCAAGCTCACAGATAGAACATTGTTTCTGGAAGGCAGTTTACATGCTATTCAGATAATATCTAAGGATGAGAAGATTAAATGCATACAATCATTCATAGTGGGAGAAAAGAAGAAACTGACTGATTCAATGAAGTCTTTGGAAAATTATGTACTTCAAGAAATTCAAACACTCAAATAAACAATGGTGAATAGATTGTAGGCTTGAGGAGACTTTCAATCTGATACACTAGAAGAAGAGGTACAGGTAATAGGGCATGAAAGAGATTTAAAATTTTCTATACCCTTCAGGGTCAGGGAAGACCAGCCTAAGCCTCCCATGTCAAAGGTAGTCAGAATATTCCAGGACAATTAGAAAAGTCAGTGCCTATTGTAAAAACGTCATATCACTCTGGCTGACAGATTAGCTATGGGAGATGAATCAATTATAAATGGAAGAAACATAAAACATATATTTTGACAAACTTCTATAAATGATCAAAGACCTACACTAAGTGTACAAATAATAAAACAGTTGATTGAGGGAATCTGTGACATAGGTGCTGATGTGACTATTATAACTCAAAAGTCTTGGCCTCCAAGATGGCCCCTGGAAGAGGTAAATGTCCAATTCTTAGGGATTGGAACACTATCTCAGGTAAAACAGATCATGCGATGGGTTGAATGTAAAGACCAGAAGGACGGAAAGGAAGGTTGAGACCATACAAGGCTGATATAACAATAAATTTATGGGGCTATGATCTACTACACCAATGGAATACACAGATTAACATTCCTCCAGTATTAGATATATGAACCAGAAAAGAACTCATAGTTATAGAAAAAATATTGTAAATTACTACACAAGACAGACACCAAATAACCAGGCTGTACAAAAACAGAATACAAGTGCCAAACTAACAGAGGAACCAAAAGCCCTACCCTTAAAATGGTTAACAGATGAAACTGTCTGGGTAGGGCAATGACCTATGACCTCTGAGAAGTTAGAAAAGTTGTTTCAAGAACAGCTAAATGCTGGCCATATCAAAGAATCTACCAGCACTTGGAATTATCCTATATTTGTTATCAAAAAGAAATCTGGAAAATGGAAAATGTTTACAGACCTGAGAGTCATTAATAAAGTAATCCAGCCAATGGGCTCTCTATAGCCTGGAATGTCCTTGCCTTCTTGGATACCTAAAGAATCCCTATTAAGTGCCTGAGGTGTCTATGTGACCAAAGCCATGGGATGGTTACAATGCCTCTTCAGCAAAACAATTCTACAAATCATGGAAAACAATCACTGTTTTCCACAAGGATTCTTCAAGGGCAAAGTACTTCAAAAGAAGAAGAAGAAGAAGAAAAAAAAAAAAAAAAAAAAAGGTCATTCAATCTAATACCTACCCCGGATACAGTAGCAACTCTGCTAAATTCCTACAATACTAGCTAATGTGAACACAGCAGCAGTGAACTTAGATATGAAATATCTCTGTGACAAGATATCAAGTCCTTTGGGTACATGTCCATGAATAGTATAGCTGGATCATATTCCATTCCTGGTTTTTGTAGTATCCCCAATACTGACTTCCTTAGTGGTCATACCAGTTTACCTACACATCAGTAGCAAATAATGATTAAGATGAGGCTCTTTAAGAGACAGTTATACCAGGAGGACTCTGCTCTCCCGAATGTGTTACTGTAAAAGTGGGTCCCAAAGCAAAAAATTCAGTGGGTCCCATAACAAAAAGGTAAAAATCTAAGTAAGAGGGGGCCTTGGAGAAAAGGGAGGTCAATAAGAGTGGAAGGGGGTAAGAGGCTGGGAGTGAGTGTGATAAGAATACATTGTATACAGCTATGGAATTGTCAGAGAATATATTTAATTTTAAAAAAGAATACCCTAATATAGTTAATGATTTAAAAGATTGCTTCTTCACTATACCTTCACAAGAAAAAGATAAAGAAAAACTTGCCTTAATGGTACCTAATTACAGCAATTCTTAGCTGGTCAAGAGATATCAATGGAAGGTTTTGCCACAGGGAACAGTAAATAGCCCCACCATGTGCCAATACTTTGTGCAAAAACCTTTGGAAATAATTTCTAAACAGTTCCTACAATCCATAATTTATCATTACATGGATGATATACTGTTGGCTGATTCTAAAATAGAAATATTAGAAAAAATGTTTGAGGAAGTAAAGGAAATTTTACCTCACTGGGGATTACAAACTGCCTCCCCCCATACAAAGAGGAGAGTCTATCAGTTACTTGTGACATAAAATAGGTCTATAGAAAATTAGACCACAAAAAGTACAGATCAGGAAAGATCATTACCAGACTCTTAATGATCTTCAAAAATTACTAGGAGAGATTTCTCAACTACAGACCATTATTGGAGTAGAAGGGTATGATTTAAAAAGCTAGAAAATTACACTAAAAGGGGACAAGGACTTAAATAGCCCGGGAATACTATCAGCTGAAGCAGAAAAGGAATTAGAATGGGTAGAAAAGATGATACAAGAAGCACATGCAGACCATGGGGATCCAACACTAGACTGTATTCTGGATATATTACCATCTACAGAATATCCTTTGGGAATTTTGATGCAGAGGAAAGATACCATATTAGAATGCATATTTCTACCACATAAACAGAATAAAAAAACTAAAACCAGACACAGAAAAGATCTCCGACTTGATTTTTAAAGGTAAATTAAGACACTTGTAGTCCCAATTAATGTAAAACAATGCTAGCTTTGGAGTTGGATTTGGCTTTCCTCCTCTAAATTCAGGCATGTTGTTAAAATAAAATTCAGAGTTTGGGCCTTATATCAAGAAGCCTGTTGGTATAATACAGAAGAAAACAAAATATAGGGACTGTCATAAGTCTAAACTTGGTTTTCTCTCTGAAATCCTAATTTCCCTCATACTTACTTTCATGCTTAATGTTGCCTTTCCCAATATGCATACCTATAAAAGTTGAAAATTTTATGTTGATATTGATGTTTAAGTTTTCCACAAGGAACAATAACAATTCTTAACAGCAATCTTTGAACCCTCTGGAAAGAAGATGGGGCTCCACCTCATTGATTCCACATGATTCAACCTGATGCATCTAGACTACAAACATTACCCTAAAACCGGATTGGCACTGTAATGCTTGAGACAACTCCAGACTAGCTAGCAGAAACAGTGCACCTTCTTATTACACCTTGCCAACCAAATGTTACAGATAGTCTCCTCAAAAAATTCTGTTGCCTTAATTTTTTCCTACAGGATCCCATGTAGTCATCATTGTTCCATTTCAGCAGGAAGTAATCAGTTGGCATTAAGGGATAATATTCATCTGCATAGGGTTGGTTTTAGTTACTTAGGGTTGGGTATGGAAGGTGATACTCAGACTTGGGTATCTATTTTAGATAAGTATGGGGTATGGATGGGAAAGGTATGGTTTAGATGGGATATAGGTAGATTAACTCATCTTCTTGTGAATTATCTTAGTAATTAGTTTTATACACCTTATATTGTTATAGATTCTTATATGTTGTAACTTATGTAAACTTAAGTTTTTATTCCTTTCTCAGATGATTTATATATTGTATTTTTTCACACTGTGTAAGATGATCTTTTTGTTTACAATGTTTGTGCACAATATATCATATTCTATATATGTATACTTTTACATATGTTGAAGACATTTTGTATATTGATACAATTTAGAATATTTTTTATCGTGTTGCACTATATAGTTCTACCTCTGGTCAAGACATTTCAATTCTATGTTTTAGAGATTTACACACACACACACCAGAGATTTACTATATATTTATATAGTTATATTGCTAAAATCATTGTCCTTGCTAATTACTTAGGGAAAATTTAACCATTCATATACAGATTATCTTCACTTATACCTATTAGATAACGCAGACATAGATGTTTGATCTTCAAGCACTTCATAGACCTGCAGAACATGACATTTAGATGTTTTAACATTAGTATTTCGTTGACATGAGACAATATTGCTCCTGACTGCACAGAGCTTTTCCTGAGAATATGTTGGGTCCTGATGTCACTCCTTCTGGAGTCCATCCTACCCTTGGCTAATGGCCTTTTGAGCAAAGAACTGCCCCCACCTTGACCACTGATTTGGACATGCTACCCTATAGTGCTTGCAGGAGACAAACATAGAAGACTGCTGAACCTTGCCAAGTCAGGGTAAGCTATCCTTTCTACTTCCATTCTTTTGTAGTGGTCTGTCATTTATTCCAGGCCTTAGCCAAAACTGGTTGCCCTCATGTTGCTGCGAGACTTTAGGTGACTGTCCAGGTATCCTGCTGTTTCTGTCTTTGCTGCACCTTTAGGAAGCTGCTTGCCTGCACTTCCTGCCTACCCTAGTTTTGTTATCTTTCTTCTCAGGTCTTTGATAAAGTTGACGATTAGACTATCACAATTATTGTTCTCTATTCCTAGGTAGAAATATTTGGTATAAAACTTAAGCTTTCCAGCTTAGGACAACTCTATATTAATCTCTGTTATGCCTTCAGCCCAGGATTGGATATGTAGTTCGTGCCATTTGCTCTTGTTACCTCACTGGCAATAGGTCTTAAGTTTGTATTTCTTAACTTTCTTTTTCCTAGAGCATATTTGACATTTACTGTCTTTGTATATAGTTTTGTATCAAGCCTAAATCTTTTCTTTACACTTAAAGGGGATTGTAGTAGATATCAACCCTGCCCACATCTGTTCCAGTGACCATGTACATTGGGCCATGATGACAATTTTGAGTATGATCTGGGGGGACTAGGTCTGGGGTCCTGAACCCCAGCTCATTCTCTTACTTCCTGGTTGGAGACAAAAGCATCAGGAGGCATCCTTGGGAAGGTAACCTGCTGTGGTAATCTGTTTCTGGTGTAAGTGATTTCTCCCCGAATAAACATCCATCAGTCTATTGTTTTCCAGATTTTTATTTATCATTCTGTAGTTAAATGAATTAATATGGTAGTGCTTCAGAGAGAGCTTTAAACCCAACAGGTGATTTATAAACCATAAAATTAATCTCCCAACATACACGGTGAAAAATCACTCCATACCATATATTGTGGCATGACCTACTCATGAGAATACTAAGCTAAGAGATCCATTTCAGTGTGTTTTGATTATTCCTGGACAGATGTCCTCTCCATCTAGGCTTCTTTTAACCACAAAATGATTTCTTGCTAATCCTTAATATTTCACTTTAATATCCTTTTGTCTATACACTTATTGCCTCTGTTAGAAGAATATGAAAATACAAGTCTTAAGTGAACAGCTTAGGCTGACAGAGCTTCCTCCAAGTGCTATAGACCATCCAACAGATACCAAGGACTAAACATGAGAAATCACATTTCAAGCTGTTGGGCAGGGAAGGGTAAGAGACTCCTGAAAAAAATATCACTATCATTATTGCTTTTGAGGTATTGAAGGTAAGTCCCTATTTTTAAAGACCTCATACACTTTGAACATAGGACCCAGGTAATTTAGTTTAATCTAACTTGAAAGCCACCTTTCTGCAGTATAGCTTTCAAAGTAACAGAAAATAATATGTAGGCTGCCAAAAGGGGCAAGTAATCAACAGTCTTACTCAGCTATGATGCTTATGAACCAGGAGGATGCTCAATATGGAAAGATATCCCTAAGGTTGAAACAGGATGCTCATATCTTCATGGTAAGCAACAACCCTCTAATTGAATTTAAAACCTTCTAAACAAGAGACAAATGCCTAGTACTGGAAACTTAAGTAAGTAATGAAGTTAGTGAGGCTTAGAGAAGAACCTACTACTACTTTACTTGCCCAGGAAAATTGCTAACTTCATCCTCAATAGTCCTTATGTCCACAGATAAGTGTGTTATGAGTATGTTTTACTGCCAGCCTGGTCCCACAGCTGTGCCAGCCCCAAATAACACACAGAGACACTGTATCAGATATAATGCTGTTGGCCAGTTACTAGTTTCTTATCGACTAGCTCTGTCTTAAATACTAACCCAT
The DNA here is from genome assembly GCF_943737965.1 of Phodopus roborovskii. Lineage (NCBI taxonomy): Eukaryota > Metazoa > Chordata > Mammalia > Rodentia > Cricetidae > Phodopus > Phodopus roborovskii. Next base: position 5,773 of record NW_026125861.1, on the reverse strand, counting down.
TTCTATTAATATAAGTATTTCAACGCGGTCCCATCTTACCTGAGAGAAGTCCAAGCCTCTGTTTTCCTGGTCTTACATGTTGACACTCCTCCCTCCTACTTCCCAAATCCTTCTTATATCCTAGTCCCACCTATCTTGCTATCCTATTGGCCAATAGTGCTTTATTCATTAACCAATAAGAGAAACATATTTACAGAATGACAACTCCCATCATCCCCTTTTCTGTCTAAAATAAAAAGGGTTTTAACCCTAACATAGCAAAATATATAAGAAAATGTTATCAAATAAGAATTATACTTAACAATACTTAGTTCATTAATATTTAGTGTGATTTAAAGAAATTTTTTTATCATCTATCCTATTTTTGTGAGTCTAAAGTCCTATATGTAGTTTACTTTAATCCTAACTAAGGAAAACTATAACTATAAATACCTGTCTTCCACTCTGTCAAAGACCACAGAAGGAAAATATATATACTCTAAAATTGACAAAAACAACTAACCTGGTCAGTCACCCAAAGTTCTTCTGTAATGTTTCATCTTCAGCCTATTGGCCAGTGTGTCTGGCAGACTCCTCAGCAAAGCATGAAACCTTAAACTGTCCACCTATATTGGCAGTTTTCAGTCACTTTCCTCTGTGTGCTGCAGACTGTGTGGCAAACTCTTCATTGAAGCAGGAACCCTGTAGCAATGCCTGTCTTGTATCAGCAGTCACTTTCATGTGAGTCCTGCATGTCCAGTTTATAGAACATAAAGTCAAACAGTCCAGACAAGAGCAATATCTTGCACAAATGGCTAGCCTTGCCATATTGAAGGTAAACTCCATAACGAGTTTCTTCGATGTCCATCTTCCTTTCTGACCCAGGTGGTGTTACCGGCAGCAGTTATGTCTCACTGTCAAGAAAAACCCTAAACCACTTTAAATGCCATATTCTATAGGTCTTTGAAAGGTTTGAAGTTTGTCTATTCATCTCAAACACATCTCTGTACATCTAGAAATCCTACCTAACTTAACTCTAAGTTTTGACTATCATAGGTAACTAACAATAATCTGTGTTAAATTATACATTACATTTCTAAATGAGCTATACAAACACAATACCTAAACAGTAAGAGAAATATACTTATCACAAAATTTACCTTAAATTTGTATCAATAACAGAAAATCCATTCCAAAACAAAGTATATATTTCTATACCATAATCTCCTTTTTACATTTAAAGAGATTGGTTGTGATTATTAACCATTTATAACCAACCCCATTTAAATGAAAACAAACATTTATAAATAATATTTGGAAATTTGGGTGTCTTTCTTTAAAACTGCTTCTGGCTGATAGGGGGTGCTGTCATGGGGATCCTAAGAAGATGAAGAAATCATGGCTTTAGTGTTCTGCAAGCCTGCCTTCTCCCAGCTGTTTTGAATGTTGGATCACCTGGGACACTGTTTCAGGGGGTCTTGCTTGGTCAAACCATGTTAGTCTGGAAGAAATCCACACTTTTTATTTTCTGTGGATACAAAAATAGAAATTCTTTCCCCCAGTAACCTGTCCTTAGATTTAAAATTGGAAGTCAAAGCATTTTCAAAATATATAAATTGGATTAATTCAGCAGCATTTCTTTTTAACAGTTGTTGCTATTTCCTCAGCAGTGAAACAATTTAAAGACAACAAAATAACATACAGTATCAAGAATCTCTCTTTGTTGTCTGAAAAAAGTAGGGCTACTGATTTTTAGAGTTTATCTTGTATCCTGCTAGTTTGCTGAAGGTGTTTATCAGCTGTAGGAGTTCCCTGGTAGAGATTATTGGGTCGCTTATGTAAACTATCATATCATCTGCAAATAGAGACAGTTTGACTTCTTCCTTTCCAATTTGGATCCCCTTGATCTCCTTTTGTTTTCTTATAGCATTAGCTAGAACTTCTAGTACGATATTGAAGAGATATGGAGAGAGAGGGCAGCCTTGTCTTGTTCCTGATTTTAGAGGAATTGGCTTAAGTTTCTCTCCATTCAGTTTGATGTTGGCAGTTGGTTTGCTGTATATTGCTCTTATTATGTTTAGATATGTTCCTGTTTTCCCTGACCTCTCCAAGACCTTTATCATGAAAGGGTGTTGAATTTTGTCGAAGGCTTTTTCTGCATCTAGGGAGATAATCACATGCTTTTCTTTTTCTGTTTGTTTATATGGTGGATCACATTGATAGATTTCCGTATGTTAAACCATCCCTGCATTCCAGGGATGTAGCCTACTTGGTCATGGTGGATGATTTCTCTGATGTATTCTTAAATTTGGTTTGCCAGTATTTTATTGAGTATTTTTGCATCGATGTTCATCAGGGATATTGGTCTGTAGTTTTCTTTCTTAGTCGTGTCTTTGTGAGGCATGGGTACCAAGTTATTGTGGCCTTATTAAAAGAGTTTGTCAATGAACCTTCTGTTTCTATCTTGTGGCACAGTTTGAGGAGTAGTGGTATTAGTTCTTCCTTGAATGTCTGGTAGAATTCTGCATTGAATCCATCTGGCCCTGGACTTTTTTTGGTTGGAAGGCTTTTTATGACTGCTTCTATTTCATTGCAGGTTATGGGTCTATTTAAGTTGTTTGTCTGTTCTTGATTTAATTTTGGTAAGTGACAGTTATCCAGAAATTTGTCCATTTCCTTTGAATTTTCAATTTTTGTGGAATACAGATTTTCAAAGTATGACCTGAAAATTGTCTGGATTGCCTCTGTGTCTGTTGTTATGTTCCCCTTTTCGTTTCTGATTTTGTTAATTTACATGTTCTGTCTCTGCTTTTTCGTTAATTTGGATAAAGTTTTGTCTATCTTGTTGATTTTCTCAAAAAACCAACTCTTCGTTGCATTGATTTTTTGTATTGTTTTCCTGGTTTCTATTTTGTTGATTTCAGCCCTCAAGTTGATTATTTCCTGGCCTCTACTCTGACGGGGTGAATTCGCTTCTCTCTGTTCTAAGGCTTTCAGTTGCGCTGTTAATTCTTTTATGTGATTACCCTCTGTTTTCTTCATATGGGCACTTTGTGCAATGAACGTCCCTCGTAGCACTGCTTTCAAGGTGTCCCATATGTTCAGTTGTGTTGTATCCTGATTCTCGTTGAATATTAGAAAGTCTTTAATTTCTTTATTTCTTCTTTGACCCAGGAGTGGTGCAATTGCACATTGTTCAGTTTCCATGAGTTTGCAGGTTTTCTGCTATTTGTGTTGTTGTTGAATTCCAATTTTAAAGCATGGTGGTCTGATAAGATACAGGGGACTATTATTCCTATTCTCTTGTATCTGTTGATGTTTGTTATGTCACCTAGTATGTGGTCGATTTTAGAGAAGGTTCCATGTGGAGCAGAGAAGAAGGTATATTCTTTTGTCTTTGGATGGAATGTTCTATAGATGTCTGTTAACCCCAGTTGAGGCATAACTTCTGTTAATTCTTTTGTTTCTTTGTTGAGTTTCTGATTTGTGGTCCTGTCTAGTGTTGAGAGTGGTGTATTGAAGTCTCCCACTATAAGTGTGTGAGGTTTTATATGAGCTTTGAGTTTTAGTAGTGTTTCTTTTACGAATGTGGGTGACTTTGTATTAGGGGCATTAAATAAAAAAAATGCTTTGACTCCAAAATTTAAGTTCAAGGACAAGTTACTGGGGAAAAGGATTACTATTTTTGTTTCCACAGAAAATGAAAAGATGTGGATTCCTTCCAGACTAATGTGGTTTGATCAAGCCAGACCGCCTGAAACAGAGTACCAGGTGATCCTACATTCAAAACAGCTGGACAAAGCAGCCTGACAGACTACAGCCAGGATTTCTGAATCTTCTTCGAATCCCCCATGACAGTGTCCCTTACCAGGAGGAAGTAGTTTGGAAAGAACAACGCCCAAATTCCCAAATATTGTCTATAAATGTTTGTTTTCATTTAAATGGACTTGGTTATATAAAAATAAAAAAAAGAACAGTATGGTAGATAGGAATATTTGTAAGCAAGATATGCAAAGTGAATTTTTATTAATAAGAGAGTATGCCTATGCTAAAGTAAAATGTATCTTTGTTTCATAATGGAGAGAAAGATGTAGGAAAAGCCCTGTGGGATTTAGACAGCTGCATAAGATTCATTGAAAAGGAATTTCTTTTTAAAGCTGACTATAGTTTGATGGTTTTATTCATTATGTCAGGAGTTTTAACATCAACTATATACTGATACAAAACTAGAATTGATTTTTCTATTTTTTTAAAGCACAGAACCCTTTTAGGCCAGGTGTGGTGGTGGATACCTTTAATTCTAGCACTTAAGAGACAGAGGCAAATGGATCTCTGTGAGTTTGAGGTCAGCTTGGAGTTCTAGACCAACCAGGGCTATATCATGAGATGATGTCTGAAAAATATAATAATAAATAAATAATTTTAAAATTCAAAAAGAAAAAAGAATCTCTCTGTGCTTTCCATCATTATGTGGCCTTTTTTGTAGTTCTACTTTTTTTCCATTTTTTGAGACAGGGTTCCTCTGTGTAACTTTGGCTGTCCTGGAATTTACTCTGTTTACCAGGTTCACTTTGAAATCACAGAGATCTGCTTGCCTCTGCCTCCCGAGTGCTGGAATTAAAGGCATGTGCCATTATACCCAGTTACTCTCTCCAGCTATTCATACACACTATTGAATTGTTAGCAGAGCTTCTTAAAAGCAGTGCGGGTTTTTGCCACCTATGATGAGTCAAGAAACCTACCTTAAAGGAGCCAAGCAAGTTTTTGTTTGTCTCTAGCAAAACAGAGCCCAATTGAGAAAAATGCTGCTCTCAAGAAGTCTTGCTTGTCTGTGTTCTTTTGTTTGTAAAATCCTTTTTTAAGCTTTTGTTACATGTTACACTCTTCCAAAACTTCACAGATGCCAGGCATGCCATCAAACATATAAAAAGTGATATAATCACACATGGTGTCCAGAAGAATGTTATTAGTGAAATTACATTTTGGTATATTTCATTACTAAATGTCAGGTTAAAAATTAGTACACAGTAACCCACTATTGCATATATGGTTAGTGCTTGAGACCTATATGGTTAGTGCTTGAGACCTAGACCTTAGACCACCACTACTACTATTTTTCTTAGTGTCTTGCTGGCAGCTTGGAGAAAAGGTAGTGGACAAAACTACTTAGTAGATGTCTAGAAAACAGTGTCCAGATCCCTTTTCATATTTTTCTTTTTAGTGTTTCATATGTTTTTATTCACCTTGCCAAAAAACATTATACTTCCTTTCAATATTTAATATACAACTCCATAATAGAAGTAAAGAAGTAAGATAACTACATATAGAAGTTTTTTTAAATCCTTCATAATACAATCCATTGAGGTTACTAACACCAGTATTTACCTTTAAACCTGGGTATCACACCAGAGAGACACTTTGAAAATGCTTTTGCAGGCTTTTTATGTTAAAATAAAGAACAACATCATGACCTACAAAGGAAGATAGTCAGTACTCTACTGTGTTACCTCAGACTCATAGAACTGGCTCAGTTCCCAGTACAGTTCCTGAGTAGTTATACCATTTAAAGACAACAAAGTGAAAACCATTCCCAATTACAGTGACTCTCTTTCCCAGTGTATAGGGCTAACCATAATTTCCAGTTTCTCTGATAAAGAAAAGTTTAAGGAGATAGCAATAATTTAGCATATCCCCTACTACATTATATTTCATTTGTTTAGTCTTGCTCATGCTCAAGAGATATTTTGTAGATAAAAATCATAATTATGGTGTGTCTTCTCAAATCAATAGTTTA